>NC_092732.1:32158142-32303142 GCF_047496885.1 Scyliorhinus torazame | reverse complement strand
GAGTCTTCCTTCTATCTGGCGTTTTTAACCTCAGAATTCACCTCAATTCATTTCCGTTCAATCTGATACGGTCCACAAAACCTAGCTTTTAAAGGCTCCCCTACCACTGGTAACAACACTAAAACTTTATCCCCACTGGCAAAACGACGAACTTTGGATTTCTTGTCCGCTACCCGTTTCATCACATTTTGTGCAACTTTTAAATGTTGTCGAGCCAATTCACCTGCTCTATTTAATCGTTCCCTAAAATTTGACATGTAATCCAATAATGTAATTTCCGATTTCTCATTTATCAATTTCTCCTTAATCAATTTAAGTGGTCCTCTTACCTCATGATCAAAAATTAGTTCAAAAGGACAAAATTTGGTAGACTCATTAGGTGCATCCCTAATTGCAAACAGTACGAATGGGATTCCTTTATCCCAATGCTCTGGATAATCGTGACAATAAGCCCTCAACATTGTCTTTAATGTCTGATGCCACCTTTCTAATGCTCCCTGCGATTCTGGATGGTAGTTGATTTAAATTGTTTTATTCCTAAGCTATCCATAACTTCTTTGAATAACCGTGAGGTAAAATTTGATCCTTGATCCGATTGTATTTCTGTATGTAGTCCATATCTAGTAAAGAATTTAAGTAACTCCTCCACAATCCTTTTAGCTGTAATATTACGTACTGGAATGGCCTCTGGAAACCTAGTAGACACATCCATTATCGTCAAAAGATATTGATTCCCATTTTTCGTTTTAGGAAGCGGTCCTACACAATCAATTAAGACCCTCGTAAAAGGTTCCTCAAATGCTGGAATGGGTATTAAGGGCGCTGGTTTTATCACTGCTTGAGGTTTCCCTATCACTTGACATTTGTGACATGATTGACAAAATTTAACTACACCTTTATGTAGTCCAGGCCAATAAAAATGTTTCTGGATTTTAGCTTGAGTTTTCCTTATTCCCAAATGACCTCCCACTGGTACCTCAGGAGCAACTCGCAACACTTCCTTTCTATACCCTACCGGCAATACTACTTGATGAACTTCTGCCCACTTTTCATCCGCCTGCATATGTAAAGGTCTCCATTTTCTCATTAAGACATCATTTTCAAGGTAATAAGGGAAGCACGGTGGTGCAGTGGTTAGCACTGCTGCCTCACGGCGCTGAGGTCCCAGGTTCGATCCTGGCTCTGGGTCACTGTCCATTTGGAGTTTGCACATTGTCCCCGTGTTCGCGTGGGTTTCGCCCCCACAACCCAAAGACATGCAGGATAGGTGGATTGGCCACGTTAAAGTGCCCCTTAATTGGAAAAAATGAATTGGGTACTCTAAATTTATTTTTTTTAAACAATTTTTAAGGTAATAACATTCTGGTATACACTCAGATTCCTCTTCCGTGTGTGCTTTCTGATGCATCTGTTTTATTTCTATATCTTTCTGTTATAACTCCGCTAACTTTCCTGAACTAAAAATGTCCTCCTCATCCTCCACCTCTTATTCTTTTCCAACCACCTGATCAAAAATAGTTTCTGATAATTGAACTTCAACTTCATCTTCACTCTTTGATTTCTCCTCTTGTCTTAACCTGTGACTGTGAGACCTCGTTACTACACAATCCGGACAAATCCCAGGATATTCGTCGTCAACACTTAAGTTGTCTGATTTTCCACTGGCTTATCAACCACAGTAGGCATCACTCCCATCTGCGATCCAGCTATATCATTACCCAAGATAAACTGTATTCCTGGACAAGATAGTCTCTCTATTACTCCTACTACCACTTCACCACACTCCACTGGACTTTCCAAGCTTACGTTATATAATGGAACACTACTCCTCTCACCCTGAATTCCACATATTACCACCTTTTCTGGCAATATTCCTCCCATACTACGTAACTCTTCATCTCTTACCATTAAAGATTGACTAGCTCCCGTATCTCTTAAAATTCTGACTTCTTTACCTACTCCTCCTGGTACACATGAGTAAACTTTACCCACACAAGTAAATTCTTTAAAGAGATCTGGCACCTTCTTATCAATTGCCTCTTGATCAGGCTGTACAATCTTTTGCACCTCCTTCGCTTCACTTGGGCTTTCCTTTATCACTTTAACAAACCCCACTGTCATATCCTGTTTTACCACATCATCCGTCCCAGTGCTTTTCTTCAACCACCAACACTGTGACTTTACATGGCCTAGTTTATTACAGTGAAAACATCTGAAACTTTTCACTTCTTTTCCACCCTCCTGGATTTCTTTTTTAATCTGAGGTACACTCTCCTTATTGTCTCCCATCAGATCACCTTCACCTCTACCATTTGAGTATTTCTCATGTCCCCAATTTCTGTCCCTCACCGGCTGAAACTGATGTCGGAAACCAATCTTTGATTTATGAACTAATTCATAATCACCTGCCATTTCCGCTGCTAATCTCGCAGTTTTAACCCTCTGCTCTTCCATGTGAGTCCTCACTACATCAGGAATTGAATTTTTAAACTCCTCTAAAAGCATAATTTCTCTGAGAGCTTCATACTTTTGGTCTATTTTCAAAGCCCTTATCCACCTATCAAAATTACTCCGATCCTTTCAAACTCCATGTATGTTTGACAAATTATTTCCTTAAATTTCTGAACCTTTGTCTGTAAGCTTCAGGCACTAGCTCATATGCATCTAAGATGGAGTTTTGCACCTCCTCATACGTCCCAGATTCCTCCTCTGATAATGATGCAAATACTTCACTAGCCCTACCTACCAGCTTTGTTTGAATCAGTAATACCCACATGTCCTGTGGCCATTTCATTTGTTTAGCTACCTTCTCAAATGAAATGAAAAAGGCTTCCACATCCTTCTCATCAAACCTTGGCAATGCTTGGACATATTTAAATAGGTCCCCACCAAGTCTTTGACTATGCCGCTCTTTCTCACTATCCTCATCACTATCCTCAAACCATAATCCGCCAATTTTAACTGACTATCACGTTTCATGACCATTTTCTGAAACTGAAAGTCTCTCTCTTTTTCCCTTTCTTCTCCTTTTCTTTTTCCTCTCTCTCCTCGCTCTTTTTCTTTTTCCCTGATCTGTACCTCCCTTTCTCTCTCCTTTTGTGCTGCTGGGGCTATTTCTTTTCCCCTCATTTCGTATTCAAGCTGCTTTAATTCGTTTTCATGTTCAAGCTGCTTGATCTGCAATTGAATTTTTTGCCATTTCCAATGATTCTGACTGTGTCTCAGGCAATTTTAAATGCTCAGCTACTGCCGCAATGATCTCTTTTCGTATTTCATCAGGCAATGTTAACTGCAATGTTTTTGCCAAATCTAACAGTCTGCTTTTAGTCTTTGTAAGGTACCAGGTGTGACCGCCTCCACCCCGAAAACTTCTGAGCCTTTGAAAGAGCCATTGTCCACAACACACTCCCTACTTAAACTGGAATATCACACCTGAAAAACAAACACAAATATGCTCACCCCTCACTGAGTTTGAGTTCACTAAACCAACCCAATCATGAAAGGTAGACTTTTATCCCGGACGAGCCCCCAATTTGTTATGGGCCAGGGTTTAGAGAACCCCAAAGTATTTCATGGGAGTTCCCCTGACCGACAACTGTTTATCGATTTTGGTTACGGTGACCACAAGGGCCTGCATTTCAGGTGTTAGTCAACACAGGCCTTAAGCACTTTTCATCAAAACAAAGTTTATTCTACGAATTTGGTTAACATTTTTATAAACACACAGTAAGCATTTTTATCAACTACAAACATAAATGCCCCACACAGCTACAGTACTCTATGTATAATCCTGAATAAATTTCCCCCGTAAACTGTTCCAATTTAATAACAAGATCCCATAAACCTGGGCCAGGATCCTCCCCTACCCGGCGGGGCGGGGGGTCCCGGTGGGATGGAGTGGCGTGAACCACTCCGGCGTCGGGCCACCCCAAAGGTGCGGATTTCTCCGCACCTTTAAGGGCCAAGCACTCACCGTGAGGGGCTAGGCACGCGCCTGAGTGGTTGGCGGCCGCCGACCAGCGTGGAAGGCCTTTGGTGACATGCCAGCGGGAGCCGAAAGGACTGCGCCGGGCGGCGGAAGTCCGCGCATCCGCGGGAGCGTCAGCGGCCGCTGAGGTCATCCCCGCGCCTGCGCAGGGGGGGGGGTCTCTTACACGTCGGCCATGGTGAAGACTGTGGCCGAGGCGGAGGGAAAAGAGTGCCCCCACGGCACAGGCCCGCCCGCCGTTCGGTGGGCCCCGATCGCGGGCCAGGCCACCGTGGGGGTACCCCCCCCCCCCCGGTGCCTGATAGCCCCGCGCCCCCCCCCCCCCCCAGGACCCCGGAGCCCGCCCGCGCCGCCTTGTCCCGCCGGTCAGAGAGGTGGTTTGATTCTCGCCGGCGGGACAGGCATTCCAGCAGCGGGACTTCGGCCCATCGCGGGCCGGAGAATCGCCGGCGGGGGCTCTCCGACCGGCGTGGCGCGATTCCCGCCCCTGCCGAATATCCGGTGCCGGAGAATTCGGCAACCGGCGGGGGCGGGATTCACGCCAGCGCCCGGCGATTCTCCGACCCAGCCGGCGGGGGGGGGGGGGGGTCGGAGAATCCCGCCCCTGAAAACCCTTCTCAGAGGTGTGGCCCGCAGACAGGACTCAAGATCTGGTTTTGATGCTCTTGTGCCCTTTCCAAAACAGCAGATTTGAATTTCTTCCGGAAAGCAATTACTTCTTTTCCAGCCAACAAGTAATCTGGAAACAGATTTCAAAAGAGAGAGAGAGACAAGACGAGACTTCCCTGCCTGAATCGAGCGGCCAAATGAAAAAAAAACCTCAGAGCCACAGCCGAGCTCCACCCACACAATGATATCACTGAAGCCATGTGCTAAGACAAAGCATCTTCAAAGGGAGACTCCCATGACACACCCGGGATGATTCCAGTCCTTTAGCAGCGGGATCTTGCTGTGCCCAAATTGACTGCTCCGCCTCTCACGTTGTGACATCATCCCTCGAAGAACATAAGCTCCTCGGCGGCGGATTGGGAGGTTCCAATGTTGCGCAAGGCATTGTGGGAATACACGTCTTGTTTACTTGTCACCTGTCCTCACCCGCACACCCTCAACTACCCTCCCGCCCCCTCACCTGCACCCTCCCCCAAGACCCTCTCCCCCTCACTCGCAACCCCCGCTCCAAACTCCCCTTACCCGCGCCCCGTCCCCCCCCCCCCCCAAACGCCCTTCTCCGGACCTCACCAGCTCCTCCCTCCCTCCCCAACTCCCCTCACCACCCCCGACGCCCCTCACCCGCGCCACCCCACCGTACCGTACCAGCGTGGACAGGAGGAGGAGACCCTGACCAGGTAAGACGGTGGGGCTGGGGTGGGGGGGGGGGAACGGGACACTGCTGCCCTACTCGCACATCTGCCTCCAGGAGTCTCCCGGCAGGGGTAGGCCGTCTCGCCGCCCAGGCCTCCTCCAAGGGTCTCACCCCCCTCATTGTGGTGGGAACCTGCGAGGTGACCGACCCCCCCCCCCCCCCTCAGATTCGGCTCGGGTCAGCCAGCCGTCAGCTCCCACTCTGCAGAGGGAAAGGCAGCGAGCGGTATTGTGGCATTGCGATGGGGAACCGCACTGTCCCCTTCGCCCGACGGTCAGAGGCTCCATGCTCAAATTCTCATCGTCATGTTCAAAGATACCCCCTATCTCTGTAACCTCCTCCAGCCCCTACACCCCCTCCCTATCTCTGTAACCTCCTCCAGCCCCTACATCCCCTCCCTATCTCTGTAACCTCCTCCAGCCCCTACACCCCCTCCCTATCTCTGTAACCTCCTCCAGCCCCTACATCCCCTCCCTATCCCTGTAACCTCCTCCAGCCCCTACACCCCCTCCCTATCTCTGTAACCTCCTCCAGCCCCTACACCCCCTCCCTATCTCTGTAACCTCCTCCAGCCCCTACACCCCCTCCCTATCTCTGTAACCTCCCCCAGTCCCTACACCCCCTCCCTATCTCTGTAACCTCCTCCAGCCCCTACACCCCCTCCCTATCTCTGGAACCTCCTCCAGCCCCTACACCCCCTCCCTATCCCTGTAACCTCCTCCAGCCCCTACACCCCCTCCCTATCTCTGTAACGTCCTCCAGCCCCTACACCCACCTCCCTATCACTGTAACCTCCTCCAGCTCCTACACCCCCTCACTATCTCTGTAACCTCCTCCAGCCCCTACACCCCCTCCCTATCTCTGTAACCTCCTCCAGCCCCCTACAACCCCTCCCTATCTCTGTAACCTCCTCCAGCCCCTACACCCCCTCCCTATCTCTGTCACCTCCTCCAACCACGACACTCCCCTCCCTATCTCTGTAACCTCCTCCAGCCCCTACACCCCCTACCTATCTCTGTAACCTCCTCCAGCCCCTACACCCCCTCCCTATCTCTGTAACCTCCTCCAGCTCCTACACCCCCTCCGTCTCTGTAACCTCCTCCAGTCCCTACACCCCCTCCCTATCTCTGTAACCTCCTCCAGCCCCTACAGCCCCTCCCTATCTCTGTAACCTCCTCCAGTCCCCTACACCCCCTCCCTACCTCTGTAACCTCCTCCAGCCCCTACACCAACCTCCCTATCTCTGTAACCTCCTCCAGCCCCGACACCCCCTCCCTATCTCTGTAACTTCCTCCAGCCCCGACACACCCTCCCTATCTCTGTAACCTCCTCCAGCCCCTATACCCCCCTCCCTATCTCTGTAACCTCCTCCAGCCCCTACACGTCTCTCCCCATCTCTGTAACCTCCTCCGGCCCCTACACCCGCCTCCCTATCTCTGTAACCTCCTCCAGCCCCAACACCCCCTCCCTATCTCTGTAACCTCGTGCAGCCCCTACACCCCCTCCCTATCTCTGTAACCTCCTCCAGCCACGACACCCCCTCCCTATCTCTGTAACCTCCTCCAGCCCCTACACCCCCTCCCTATCTCTGTGACCTCCTCCAGCCCCTACACCCCCTCCCTATCTCTGTAACCTCCTCCAGCCCCTACACCCCCTCCCTATCTCTGTAACCTCCTCCAGCCCCTACACCCCCTCCCTATCTCTGTAACCTCCTCCAGCCCCGACACCCCCTCCCTATCTCTGTAACCTTGTGCAGCCCCTACACCCCCCTCCCTATCTCTGTAACCTCCTCCAGCCACGACACCCCCTCCCGATCTCTGTAACCTCCTCCAGCCCCTACACCCCCTGCCTATCTCTGTAACCTCCTCCAGCCCACACACCCCCTCCCTATCTCTGTAACCTCCTCCATCCCCTACACCCCCTCCCTATCTCTGTAACCTCCTCCAGCCCCTACACCCCCTCCCTATCTCTGTAACCTCCTCCAGCCCCCACACCCCCTCCCTATCTCTGTAACCTCCTCCATCCCCAACACCCCCTCCCTATCTCTGTAACCTCCTCCAGCCCCTACACCCCCTCCCTATCTCTGTAACCTCCTCCATCCCCTACACCCCCTCCCTATCTCTGTAACCTCCTCCAGCCCCTATACCCCCTCCCTATCTCTGTAACCTCCTCCAGTCCCTACATCCCCCCTCCCTATCTCTGTAACCTCCTCCAGCCCCTACACCCCCTCCCTCTCTCTGTAACCTCCTCCAACCCCTACAACCCTCCCTATCTCTGTATCCTCCTCCAGCCCCTATACCCCCTCCCTATCTCTGTAACCCCCTCCAGCCCCTACACGGCCTTCCCTATCTCTGTAACCTCCTCCAGCCCCAACACCCCCTCCCTATCTCTTTAACCTCCTCCAGCCCCTACAACCCTCCCTATCTCTGTAACCTCCTCCAGCCCCTATACCCCCTCCCTGTCTCTGTAACCTCCTCCAGCCCCTACACCCCCTCCCTATCTCCTAACCTCCTCCAGCCCCTACACACCCTCCCTATCTCTGTAACCTCCCCCAGCCCCTGTACCCCCTCCCTATCTCTGTAACCTCCTCCAGCCACCACACTCCCTCCCTATCTCTGTAACGTCCTCCAGCCCCTACACCCCCTCCCTATCTCTGTAACCTCCTCCAGCCCCTACAGTCCCTCCCTATCTCTGTAACCTCCTCCAGCCCCTACACCCCCTCCCTATCTCTGTAGCCTCCTCCAGCCCCTACACCCCCTCCCTATCTCTGTAACCTCCTCCAGCCCCAACACCCCCTCCCTATCTCTGTAGCCTCCTCCAGCCCCTACACCCCCTGCCTATCTGTGTAACCTCCTCCAGCCCCTACACCCCCTCCCTATCTCTGTAACCTCCTCCAACCCCTACACCCCCTCCCTATCTGTGTAACCTCCTCCAGCCCCTACACCCCCTCCCTATCTCTGTAACCTCCTCCAGCCCCTACACCCCCTCCCTATCTCTGTAACCCCCTCCAGCCCCTACACCCCCTCCCTATCTCTGTAACCTACTCCAGCCCCGACACCCCCTCCCTATCTCTGTAACCTCCTCCAGCCCCGACACGCCCTCCCTATCTCTGTAACCTCCTCCAGCCCCTACACCCCCTCCCTATCTCTGTAACCTCCTCCAGCCCCGACACCCCCTCCCTATCTCTGTAACCTCCTACACCCCCTCCCTATCTCTGTAACCTCCTCCAGCCCCTACACCCCCCTCCATATCTCTGTAACCTCCTACACACCCTCCCTATCTCCGTAACCTCCTCCAGCCCCTACACCCCCCTCCCTATCTCTGTAACCTCCTCCAGCCCCTACACCCCCTCCCTATCTCTGTAACCTCCTCCAGCCCCTACACCCCCTCCCTATCTCTGTAACCTCCTCCAGCCCCTACACCCCCTCCCTATCTCTGTAACCTCCTCCAACCCCCAAACCCCCTGCCTACCTCTGTAACCTCCTCCAGCCCCGACACCCCCCCTCTCTATCTCTGTAATCTCCTCCAACCCCTACACCCCCTCCCTACCTCTGTAACCTCCTCCAGCCCCGACACCCCCCCTCTCTATCTCTGTAACCTCCTCCAGCCCCTACACCCCCTCCCTATCTCTGTAACCTCCTCCAGCCCCTACACTCCCTCCCTCAGCTCCCGTGAAGCAGCTTTGGAATCACTGCTGCGTTAAAGGTGCTATACAAATGCAATATGAAGTTAGGTGTGAGCGGTCGAGGTTGTGCAGGAACGGCCGCTGCCACTCGCACTTTGCAACACTGACCACATTTCAAAAATAGGTCCTTCACTGTCTGAGATGCAGTCGCGATATCTTGAGGTCACGAGAGGGGTGATCAAAACTCGCTCTGCTCCTTCTGATTTCCGTGGCTCGGTCGAAGAGTGGGTGACAGAGAGGGAGGGGGAGAGAGACAGCTGGGTGAGTGGAGGTGAGAGTACATTGCCCTTTCATTCGGAGATGGGTTAGAGGGAAGTGGGTCAGTGTCTGCGGTTACAGTCCTATCTGTCAGTGTCTGGACCAAAGCTTCACACACACACACACACACCTCCGGGTATCTACTCTGATCACTGACTGACCACAGCTCCTCCTGTTCTGGAAATGTGGCGTCAGTCATTGTAAATGGGACACGTTCAGCCCTCTGACAGTCAGCGATAGCAGGGCTTCCTCGATCACAGAGTGCCTGACAGTCAGACTGCCTCTATCACAGAGTGTCTGACTGTGAGACTGACTCTAATCACAGAGTGCTTGACAGTGAGACTGTCTCTATCACAGAGTGCCTGACAGTCAGACTGCCTCGATCACAGAGTGCCTGACAGTCAGACTGCCTCTATCACAGAGTGCCTGACAGTCAGACTGCCTCTATCACAGAGTGCCTGACAGTGAGACTGCCTCTATCACAGAGTGCCTGACAGTGAGACTGTCTCTAATCACAGAGTGCTTGACGGTGAGACTGTCTCTATCACAGAGTGTCTGACTGTGAGACTGCCTCTATCACAGAGTGCCTGACAGTCAGACTGCCTCTATCACAGAGTGCCTGACAGTCAGACTGTCTCTATCACAGAGTGCCTGACAGTGAGACTGTCTCTATCACAGAGTGCCTGACAGTGAGACTGCCTCTATCACAGAGTGCTGGACGGTGAGATTGTCTCGATCACAGAATGCCTGACAGTGAGACTGTCTCTAGCACAGAGTGCCTGACAGTGAGACTGTCTCTATCACAGTGTGCCTGACGGTGAGATTGTCTCGATCACAGAATGCCTGACAGTGAGACTGTCTCTATCACAGTGTGCCTGACGGTGAGATTGTCTCGATCACAGAATGCCTGACAGTGAGACTGTCTCTATCACAGAGTGCCTGATGGTGAGACTGTCTCTATCACAGAGTGCCTGACGGTGAGATTGTCTCTATCACAGAATGCCTGACAGTCAGACTGTCTCTATTATAGTGTGCCTGACAGTGAGACTGTCTCTATCACAGTGTGTCTGACAGCGAGACTGTCTCTATCACAGAGTGCCTGACAGTGTGACTGTCTCTATCACATAGTGCCTGACAGTGAGACTGTCTCTATCACAGAGTCTCAGACAGTGAGACTGTCTATATCACTGAATGCCTGACAGTCAGACTGTCTCTATCAGAGAGTGCCTGACTGTGAGACTGTCTCTATCACAGAGTGCCTGACAGTGGAACTGTCTCTATCACAGAGTGCCCGACAGTCAGACTGACTCTATCACAGAGTGCCTGTCAGTGAGACTGTCTATCACAGAGTGCCTGACAGTGAGACTGTCTCTATCACAGAGTTCCTGACAGTGAGACTGTCTCTATCACAGAGTGCCTGACAGTGAGACTGTCTCTATCACAGAGTGCCCGACAGTCAGACTGACTCTATCACAGAGTGCCTGTCAGTGAGACTGTCTATCACAGAGTGCCTGACAGTGAGACTGTCTCTATCACAGAGTTCCTGACAGTGGAACTGTCTCTATCACAGAGTGCCCGACAGTCAGACTGACTCTATCACAGAGTGCCTGTCAGTGAGACTGTCTATCACAGAGTGCCTGACAGTGAGACTGTCTCTATCACAGAGTTCCTGACAGTGAGACTGTCTCTATTACAGAGTGCCTGACGGTGAGACTGTCTCTATCACTGAGTGCCTGACAGTGAGACTGTCTCTGTCACAGAGTGCCTGACAGTCAGACAGTCTCTATCACAGAGTGCCTGACAGTGAGAGTGTCTCTATCACAGTCTCTGACAGTGCGACTGTCTCTATCACAGAGTGCCTGACAGTGTGACTGTCTCTATCACAGAGTGCCTGACAGTGAGACTATCTCTAATGGAGGTATCATATCATGGAATTTACAGTACAGAAGGAGGCCATTTGGCCCATCGAGTCTGCACCGACCCTTGGAAAGAGCACGCCAATTAATCCCACCCCAGCCCGGTAACCCCACCTTGCCTGTTTGGACACTAAGGGACAATTTAGCACGGCCAATCCACCTAACCTGCACATCTTTGGACACTAAGGGACAATTTAGCACGGCCAATCCACCTAACCTGCACATCTTTGGACACTAAGGGACAATTTATCACGGCCAATCCACCTAACCCGCACATCTTTGGACACTAAGGGGCAATTTAGCATGGCCAATCCACCTAACCCGCACATCTTTGGACACTGAGGGACAATTTAGCACGGCCAATCCACCTAACCCGCACATCTTTGGACACTGAGGGACAATTTAGCACGGCCAATCCACCTAACCTGTACATCTTTGGACACTAAGGGGCAATATAGCACGGCCAATCCTCCTAACCCGCACATCTTTGGACACTAAGGGACAATTTAGCACGGCCAATCCACCTAACCCGCACATCTTTGGACACTGAGGGACAATTTAGCACAGCCAATCCACCTAACCTGTACATCTTTGGACACTAAGGGACAATTTAGCACGGCCAATCCACCTAACCTGCACATCTTTGGACACTGAGGGACAATTTAGCACGGCTAATCCACCTAACCTGCACATGTTTGGACACTAAGGGACAATTTAGCATGGCTAATCCACCTAACCTGCACATGTTTGGACACTAAGGGACAATTTAGCACGGCTAATCCACCTAACCCGCACATCTTTGGACACTAAGGGACAATTTAGCACGGCCAATCCACCTAACCTGCACATCTTTGGTCACTAAGGGACAATTTAGCATGGCCAATCCTCCTAACCTGCACATCTTTGGACTGTGGGAGGAAACCGGAGCACCCGGAGGAAACCCACGCACACACGGGGAGAACGTGCAGACTCCGCACAGACAGTGACCCGAGGCCGGAATTGAACCTGGGACCCTGGAGCTGTGAGGCAGCAGTGCTAACCGCTGTGCCACCGTGCTGCCCCGGTCGGTCCCAGGTAGAAGGTATCATAGAGGGTTTGACACTGTCGGGGGCCAAGCTTCAGATAGAGTGGCAGGAGAGAGACGAAGTGAGATGCGCCAAAATAGACATGGGGACAGGAAGGTCTGGTCAGACGGAGCGTGCGTCAGAGAGAGAGGCTGGGGATATTTTACTGAGGGTATTTTTGGCTCTGAGCAGTGCTGCTGTTGCTCAGAGGTCAGTGTGTGGTCAGATAACACCACCCACGTTAAAACAGGTGACAACTCGCTCCAGCCAATGATTTCTGAATGCCTTGTCAGGGTTAAAGCCCCTTGAGGTCCCTCCCTGCCCACCATGGCCCCACAAAGCTGCCCTCCAAAAACAATGAACATCTCGCTCCTGAGGTCGGCAATCCAGCAGGTTTCAGGAACGTGTCAATGCTCAGGGTGTCATTCAACTACTTGAGACACCTTGGGCTCCCCCACCATCATGTAAAAATCAGCAAACACCAGTTCTAAAAGGAGACAAATTGAGAAGTACAGCACGGGGTTAGATACAGAGTAAAGCTCCCTCTACACTGTCCCCATCAAACACTCCCAGGACAGGTACAGCACGGGGTTAGATACAGAGTAAAGCTCCCACTACACTGTCCCTATCAAACACTCCCAGGACAGGTACAGCACGGGGTTAGATACAGAGTAAAGCTCCCTCTACACTGTCCCCATCAAACACACCCAGGACAGGTACAGCATGGGGTTAGATACAGAGTAAAGCTCCCTCTACGCTGTCCCCATCAAACACTCCC
Source organism: Scyliorhinus torazame (assembly GCF_047496885.1). Classification (NCBI taxonomy): domain Eukaryota; kingdom Metazoa; phylum Chordata; class Chondrichthyes; order Carcharhiniformes; family Scyliorhinidae; genus Scyliorhinus; species Scyliorhinus torazame. Next base: position 32,290,090 of record NC_092732.1, on the reverse strand, counting down.
AGGACAGGTACAGCACGGGGTTAGATACAGAGTGAAGCTCCCTCTACACTGTCCCCATCAAACACTCCCAGGACAGGTACAGCACGGGGTTAGACACAGAGTAAAGCTCCCTCTACACTGTCCCCATCAAACACTCCCAGGACAGGTACAGCACGGGGTTAGATACAGAGTAAAGCTCCCTCTACACTGTCCCCATCAAACACACCCAGGACAGGTACAGCATGGGGTTAGATACAGAGTAAAGCTCCCTCTACGCTGTCCCCATCAAACACTCCCAGGACAGGTACAGCACGGGGTTAGATACAGAGTAAAGCTCCCTCTGCACTGTCCCCATCAAACACTCCCAGGACAGGTACAGCACGGGGTTAGACACAGAGTAAAGCTTCCTCTACACTGTCCCCATCAAACACTCCCCGGACAGGTACAGCACGGGGTTAGATACAGAGTAAAGCTCCCTCTACACTGTCCCCATTAAATACTCTCAGGACAGGTACAGCACAGGGTTAGATACAGAGTAAAGCTCCCTCTACACTGTCCCCATCAAACACTCCCAGGACAGGTACAGCACGGGGTTAGATACAGAGTAAAGCTCCCTCTACACTGTCCCCATCAAACACTCCCAGGACAGGTACAGCACGGGGTTAGATACAGAGTAAAGCTCCCTCTACACTGTCCCCATCAAACACTCCCAGCACAGGTACAGCATGGGGTTAGATACAGAGTAAAGCTCCCTCTACACTATCCCCATCAAACACACCCAGGACAGGTACAGCACGGGGTTAGATACAGAGTAAAGCTCCCTCTACACTGTCCCCATCAAACACTCCCAGGACAGGTACAGCACAGGGTTAGATACAGAGTAAAGCTCCCTCTACACTGTCCCCATCAAACACTCCCAGGACAGGTACAGCACGGGGTTAGATACAGAGTAAAGCTCCCTCTACACTATCCCCATCTAACATTCCCAGGACAGGTACAGCACAGGGTTAGATACAGAGTAAAGCTCCCTCTACACTGTCCCCATCAAACACTCCCAGGACAGGTACAGCACGGGGTTAGATACAGAGTAAAGCTCCCTCTACACTGTCCCCATCAAACTCTCCCAGGACAGGTACAGCATGGGGTTAGATACAGAGTAAAGCTCCCTCTGCACTGTCCCCATCAAACACTCCCAGGACTGGTACAGCACGGGGTTAGATACAGAGTAAAGCTCCCTCTACACTGTCCCCATCAAACACTCCCAGGACAGGTACAGCACGGGGTTAGATACAGAGTGAAGCTCCCTCTACACTGTCCCCATCAAACACTCCCAGGACAGGTACAGCACGGGGTTAGACACAGAGTAAAGCTCCCTCTACACTGTCCCCATCAAACACTCCCAGGACAGGTACAGCACGGGGTTAGATACAGAGTAAAGCTCCCTCTACACTGTCCCCATCAAACACACCCAGGACAGGTACAGCATGGGGTTAGATACAGAGTAAAGCTCCCTCTACGCTGTCCCCATCAAACACTCCCAGGACAGGTACAGCACGGGGTTAGATACAGAGTAAAGCTCCCTCTGCACTGTCCCCATCAAACACTCCCAGGACAGGTACAGCACGGGGTTAGACACAGAGTAAAGCTTCCTCTACACTGTCCCCATCAAACACTCCCCGGACAGGTACAGCACGGGGTTAGATACAGAGTAAAGCTCCCTCTACACTGTCCCCATTAAATACTCTCAGGACAGGTACAGCACAGGGTTAGATACAGAGTAAAGCTCCCTCTACACTGTCCCCATCAAACACTCCCAGGACAGGTACAGCACGGGGTTAGATACAGAGTAAAGCTCCCTCTACACTGTCCCCATCAAACACTCCCAGGACAGGTACAGCACGGGGTTAGATACAGAGTAAAGCTCCCTCTACACTGTCCCCATCAAACACTCCCAGCACAGGTACAGCATGGGGTTAGATACAGAGTAAAGCTCCCTCTACACTATCCCCATCAAACACACCCAGGACAGGTACAGCACGGGGTTAGATACAGAGTAAAGCTCCCTCTACACTGTCCCCATCAAACACTCCCAGGACAGGTACAGCACAGGGTTAGATACAGAGTAAAGCTCCCTCTACACTGTCCCCATCAAACACTCCCAGGACAGGTACAGCACGGGGTTAGATACAGAGTAAAGCTCCCTCTACACTATCCCCATCTAACATTCCCAGGACAGGTACAGCACAGGGTTAGATACAGAGTAAAGCTCCCTCTACACTGTCCCCATCAAACACTCCCAGGACAGGTACAGCACGGGGTTAGATACAGAGTAAAGCTCCCTCTACACTGTCCCCATCAAACTCTCCCAGGACAGGTACAGCATGGGGTTAGATACAGAGTAAAGCTCCCTCTACACTGTCCCCATCAAACACTCCCAGGACAGTTACAGCACGGGGTTAGATACTGAGTAAAGCACCCTCTACACTGTCCCCATCAAACACTCCCAGGACTGGTACAGCACGGGGTTAGATACAGAGTAAAGCTCCCTCTACACTGTCCCCAGCAAACACTCCCAGGACAGGTACAGCACGGGGTTAGATACAGAGTAAAGCTCCCTCTACACTGTCCCCATCAAACTCTCCCAGGACAGGTACAGCATGGGGTTAGATACAGAGTAAAGCTCCCTCTACACTGTCCCCATCAAACACTCCCAGGACAGTTACAGCACGGGGTTAGATACTGAGTAAAGCACCCTCTACACTGTCCCCATCAAACACTCCCAGGACTGGTACAGCACGGGGTTAGATACAGAGTAAAGCTCCCTCTACACTGTCCCCAGCAAACACTCCCAGGACAGGTACAGCACGGGGTTAGATACAGAGTAAAGCTCCCTCTACACTGTCCCCATCAAACACTCCCAGGACAGGTACAGCACGGGGTTAGGTACAGAGTAAAGCTCCCTCTACACTGTCCCCATCACACACTCCCAGGACAGGTACAGCACGGGGTTAGATACAGAGTAAAGCTCCCTCTACACTGTTCCCATAAAACACTCCCAGGACAGGTACAGCACGGTGTTAGATACTGAGTAAAGCTTCCTCTACACTGTCCCCGTGAAACACTCCCAGGACAGGTACAGCACGGGGTTAGATACAGAGTAAAGCTCCCTCTACACTGTCCCCATCAAACACTCCCAGGACAGGTACAGCACGGGGTTCGATACAGAGTAAAGCTCCCTCTACGCTGTCCCCATCAAACACTCCCAGGACAGGTACCGCACGGGGTTAGATACAGAGTAAAGCTCCCTCTACACTGTCCCCATCAAACACTCCCAGGACAGGTACAGCACAGGGTTAGATACAGAGTAAAGCTCCCTCTACACTGTCCCCATCAAACACTCCCAGGACAGGTACAGCACGGGGTTAGATACAGAGTAAAGCTCCCTCTACACTGTCCCCATCAAACACTCCCAGGACAGGTACAGCACAGGGTTAGATACAGAGTAAAGCTCCCTCTACACTGTCCCCATCAAACACTCCCAGGACAGGTACAGCACGGGGTTAGATACAGAGTAAAGCTCCCTCTACACTGTCCCCATCAAACACTCCCAGGACAGGTACAGCACGGGGTTAGATACAGAGTAAAGCTCCCTCTACACTGTCCTCATCAAACACTCCCAGGACAGGTACAGCACGGGGTTAGATACAGAGTAAAGCTCCCTCTACACTGTCCCCATCAAACACTCCCAGGACAGGTACAGCGCATGGTTAGATACAGAGTAAAGCTCCCTCTACACTGTCCCCATCAAACACACGCAGTACAGGTACAGCACGGGGTTAGATACAGAGTAAAGCTCCCTCTACACTGTCCCCATCAAACACTCCCAGGACAGGTACAGCACGGGGTTAGATACAGAGTAAAGCTCCCTCTACACTGTCCCCATCAAACACTCCCGGGACAGGGACAGCACGGGGTTAGGTACAGAGTAAAGCTCCCTCTACACTGTCCCCATCAAACACTCCCAGGACAGGTACAGCACGGGGTTAGATACAGAGTAAAGCTCCCTCTACACTGTCCCCATCAAACACACCCAGGGTATTTCCTGTGCTGTTGATATTCTGATGCTGTGTTGCGGATATGATGAGGTACATGGATAGGGGCTCATCGAGAGCTCCAGGACAATACTCTGGGTGTCCCAGGTTCGAATGCCCTGCACACGGCACATGGTGAAATTCCCATTCAGTAAAGATCTGGAATGGCGAAGTGGAGTGTGATAAAATCCCGGATAATGTTCCCGCTGGGGAGGGACGTGCATCCACCTGAAGCAGGGTGGCCCACAATAGACTACAGATCCACCGCTCCGTGGGTTGCCCCTGAGTCGCCCCTAGAAAATACGCTGTGCCCGGTTCAAGGGGCATTTAATGTCATAATATACACCAGTATATCATGGTGCAGACACACACTGATGGACACACAGCGGGAACAATCAACGCACACAACACTGCATCCAATCACCAGTGAGAGCACACGCACTATAAAGACAGGGGCATCAGAGTTCCAGCTTATTCGGAGTTGCAGCTTCCTAGTTGGACAAAGCTCCCAGCCTGCAACACAGACATTCAGCATGTGCTGAGTGCATCGACTGGTTAGGACAAGGCAAAGGTCTTTAGTTAAAGCTGGTATCGTGTTAACCCACAGTGAGAGTATGTTAAACTGTTAATGACTCAATAAAATAGTGGTGCACTGTTTCACGTGTTGGTGACCTGCATGTGTTCCACGGATCCAGAGCGGCCAACACAACATTTAGGGGATGGGCAATCAACGGCAGTCCTCGCCCCAAGTCCGCTGAGTGAGAATATGGGCAGCGCAGTAGCACAATGGTTAGCACTGTGGCTTCACAGCGCCAGGGTCCCAGGTTCGATTCCCGGCTTGGGTCACTGTCTTCAGTGTTTCCCTCCCTACCCCCTCCTCTAACCCCCCCCCAAAAAAACAACCGCTGTAAAGATCACGAGGAAAGCTCGAGGGCAAGTAGAAGTAGAAAGAAGTTGAACCGTGACGTCACAACCTGCAGGTAAGGGACTGGCTGGTGACTGGTAAGTAGTTTTTCTTTTCTTTTACCTCAGCTGTTATTGTGCGGGGCGCAGAGGTTGCTGAGTGAGTGCTTGCTGAGAAGGGGAGTGAATAACAGGTAAGCTCTTTCTTTCTTTTTCTTTTTTTATCTAGAGGGGATGGCAGGGAAGGCAGTGCAATGTTCCTCCTGCAGAATGTTTGAGGTGAGGGCCACCGACAGTGTCCCTGCTGATTTCATCTGTGGGAAGTGCACCCATCTCCAGCTCCTCAGAAACCGCGTTAGGGAACCGGAGCTGGAGCTGGATGAACTTCGGATCATTCGGGAGGCAGAGGTGGTCATAGATAGATGCTTCAGGGATGTAGTTACTCCGAAGAATAAAGGTAGATGGGTGACGGTGAGAGGGGCTGGGAGGAAGCAATCAGTACAGGGATCCCCTGTGGTCGTTCCCCTTAGTCACAGGTGTATCGCTTTGGATACTGTTGGGGGGACGACTTACCAGGGGTAAGCCATGGGGTACAGGTCTCTGGCACAGAGTCTGTCCCTGTTGCTCAGAAGGGAAGGGGGGAAAGGAGTAGAGCATTAGTCATTGGAGACTCCATAGTTAGGGGGATAGATAGGAGATTCTGTGGGAACAAGAGAGACTCGCGGTAGGTGTGTTGCCTCCCAGGTGCCAGGGTCCGTGATGTCTCGGATCGTGTTTTCGGGATCCTTAAGGGGGAAGGGGAGCAGCCCCAAGTCATGGTCCACATAGGTACCAACGACATAGGCAGGAAAAGGGATAGGGATGCAAGGCAGGAATTCAGGGAGCTCAGGTGGAAACTTAGATCTAGGACAAACAGAGTTATTATCTCTGGGTTGTTACCCGTGCCACGTGCTAGCGAGACGAGGAGTAAGGGGAGAGAGGAGTTGAACACGTGGCTACAGGGATGGTGCAGGAGGGAGGGTTTCAGATTTCTGGATAATTGGGGATAATTCTGGGGTCGGTGGGACCTCTACAAACAGGATGGTCTACACCTGGACCAGAGGGGTACCAATATCCTGGGGGGGAAATTTGCTAATGCTCTTCGGGAGGGTTTAAACTAGTTCAGCAGGGACTTGGGAACCTGAATTGTAGCTCCAGTATACAGGAGGTTGAGAGTAGTGAGGTCATGAGTAAGGTTTCAAAGTTGCAGGAGTGTACCGGCAGGCAGGAAGGTGGTTTAAAGTGTGTCTTCTTCAATGCCAGGAGCATCCGGAATAAGGTGGGTGAACTTGCGGCATGGGTTGGTACCTGGGACTTCGATGTTGTGGCCATTTCGGAGACATGGATAGAGCAGGGACAGGAATGGTTGTTGCAGGTGCCGGGGTTTAGATATTTCACTAAGCTCAGGGAAGGTGGTAAAAGAGGGGGAGGGGTGGCATTGTTAGTCAAGGACAGTATTACGGTGGCAGAAAGGACGTTTGATGAGGACTCGTCTACTGAGGTAGTATGGCTGAGGTTAGAAACAGGAAAGGAAAGGTCACCCTGTTGGGGGTTTTCTATAGGCCTCCGAAAAGTTCCAGAGATGTAGAGGAAAGGATTGCAAAGATGCTTCTGGATAGGAGCGAAAGCAACAGGGTAGTTGTTATGGGGGACTTTAACTTTCCAAATATTGACTGGAAACGCTATAGTTCGAGTACTTTAGATGGGTCCGTTTTTGTCCAATGCGTGCAGGAAGGTTTCCTGATAAGGTTCTCCACGGTAGGCTACTGCAGAAAATATGGAGGCATGGGATTCAGGGCGATTTAGCAGTTTGGATCAGAAATTGGCTAGCTGGAAGAAGACAGAGGGTGGTGGTTGATGGGAAATGTTCAGACTGGAGTCCAGTTTCTAGTGGTGTACCACAAGGATCTGTTTTGGGGCCACTGCTGTTTGTCATTTTTATAAATGACCAGGAGGAGGGCGTAGAAGGATGGGTGAGTAAATTTGCAGATGACACTAAAGTCGGTGGAGTTGTGGACAGTGCGGAAGGATGTTACAAGTTACAGAGGGACATAGATAAGCTGCAGAGTTGGGCTGAGAGGTGGCAAATGCAGAAAAGTGTGAGGTGATTCATTTTGGAAGGAATAACAGGAAGACAGAGTACTGGGCTAATGGTAAGAATCTTGGCAGTGTGGATGAGCAGAGAGATCTCGGTGTCCGTGTACATAGATCCCTGAAAGTTGCCACCCACGTTGAGAGGGTTGTTAAGAAGGCGTACGGTGTGTTAGCTTTTATTGGTAGAGGGATTGAGTTTCGGAGCCATGAGGTCATGTTGCAGCTGTACAAAACTCTGGTGCGGCCGCATTTGGAGTATTGCGTGCAATTCTGGTCGCCGCATTATAGGAAGGATGTGGAAGCATTGGAAAGGGTGCAGAGGAGATTTACCAGAATGTTGCTTGGTATGGAGGGAAGATCTTATGATGAAAGGCTGAGGGACTTGAGGCTGTTTTTGTTAGAGAGAAGAAGGTTAAGAGGTGACTTAATTGAGGCATACAAGATGATCAGAGGATTGCACAGGGTGGACAGTGAGAGCCTTTTTCCTCGGATGGTGATGTCTAGCACGAGGGGACATAGCTTTAAATTGAGGGGAGATAGATATAGGACAGATGTCAGAGGTAGGTTCTTTACTCAGAGAGTAGTAAGGGCGTGGAATGCCCTGCCTGCAACAGTAGTGGACTCGCCAACACTAAGGGCATTCGAATGGTCATTGGATAGACAGATGGACGATAAGGGAATAGTGTAGATGGGCTTTAGAGTGGTTTCACAGGTCGGCGCAACATCGAGGGACGAAGGGCCTGTACTGCGCGGTAATGTTCTATGTCTGTGCGGAGTCTGCACGTCCTCCCCGTGTGTGCGTGGGTTTCCTCCGGGTGCTCCGGTTTCCTCTCACAGTCCAAAGACGTGCGGGTTAGGTGAATTGGCCATGATAAATTGCCCTTGGTGTCCAAAAGGGTTAGGAGGGGTTATTGGGTTACGGGGATAGGGCGGAAGTGAGGGCTTAAGTGGGCCGGTGCAGACTCGATGGGCCGAATGGCCTCCTTCTGCCCTGCATGTTCTGTGTTCTAAAATAGCAGTGCTGGTTTGGGGGATTTCATTGACCCAGTTCACTAACGAACGATCGGCTGCCTTTGGGCCTGAGCTCTCACACAAGCACCTGTTACAAAGTACAACTGATAAATGGTGCTGTTCCATTTGCCTGTTGTTGTAGGCCTCATATCAATCTGTATCTTGTTTCACTGTTTCGCTTTCACGCTCCGCTGAACTTTTTTCTGCCATTGACACCTACTCTGGCCCATACTGTGTTCCGTTCCTGCGAGCTATAAAACCCCTCTGTCCTGTTCTCTCTGATTTGTCACATCGGGCACAAGGGGCAATCTCCATTCGCGCCACACAAGTGCCAGGCAATGGCCGTCTCCGACAAGAGAGGATCTAACCATCGCCCCGTGACATTCAACGGCATTACCGTCGCTGAATCCCCCACTATCAACATCCTGGGGGGTGACCATTGAGCAGAAACTGAACTGGGCCCAGCCGTATAAATACTGTGGCTCCCAGAGCAGGTCAGAGGCTGGGAATCCTGCGGAGAGAAACTCACCTCCTGACCCCCCCCCCCCCCCCCACAAAGCCTGTCCCCCATCGACAAGGACACAAGTCCGGAGTGCGGTGGGAGACTCTCCACTCGCCTGGATGAGCGCGGCTCCCAACGACACTCGAGAAGCTCGACACCATCCAGGACAAAGCAGCCCCGCTCGATCGACACGCTAACCGCTGACATTCACTCCCCCCCCTCCCCACCCCCCCGACAGCCGTGTGCACCGTCTACAAGACGCACCGCGGCCACTCGCCTGTGGTGTTGGGTGTTCTAACACACAGAAGAGCCAACACAGTTGCATATGGTACAACGCTTGTTTATTTAAACTCACTATTTACAACTTGGTCTTTGCACTCTGCACGTGGGGGGCTCCCTGCTTGTGGTGTTTCAACAGCTCTTTCATGCTTCCTTCTCCCCAGACCTACTGACCTCCAGGTGTCGTGCTCGTGCTTTTTATGTGGTTGGTGTTCTTGTCTGTGATTGGTTGTGGTGTTGTGTACTCTGATTTGCCTGTTAGTGTGTCCATCATGATGTGTGTGTTTGAATATCATGACATCCCCCCTTTTTACAAAGATATGTGCCTACGTGGTAATAAATATGATCGTGACGTGAGTGCATCTAAGAGTGTGTGTGTGTCGTGTGCAGCATGTGTCTATGACGGAACTATGTACATGGGGCGATGTCGAGTGCGTCACATGAATCCAGTTGTACCATAACATAACAGAAATGCGAACGAGAGAAGAAGAAAAAAAATTTGAACAGTTGTCCAGTCAGACGACATCTGGAACGATAAACAACAACAGGTTATCATGTAAAATTGTCCAACTTATTAAACATATGAACTGTATTATAAGTCCATTCTAATGGGTTTGCGACGAATTCGGGTTGACCGCCTTAAGGGTGGATCAAGAACCACCGGCTGCTGTGCAGGCATGGCCATGGGTGGCGATGGAAAGGGCGTGATGTGCGGCAGCTCCACAAAGTCATCCTCGGAAGCCTGTTGAGGATCTGGCGTGTTGTGTGGCTGTGAACGTGGAAGTCGGCGAAGGGCGCGCCGATTGCGGCGACGCACGGAACCATCCGGCATGCGAACCAGGAACGAGCGGGGAGCCACTTGTCGGAGGACTTCGGCCGGTGCTGACCAGCCACCATACGGTTGATGGACGCGTACTTTGTCTCCGGAGGACAGGGGGGGCAGGTCCGTCGCTCGTGTGTCGTACCGACCTTTCTGGCGATCACGCTGCAGTTGCATGTCCCGAAGAACCGCCTCATGGTCTGTTGTCGGTGCCAGGACGGAAGGTACCGTCGTCCTGAGGGAGCGACCCATTAGTAGCTGCGCTGGCGAGAGGCCCGTGGATAACGGGGCCGATCGATAGGCCAGCAAGGCAAGGTTAAAGTCCGATCCGGCATCAGCCGCCTTGCACAGGAGCCGCTTTGCGATGTGGACACCCTTTTCAGCCTTCCCGTTCGATTGTGGATGCAGAGGGCTGGATGTCACATGAGTGAAACCATATGCTGCGGCAAAGGACGACCATTCACGGCTGGCAAAACAAGGTCCATTGTCTGACATGACAGTCCTTGGAATGCCATGGCGAGCAAACGTTTCCTTGCAGGCCCCAATGACTGCGGACGACGTCAGATCATGGAGAGGCATGACTTCCGGGTAGTTTGAGAAGTAGTCTATAATAACAATGTAATCTCTGCCGAGCGCGTGAAATAGGTCAACACCCACCTTCGCCCAGGGGGACGTCACCATCTCGTGTGGTAGAAGTGTTTCCGGAGGTTGCGCCGGCTGAAACCTCTGACAGGTTGTGCAGTTGAGCACCATGTTGGCTATGTCTTCATTAATACCCGGCCAATATACCGCCGCCCGGGCCCTTCGTCTGCATTTTTCGACACCCAAGTGGCCTTCGTGTAGTTGACGAAGAATCATCTGGCGCACACTGTGTGGAATGACGATCCTATGCGATTTCATAAGGACCCCGTCTATATTGGTGAGATCATCTCGCACATTATAAAACTGGGGGCACTGCCCTTTTAGCCACCCTTCCGTCATGTGGCGCATCACTCGCTGCAGCAGAGGGTCAGTCGCCGTCTCTGCGCGTATGTGGGCCAGACAAGGATCATCAGCTGGCATATTTGCTGCTGTCAGAGTCACGTGTGCCTCAATTTGACGCACGAACCCCTCCGCATCTGGTGGTGTGCTCACTGCTCGGGAAAGAGTGTCCGCCACTATGAGTTCCTTCCCCGGAGTGTAGATCAGTTCAAAATCGTACCTCCTGAGTTTGAGTAAGATGCGCTGGAGGCGAGGAGTCATGTCGTTCAGGTCTTTGTTAATGATGTTGACCAGGGGGCGGTGGTCAGTTTCGACCGTGAATCGTGGCAGGCCATACACATAGTCGTGGAACTTGTCCAGTCCAGTTAACAAGCCCAGGCATTCTTTTTCGATTTGCGCGTAGCGCTGTTCGGTAGGGGTCATGGCTCGTGAGGCATACGCAACCGGGGCCCATGATGACGTGCTGTCTTTTTGCAGGAGTACCGCTCCAATACCAGATTGGCTGGCGTCTGTTGAGATCTTTGTAGGGCGAGTCGCGTCAAAGAAGGCCAGCACTGGTGCCGTGACCAGTTTGTGCTTGAGCTCCTCCCATTCCCGCTGATGCGACTGGTGCCAGTTGAATTCCGTCGATTTTTTTACGAGATGGCGCATGTTTGTTGTATGAGAAGCCAGGTTGGGAATGAACTTCCCAAGGAAGTTGACCATGCCCAGGAATCTTAAGACAGCCTTCTTGTCAGCCGGTCGTGGCATGGCTGTGATGGCGCTAACCTTGTCTGCATCGGGACGGACCCCGGACCTTGAGATGTGGTCCCCGAGGAATTTCAGCTCCGTCTGGCCGAAAGCACACTTCGCACGGTTGAGACGCAGGCCATTTTGCCGTATGCGGGTGAAGACACGTCGAAGACGATGCATGTGTTCCTGCGGAGTGGTGGACCAAATGATGATATCGTCCACATATACACGTACCCCTTCGATGCCTTCCATCATCTGCTCCATAATGCGGTGGAAAACTTCAGATGCCGAAATGATGCCGAATGGCATCCGGTTGTAGCAGAATCTGCCAAAAGGGGTGTTGAATGTGCATAGTCTTCGGCTGGCCGGGTCCAGTTGGATCTGCCAGAATCCTTTGGACGCATCCAATTTAGTGAATATGTTGGCTCGCGCCATCTCGCTGGTGAGGTCTTCTCGTTTCGGGATGGGATAGTGTTCCCGCATGATGTTGTTGTTCAGATCTTTTGGATCTATACATATACGGAGCTCGCCAGAGGGCTTCTTTACACAGACCATGGAGCTGACCCATGGCGTGGGCTCCGTGACCTTGGATAGGACCCCTTGGTCCTGAAGAATCTGCAGTTGTGCCTTGAGGCGGTCTTTGAGAGGCGCAGGAACCCTGCGAGGTGCGTGAACGACAGGGATGGCGTCCGGTCTGAGTCGAATCTTGTACGTGTGTGGCAATGTCCCCATGCCTTCAAAAACCTCCTGGTTGTGAGCGAGGAGGGAATGGAGATTCGCGTGGAACTCAGCATCCGGGAAGTCGGATATCTCATCTGGAGAGAGAGACATGATGCGCTGTACCAGGTGAAGGACCTTGCACGCTTGTGCGCCCAGTAACGAGTCCTTTGATGAGCCCACAACTTCGAAGGGGAGTGTGGCCGTGTACCTCTTGTGAGTCACCTGTAGCTGGCAAGATCCTACGGACGGGATAACGTTCCCGTTATAGTCAACCATCTTAAGCCGGGATGGTGTGATGGGTGGTTTGACCTTCATGGCCTGGACTGCAGAGTAAGCAATCAGGTTGGCGGATGCGCCGGTGTCCAGACGGAAGGCGACGCGCGATCGGTTGACCGTCAGGGTGGCACACCACTCATCGTCTGGATTGATGGCATTGACCTTGTTGACATCAATGACGGCAACTCTGAAGTCATCCTGGTCATCTGCATCACTTAACTGGAAGTCTTGATGCGTGGGCTGGACGGTCCTGACTCGTGTGCGAGGTTGTCGAGGATGCGCCGGATCCATGGGTTGAGCCGCACGACAGCGGGCTGCGTAGTGGCCTATCATGGCACATCTGTTGCACTGTTGGTATTTTGCAGGACATTGCCCTTTTAAGTGTAGACCTCCACACTTGCTGCACGTCATGACGTCACGACGTTCGTTGCGCCACTGCGCATGCGCAGTGCGATCTTGCGGTGGGCGCGCCTGCGCAGTGCGTCCCTCGTTGTGGCCGTTATTCTTGGCGCGCACCTGCGCGGGAGACCGCGAAAAGCGCGGGAAGCGGCTGCTGTCGTCCGGGCCGTGGGGCGGGAAGAAATCGACGGCCTGGATGCGTTCAACGTCGTGGGCGGCCTGGCTTGCCGATTCGACGGCTGGGGACCCCCTCCGTGCCAACTCGGACGCCTGAAATCGGGCAAAACGGCAGGCAGCATTTTCATGGAGGACACAGGCTTCCACAGCAGACGCTAAGGTGAGGCTCTTTATTTTAAGAAGCTGCTGGCGTAGGCCACTAGAGGCAACGCCAAAAACAATCTGGTCCCTGATCATGGACTCTGTGGTGGTGCCGTAACCGCAGGACTGCGCCAGAATCCGGAGGTGCGTCAAAAAGGGTTGAAAAAGCTCCTCCTTACCTTGCAGGCGTTGCTGAAAGATGTATCTTTCGAAAGTTTCGTTTACTTCAGTTTGAAAGTGCTGGTCCATTTTGAGGATGACCGTGTCATATTTGGCCTGGTTTTCGCCTTCCTCGAACACCAGTGAATTAAAGACATCATTTGGGTGGGGGCCTGCGTAGAAGAGGAGCATTGCAATCTTCGAATCATCCGAGACATTCTGTTTTTCGGTGGCACGGATGTACAGGTCAAATCGCTGCCTGTAGAGCTTCCAGTTGGTGCCTAGGTTCCCCGTGACTTGCATCGGCTGCGGTTTGCCGGTGTGGTCCATGTCCAGAATGGCAGGTTGGTAGGCAGGTATCGATCCACTCCTGTACCATGTGGTGTTGGGTGTTCTAACACACAGAAGAGCCAACACAGTTGCATATGGTACAACGCTTGTTTATTTAAACTCACTATTTACAACTTGGTCTTTGCACTCTGCACGTGGGGGGCTCCCTGCTTGTGGTGTTTCAACAGCTCTTTCATGCTTCCTTCTCCCCAGACCTACTGACCTCCAGGTGTCGTGCTCGTGCTTTTTATGTGGTTGGTGTTCTTGTCTGTGATTGGTTGTGGTGTTGTGTACTCTGATTTGCCTGTTAGTGTGTCCATCATGATGTGTGTGTTTGAATATCATGACATCGCCTTCGACAGCACCTTCCCAACCCGCCACCTCTACCGTCTAGAAGGACGAGGGGGGGGGGGGGCAGCAGACACACGGGGAACACCCCCCCACCTGCAAGTTTCCCCCCTCCGAGCCGCTCGCCATCCCGACTCGGGAATACATCAGCCGTCCCTTCGCTGTGGCCGGGGTCAGAATCCCGGGACTCCCTCCCTAACAGCACGGTGGGTGCACCTACACCACACAGCGGGTTGAAGATGGCGGCTCACCCGCCACCTCCTCGAGGGGCATCTCGGGATGGGCAATAAATGCCGGCCTAACCAGCGACGGCCACATCCCGTAAATGTATAAATAAAACTGGCGGGCAAGACCGGCTCCTCAGAGATCGGACGGCCATTTTGAAAGGATGTCCCGATCGCAAAGTGAGCTTGCGGATCTCCCACACCCCCCACCCACGAGAAATGTCACCCCCCCAAACCCATGGGTATTACCCTATTACCCCCCGCTCCCCAAGTGAGCCCCCCCCCCCGCTATGGGGTCCCTGAGGGCCCTTCTCTCCAGGCCCCCCCCCCCACAACGCCTCCCCTTTCTAGGACACCCGCCCTTCACCACCCCCCCCACCACCCAGAGGCCCCTACTTACTTTCCCTGCCCACCCCCCCCCTCACTTCATACCCGTCCTCACCCTCCTGTCACAGGCATGACCCCGCCGCCCCCCCCCTCCCCTCAGGCCCTGACCCTTGACCCTGCCGCCCAGGAAGCGGTCCGGGCCGAGCTGGCGAGGCCTACCGGCGGGGCGGGCGTGTGGGCCGCGGAGGAGGAGTGCGCCCCACCTGGGGCGGGTGCGGACTCAATGGGCCGAATGGCCTCCATCGGCACGGCTAGGGATTCAATGGATAAGATTCCGACTGATTTTCCGGACCCCCTGGGAGTGGAAGCCGCCCGCTGACTGTCGATGGTCGCCGGGATCGCGGGGTTGCACCTGGGGGTGGAGCGGGGGGGGGCGGGGGGGAGGAAGAGCCTGTAGTTATTTGGGATCGGTGGTGGGTGAGGTGCGGGGGGCAATGAGGGGGGGGCAAATATTCGCCCTGGGCGGCCTTATCGCTCAAACTGCATCCCTCCAGCAGAGGGCGGCAGCGCTCCACGTTGTGTCCAGGCCTCGGCCCGAAGCTGTCCCAGCGAGGCCGGGCCGGGGGGGGCGGGGGGGGGGGTGGAGAGAGAGAGAGAGAGGAAAACAAGTATATATCAGTCAGGCCATCGAGCTGCATTACTCAGCCTGAGAGACCAGCAGCAACGTAATGGCAATTAGGCCGAGATTGATGGGCCCACTTAGCAGCCGGTTGTCAATCCCACGTGGGGTGGGGGGGGGGGGGAAAGCGAGCGAGGAAGACATACGCTGTCTGGGCCGAAGCGGTCAGCTCGCTGAATCCGAGCCAAACACAGGCCTCAGATTGATTTGTGGACCTGACTCTCTGGCCGATCGTCCCGCAAACGGAGACACGCTCGTCTGTGAACGACTGTGTTGGACAAGGCCCCAGTGAGGCCGAACAGCGTTTCGGTTAAATGTATCGTTTGAAAGACTGACCCTCCGACAGTGCGGCGCTCCCTCAGTACTGACCCTCTGACAGTGCGGCGCTCCCTCAGTACTGACCCTCCCACAGTGCGACGCTCCCTCAGTACTGACCCTCTGACAGTGCGGCACTCCCTCAGTACTGACCCTCCCACAGTGCGACGCTCCCTCAGTACTGACCCTCTGACAGTGCGGCGCTCCCTCAGTACTGACCCTCCCACAGTGCGGCGCTCCCTCAGTACTGACCCTCCCACAGTGCGACGCTCCCTCAGTACTGACCCTCTGACAGTGCGGCACTCCCTCAGTACTGACCCTCCCACAGTGCGGCGCTCCCTCAGTACTGACCCTCCCACAGTGCGGCGCTCCCTCAGTACTGACCCTCCCACAGTGCGACACTCCCTCAGTACTGACCCTCCCACAGTGCGGCGCTCCCTCAGTACTGACCCTCTCACAGTGCGGCGCTCCCTCAGTACTGACCCTCCCACAGTGCGGCGCTCCCTCAGTACTGACCCTCCCACAGTGCGGCGCTCCCTCAGTACTGACCCTCTCACAGTGCGGCGCTCCCTCAGTACTGACCCTCCCACAGTGCGGCGCTCCCTCAGTACTGACCCTCCCACAGTGCGGCGCTCCCTCAGTACTGACCCTCTCACAGTGCGGCGCTCCCTCAGTACTGACCCTCCCACAGTGCGGCGCTCCCTCAGTACTGACCCTCTGACAGTGCGGCACTCCCTCAGTACTGACCCTCCGACAGTGCGGCGCTCCCTCAGTACTGACCCTCCGACAGTGCGGCGCTCCCTCAGCACTGACCCTCCCACAGTGCGGCACTCCCTCAGTACTGACCCTCCGACAGTGCGGCGCTCCCTCAGTACTGATCCTCTGACAGTGCGGCACTCCCTCAGTACTGACCCTCCGACAGTGCGGCGCTCCCTCAGCACTGACCCTCCCACAGTGCGGCACTCCCTCAGTACTGACCCTCCGACAGTGCGGCGCTCCCTCAGTACTGACCCTCTGACAGTGCGGAGCTCCCTCAGTACTGACCCTCTGACAGTGCGGAGCTCCCTCAGTACTGACCCTCCCACAGTGCGGCGCTCCCTCAGTACTGACCCTCCCACAGTGCGGCACTCCCTCAGTACTGACCCTCCCACAGTGCGGCGCTCCCTCAGTACTGACCCTCCCACAGTGCGGCGCTCCCTCAGTACTGACCCTCTCACAGTGCGGCGCTCCCTCAGTACTGACCCTCCCACAGTGCGGCACTCCCTCAGTACTGACCCTCCCACAGTGCGGCGCTCCCTCAGTACTGACCCTCCCACAGTGCGGCACTCCCTCAGTACTGATCCTCTGACAGTGCGGCGCTCCCTCAGTACTGACCCTCCCACAGTGCGGCACTCCCTCAGTACTGACCCTCTCACAGTGCGGCACTCCCTCAGTACTGACCCTCCCACAGTGCGGCACTCCCTCAGTACTGACCCTCTCACAGTGCGGCGCTCCCTCAGTACTGACCCTCCCACAGTGCGGCACTCCCTCAGTACTGACCCTCCCACAGTGCGGCACTCCCTCAGTACTGACCCTCTGACAGTGCGGAGCTCCCTCAGTACTGACCCTCCCACAGTGCGGCGCTCCCTCAGTACTGACCCTCCGACAGTGCGGTGCTCCCTCAGTACTGACCCTCCCACAGTGCGGCACTCCCTCAGCACTGACCCTCCCACAGTGCGGAGCTCCCTCAGTACTGACCCTCTGACAGTGCGGCACTCCCTCAGTACTGACCCTCCCACAGTGCGGCACTCCCTCAGTACTGACCCTCCCACAGTGCGGAGCTCCCTCAGTACTGACCCTCTGACAGTGCAGCACTCCCTCAGTACTGACCCTCTGACAGTGCAGCACTCCCTCAGTACTGACCCTCTCACAGTGCGGCGCTCCCTCAGTACTGACCCTCCCACAGTGCGGAGCTCCCTCAGTACTGACCCTCTGACAGTGCAGCACTCCCTCAGTACTGACCCTCCCACAGTGCGGCGCTCCCTCAGTACTGACCCTCCCACAGTGCGGAGCTCCCTCAGTACTGACCCTCTGACAGTGCAGCACTCCCTCAGTACTGACCCTCCCACAGTGCGGAGCTCCCTCAGTACTGACCCTCTGACAGTGCAGCACTCCCTCAGTACTGACCCTCCCACAGTGCGGCGCTCCCTCAGTACTGACCCTCCGACAGTGCGGCACTCCCTCAGTACTGACCCTCTGACAGTGCGGAGCTCCCTCAGTACTGACCCTCCGACAGTGCAGCACTCCCTCAGTACTGACCCTCTGACAGTGCAGCACTCCCTCAGTACTGACCCTCCCACAGTGCGGAGCTCCCTCAGTCCTGACCCTCCGACAGTGCGGCACTCCCTCAGTACTGACCCTCCCACAGTGCGGAGCTCCCTCAGTACTGACCCTCTGACAGTGCAGCACTCCCTCAGTACTGACCCTCTGACAGTGCAGCACTCCCTCAGTACTGACCCTCTGACAGTGCAGCACTCCCTCAGTACTGACCCTCCCACAGTGTGGAGCTCCCTCAGTACTGACCCTCCGACAGTGCGGCACTCCCTCAGTACTGACCCTCTGACAGTGCGGTGCTCCCTCAGTACTGACCCTCCCACAGTGCGGCACTCCCTCAGTACTGACCCTCTGACAGTGCGGGACTCCCTCAGTACTGACCGTCCCACAGTGCGGCGCTCCCTCAGTACTGACCCTCTGACAGTGCGGCGCTCCCTCAGTACTGACCCTCTGACAGTGCGGCGCTCCCTCAGCACTGACCCTCTGACAGTGCGGCGCTCCCTCAGTACTGACCCTCTGACAGTGCGGCGCTCCCTCAGTACTGACCCTCCCACAGTGCGGCACTCCCTCAGTACTGACCCTCCGACAGTGCGGAGCTCCCTCAGTCCCGACCCTCCGACAGTGCGGCGCGCCCTCAGCACTGACCCTCTGACAGTGCGGCACTCCCTCAGTACTGACCCTCTGACAATGCGGAGCTCCCTCAGTACTGACCCTCCCACAGTGCGGAGCTCCCTCAGCACTGACCCTCCCACAGTGCGGCGCTCCCTCAGTACTGACCCTCCCACAGTGCGGCACTCCCTCAGTACTGACCCTCTGACAGTGCGGCTCTCCCTCAGTACTGACCCTCTGACAGTGCGGCACTCCCTCAGTACTGACCCTCTGACAGTGCGGCACTCCCTCAGTACTGACCCTCTGACAGTGCGGCTCTCCCTCAGTACTGACCCTCCCACAGTGCGGCACTCCCTCAGTACTGACCCTCTGACAGTGCGGCGTTCCCTCATACTGACCCTCTGACAGTGCGGTGCTCCCTCAGTACTGACCCTCTGACAGTGCGGCGCTCCCTCAGTACTGACCCTCCCACAGTGCGGCACTCCCTCAGTACTGACCCTCCCACAGTGCGGCACTCCCTCAGTACTGACCCTCTGACAGTGCGGCACTGCCTCAGTACTGACCCTCCCACAGTGCGGCACTCCCTCAGTACTGACCCTCTGACAGTGCCGCACTCCCTCAGTACTGACCCTCTGACAGTGCGGCACTCCCTCTGTACTGACCCTCCCACAGTGCGCTGCTCCCTCAGTACTGACCCTCTGACAGTGCGGCACTCCCTCAGTACTGACCCTCTGACAGTGCGGCGCTCCCTCAGTACTGGCCCTCCCACAGTGCGGCGCTCCCTCAGTACTGACCCTCCCACAGTGCGGCGCTCCCTCAGTACTGACCCTCCTACAGTGCGGCGCTGCCTCAGTACTGACCCTCCCACAGTGCGGCACTCCCTCAGCACTGACCCTCTGACAGTGCGGCACTCCCTCAGTACTGACCCTCTCACAGTGCGGCGCTCCCTCAGTACTGACCCTCCCACAGTGCGGCGCTCCCTCAGTACTGACCCTCCCACAGTGCGGCACTCCCTCAGCACTGACCCTCTGACAGCTCGGCACTCCCTCAGTACTGAGCCTCCGACAGTGCGGCGCTCTCTCAGTACTGACCCTCCCACAGTGCGGCGCTCCCTCAGTACTGACCCTCCCACAGTGCGGAGCTCCCTCAGTACTGACCCTCCCACAGTGCGGCACTCCCTCAGTACTGACCCTCCCACAGTGCGGCGCTCCCTCAGTACTGACCCTCTGACAGTGCGGCACTCCCTCAGTACTGACCCTCCCACAGTGCGGTGCTCCCTCAGCACTGACCCTCCGACAGAACAGCGCCCCCTCAGTACTGACCCTCTGACAGTGCGGCGCTCCCTCAGCATTGACCCTCCCACAGTGCGGCACTCCCTCAATATTGATCCTCCCACAGTGCAGGACTCCCTCAGTACTGACCCTCCCACAGTGCGGAGCTCGCTCTGTACTGACCCTCCCACAGTGCGGCACCCCCTCAGTACTGACCCTCCCACAGTGCGGAGCTCGCTCAGTACTGACCCTCCCACAGTGCGGAGCTCGCTCAGTACTGACCCTCCCACAGTGCGGCACCCCCTCAGTACTGACCCTCCCACAGTGCGGAGCTCGCTCAGTACTGACCCTCCCACAGTGCGGCACTCCCTCAGTACTGACCCTCCCACAGTGCGACGTTCCCTCAGCACTGACCCTCCCACAGTGCGGCACTCCCTCAGCACTGACCCTCCGACAGTGCGGCGCTCCCTCAGTACTGACCCTCTGACAGTGCGGCACTCCCTCAGTACTGACCCTCTGACAGTGCGGCACTCCCTCAGTACTGACCCTCTGACAGTGCGGCACTCCCTCAGTACTGACCCTCCAACAGTGCGGCGTTCTCTCAGTACTGACCGTCCCACAGTGCGGTGCTCCCTCAGCACTGACCCTCCGACAGTACTGCGCTCCCTCAGCACTGACCCTCTGACAGTGCGGCGCTCCCTCAGTACTGACCCTCTGACAGTGCGGCGCTCCCTCAGCATTGACCCTCCCACAGTGCGGAGCCCGCTCAGTACTGACCCTCCCACAGTGCGGCGCTCCCTCAGTACTGACCCCCTGACAGTGACGCACTCCCTCAGTACCGACCCTCTGACAGTGCGGTGCTCCCTCAGTACTGACCCTCCCACAGTGCGGCACTCCCTCAGCACTGACCCTCCCACAGTCCGGCGCTCCCTCAGTACTGACCCTCTGACAGTGCGGCACTCCCTCAGTACTGACCCTCCAACAGTGCGGCGCTCCCTCAGTACTCACCCTCTGACAGTGCGGCGCTCCCTCAGTACTGACTTTCCGACAGTGCGGCACTCCCTCAATACCATCTCTCTGACAGTGCGGCAGTCCCTCAGTAGTGACCCTCTGACAGTGCGGCTCTCCCTCAGTACTGACCCTCCGACAGTGCGGCGCTCCCTCAGCACTGACCCTCCGACAGTGCGGCGCTCCCTCAGCACTGACCCTCCGACAGTGCGGCACTCCCTCAGTAGTAACCCTCTGACAGTGCGGCGCTCCCTCAGTACTGACCCTCCGACAGAGCGGCGCTCCCTCAGCACTGACCCTCCCACAGTGCGGAGCTCCCTCAGTACTGACCCTCTGACAGTGCGGCGCTCCCTCAGTACTGACCCTCCACCAGTGCGGCACTCCCTCAGCACTGACCTTCCCACAGTGCGGCGCTCCCTCAGCACTGACCCTCCGACAGTGCGGAGCTCCCTCAGTACTGACCCTCCGATAGTGCGGAGCTCCCTCAGTACTGACCCTCCGATAGTGCGGAGCTCCCTCAGTACTGACCCTCCGATAGTGCAGCGCTCCCTCAGCACTGACCCTCCCACAGTGCGGCGCTCCCTCAGTACTGACCGTCCCACAGTGCGGCGCTCCCTCAGTACTGACCCTCCCACAGTGCGGCGCTCCCTCAGTACTGACCCTCCCACAGTGCGGCACTCCCTCAGTACTGACCCCCTCCCCACATTGCGGCACTCCCTCAGTACTGACCCTCTGACAGTGCGGCACTCCCTCAGTACTGACCCTCCCACAGTGTGGTGCTCCCTCAGTACTGACCCTCCAACAGTGCGGTGCTCCCGCAGTACTGGGCCTCCGACAGTGCAGTGCTCCCTCAGTACTGACCCTCCGACAGTAAGGCGCGCCCTCAGTACTGACCCTCCCACAGTGCTGCGCTCCCTCAGTACTGACCTTCCCACAGTGCGGCGCTCCCTCAGCACTGACCCTCTGACAGTGCGGCACTCCCTCAGTACTGACCCTCCGACAGTGCGGCACTCCGTCAGTACTGGGCCTCCGACAGTGCAGTGCTCCCTCAGTACTGACCCTCCGACAGTAAGGCGCTCCCTCAGTACTGACCCTCCCACAGTGCTGCGCTCCCTCAGTACTGACCCTCCCACAGTGCGGCGCTCCCTCAGTACTGACCCTCCCACAGTGCGGCACTCCCTCAGTACTGACCCCCTCCCCACATTGCGGCACTCCCTCAGTACTGACTCTCTGACAGTGCGGCAGTCCCTCAGTAGTGACCCTCTGACACTGCGGCGCTCCTTCAGTACTGACCCTCCGACAGTGCGGCACTCCCTCAGTACTGACTCTTCCACAGTGCGGCACTCCCTCAGTACTGACCCTCCGACAGTGCGGCGCTCCCTCAGCACTGACCCTCCGACAGTGCGGCGCTCCCTCAGCACTGACCCTCCGAAAGTGCGGCACTCCCTCAGTAGTAACCCTCTGACAGTGCGGCGCTCCCTCAGTACTGACCCTCCGACAGAGCGGCGCTCCCTCAGCACTGACCCTCCCACAGTGCGGAGCTCCCTCAGTACTGACCCTCTGACAGTGCGGCGCTCCCTCAGTACTGACCCTCCACCAGTGCGGCACTCCCTCAGCACTGACCTTCCCACAGTGCGACGCTCCCTCAGCACTGACCCTCCGACAGTGCGGAGCTCACTCAGTACTGACTCTTCCACAGTGCGGCACTCCCTCAGTACTGACCTTCCGATAGTAAGGCGCTCCCTGAGTACTGACCGTCCCACAGTGCGGCGCTCCCTCAGTACTGACCCTCCCACAGTGTGGCGCTCCCTCAGTACTGACCCTCCCACAGTGCAGCACTCCCTCAGTACTGACCCCCTCCCCACATTGCGGCACTCCCTCAGTTCTGACCCTCCCACAGTGTGGTGCTCCCTCAGTACTGAC
The DNA here is from genome assembly GCF_047496885.1 of Scyliorhinus torazame. Lineage (NCBI taxonomy): Eukaryota > Metazoa > Chordata > Chondrichthyes > Carcharhiniformes > Scyliorhinidae > Scyliorhinus > Scyliorhinus torazame. Next base: position 32,267,440 of record NC_092732.1, on the reverse strand, counting down.
CCTCCAACAGTGCGGTGCTCACTCAGTACTGGGCCTCCGACAGTGCAGTGCTCCTTCAGTACTGACCCTCCGACAGTAAGGCGCTCCCGCAGTACTGACCCTCCCACAGTGCTGCGCTCCCTCAGTACTGACCTTCCCACAGTGCGGCGCTCCCTCAGCACTGACCCTCCGACAGTGCGGCACTCCGTCAGTACTGGGCCTCCGACAGTGCAGTGCTCCCTCAGTACTGACCCTCCGACAGTAAGGCGCTCCCTCAGTACTGACCCTCCCACAGTGCTGCGCTCCCTCAGTACTGACCCTCCCACAGTGCGGCGCTCCCTCAGTACTGACCCTCCCACAGTGCGGCACTCCCTCAGTACTGACCCCCTCCCCACATTGCGGCACTCCCTCAGTACTGACCCTCCCACAGTGCGGTGCTCCCTCAGTACTGACCCTCCAACAGTGCGGTGCTCCCTCAGTACTGGGCCTCCGACAGTGCAGTGCTCCCTCAGTACTGACCCTCCGACAGTGCGGCGCTCCCTCAGTACTGACCCTCCCACAGTGCGGTGCTCCCTCAGTACTGACCCTCCAACAGTGCGGTGCTCCCTCAGTACTGGGCCTCCGACAGTGCAGTGCTCCCTCAGTACTGACCCTCCGACAGTAAGGCGCTCCCTCAGTACTGACCCTCCCACAGTGCTGCGCTCCCTCAGTACTGACCCTCCCACAGTGCGGCGCTCCCTCAGTACTGACCCTCCCACAGTGCGGCACTCCCTCAGTACTGACCCCCTCCCAACATTGCGGCACTCCCTCAGTACTGACTCTCTGACAGTGCGGCAGTCCCTCAGTAGTGACCCACTGACAGTGCGGCGCTCCTTCAGTACTGACCCTCCGACAGTGCGGCACTCCCTCAGTACTGACTCTTCCACAGTGCGGCACTCCCTCAGTACTGATCCTCCGACAGTGCGGCGCTCCCTCAGCACTGACCCTCCGACAGTGCGGCGCTCCCTCAGCACTGACCCTCCGACAGTGCGGCACTCCCTCAGTAGTAACCCTCTGACAGTGCGGCGCTCCCTCAGTACTGACCCTCCGACAGAGCGGCGCTCCCTCAGCACTGACCCTCCCACAGTGCGGAGCTCCCTCAGTACTGACCCTCTGACAGTGCGGCGCTCCCTCAGTACTGACCCTCCACCAGTGCGGCACTCCCTCAGCACTGACCTTCCCACAGTGCGGCGCTCCCTCAGCACTGACCCTCCGACAGTGCGGAGCTCCCTCAGTACTGACCTTCCGATAGTAAGGCGCTCCCTGAGTACTGACCGTCCCACAGTGCGGCGCTCCCTCAGTACTGACCCTCCCACAGTGCGGCGCTCCCTCAGTACTGACCCTCCCACAGTGCGGCACTCCCTCAGTACTGACCCCCTCCCCACATTGCGGCACTCCCTCAGTACTGACCCTCTGACAGTGCGGCACTCCCTCAGTACTGACCCTCCCACAGTGTGGTGCTCCCTCAGTACTGACCCTCCAACAGTGCGGTGCTCCCTCAGTACTGGGCCTCCGACAGTGCAGTGCTCCCTCAGTACTGACCCTCCGACAGTAAGGCGCTCCCGCAGTACTGACCCTCCCACAGTGCTGCGCTCCCTCAGTACTGACCTTCCCACAGTGCGGCGCTCCCTCAGCACTGACCCTCCGACAGTGCGGAGCTCCCTCAGTACTGTCCCTCCGACAGTGCGGCACTCCCTCAGTACTGACCCCCTCCCCACATTGCGGCGCTCCCTCAGTACTGACCCTCCCACAGTGCGGAGCTCCCTCAGTACTGACCCTCCGACAGAGCGGCGCTCCCTCAGCACTGACCCTCCCACAGTGCGGAGCTCCCTCAGTACTGACCCTCTGACAGTGCGGCGCTCCCTCAGTACTGACCCTCCCACAGTGCGGCACTCCCTCAGTACTGACCCTCCCACAGTGCGGCACTCCCTCAGTACTGACCCCTTCCCCACATTGCGGCACTCCCTCAGTACTGACCCTCTGACAGTGCGGCACTCCCTCAGTACTGACCCTCCCACAGTGTGGTGCTCCCTCAGTACTGACCCTCCAACAGTGCGGTGCTCCCTCAGTACTGGGCCTCCGACAGTGCAGTGCTCCCTCAGTACTGACCCTCCGACAGTAAGGCGCTCCCTCAGTACTGACCTTCCCACAGTGCGGAGCTCCCTCAGTACTGACCCTCCGACAGTGCGGCACTCCCTCAGTACTGACCCCCTCCCCACATTGCGGCGCTCCCTCAGTACTGACCCTCTGACAGTGCGGCACTCCCTCAGTACCGACACTCTGACAGGGCGGCGCTCCCTCAGTACTGACCCTCCCACAGTGCGGCACTCCCTCAGTACTGACCCTCCCACATTGCGGCGCTCCCTCAGTACTGACCCTCTGACAGTGCGGCACTCCCTCAGTACCGACACTCTGACAGTGCAGCGCTCCCTCAGCACTGACCCTCCGACAGTGCGGTGCTCCCTCAGTACTGACCCTCTGACAGTGCGGCACTCCCTCAGTACTGACCCTCCCACAGTGCGGCACTCCCTCAGCACTGACCCTCTGACAGTGCGGTGCTCCCTCAGTACTGACCCTCCCACAGTGCGGAGCTCCCTCAGTACTGACCCTCTGACAGTGCAGCACCCCCTCAGTACTGACCCTCTGACAGTGCAGCACTCCCTCAGTACTGACCCTCCCACAGTGCGGAGCTCCCTCAGTACTGACCCTCTGACCGTGCAGCACTCCCTCAGTACTGACCCTCCCACAGTGTGGAGCTCCCTCAGTACTGACCCTCCGATAGTGCGGCACTCCCTCAGTACTGACCCTCTGACAGTGCGGCGCTCCCTCAGCACTGACCCTCCGACAGTGCGGCACTCCCTCAGTAGTAACCCTCTGACAGTGCGGCGCTCCCTCAGTACTGACCCTCCGACAGAGCGGCGCTCCCTCAGCACTGACCCTCGCACAGTGCGGAGCTCCCTCAGTACTGACCCTCTGACAGTGCGGCGCTCCCTCAGTACTGACCCTCCACCAGTGCGGCACTCCCTCAGCACTGACCTTCCCACAGTGCGGCGCTCCCTCAGTACTGACCCCCTCCCCACATTGCGGCACTCCCTCAGTACTGACCCTCTGACAGTGCGGCACTCCCTCAGTACTGACCCTCCCACAGTGTGGTGCTCCCGCAGTACTGGGCCTCCGACAGTGCAGTGCTCCCTCAGTACTGACCCTCCGACAGTAAGGCGCTCCCTCAGTACTGACCCTCCCACAGTCCTGCGCTCCCTCAGTACTGACCTTCCCACAGTGCGGCGCTCCCTCAGCATTGACCCTCCGACTGTGCGGAGCTCCCTCAGTACTGACCCTCCGACAGTGCGGCACTCCGTCAGTACTGGGCCTCCGACAGTGCAGTGCTCCCTCAGTACTGACCCTCCGACAGTAAGGCGCTCCCTCAGTACTGACCCTCCCACAGTGCTGCGCTCCCTCAGTACTGACCCTCCCACAGTGCGGCGCTCCCTCAGTACTGACCCTCCCACAGTGCGGCACTCCCTCAGTACTGACCCCCTCCACACATTGCGGCACTCCCTCAGTACTGACTCTCTGACAGTGCGGCAGTCCCTCAGTAGTGACCCTCTGACACTGCGGCGCTCCTTCAGTACTGACCCTCCGACAGTGCGGCACTCCCTCAGTACTGACTCTTCCACAGTGCGGCACTCCCTCAGTACTGACCCTCCGACAGTGCGGCGCTCCCTCAGCACTGACCCTCCGACAGTGCGGCGCTCCCTCAGCACTGACCCTCCGACAGTGCGGCACTCCCTCAGTAGTAACCCTCTGACAGTGCGGCGCTCCCTCAGTACTGACCCTCCGACAGAGCGGCGCTCCCTCAGCACTGACCCTCCCACAGTGCGGAGCTCCCTCAGTACTGACCCTCTGACAGTGCGGCGCTCCCTCAGTACTGACCCTCCACCAGTGCGGCACTCCCTCAGCACTGACCTTCCCACAGTGCGACGCTCCCTCAGCACTGACCCTCCGACAGTGCGGAGCTCCCTCAGTACTGACCTTCCGATAGTAAGGCGCTCCCTGAGTACTGACCGTCCCACAGTGCGGCGCTCCCTCAGTACTGACCCTCCCACAGTGTGGCGCTCCCTCAGTACTGACCCTCCCACAGTGCAGCACTCCCTCAGTACTGACCCCCTCCCCACATTGCGGCACTCCCTCAGTTCTGACCCTCCCACAGTGTGGTGCTCCCTCAGTACTGACCCTCCAACAGTGCGGTGCTCACTCAGTACTGGGCCTCCGACAGTGCAGTGCTCCCTCAGTACTGACCCTCCACCAGTGCGGCACTCCCTCAGCACTGACCTTCCCACAGTGCGACGCTCCCTCAGCACTGACCCTCCGACAGTGCGGAGCTCCCTCAGTACTGACCTTCCGATAGTAAGGCGCTCCCTGAGTACTGACCGTCCCACAGTGCGGCGCTCCCTCAGTACTGACCCTCCCACAGTGTGGCGCTCCCTCAGTACTGACCCTCCCACAGTGCAGCACTCCCTCAGTACTGACCCCCTCCCCACATTGCGGCACTCCCTCAGTTCTGACCCTCCCACAGTGTGGTGCTCCCTCAGTACTGACCCTCCCACAGTGCAGCACTCCCTCAGTACTGACCCCCTCCCCACATTGCGGCACTCCCGCAGTACTGACCCTCCCACAGTGCTGCGCTCCCTCAGTACTGACCTTCCGACAGTGCGGCGCTCCCTCAGCACTGACCCTCCGACAGTGCGGCACTCCCTCAGTACTGACCCTCCCACAGTGCGGCACTCCCTCAGTACTGACCCTCTCACAGTGCGGCGCTCCCTCAGTACTGACCCTCCGACAGTGCGGCACTCCGTCAGTACTGGGCCTCCGACAGTGCAGTGCTCCCTCAGTACTGACCCTCCGACAGTGCGGCGCTCCCTCAGTACTGACCCTCCCACAGTGCTGCGCTCCCTCAGTACTGACCCTCCCACAGTGCGGCGCTCCCTCAGTACTGACCCTCCCACAGTGCGGCACTCCCTCAGTACTGACCCCCTCCCCACATTGCGGCACTCCCTCAGTACTGACCCTCCCACAGTGCGGTGCTCCCTCAGTACTGACCCTCCAACAGTGCGGTGCTCCCTCAGTACTGGGCCTCCGACAGTGCAGTGCTCCCTCAGTACTGACCCTCCGACAGTGCGGCGCTCCCTCAGTACTGACCCTCCCACAGTGCGGTGCTCCCTCAGTACTGACCCTCCAACAGTGCGGTGCTCCCTCAGTACTGGGCCTCCGACAGTGCAGTGCTCCCTCAGTACTGACCCTCCGACAGTAAGGCGCTCCCTCAGTACTGACCCTCCCACAGTGCTGCGCTCCCTCAGTACTGACCCTCCCACAGTGCGGCGCTCCCTCAGTACTGACCCTCCCACAGTGCGGCGCTCCCTCAGTACTGACCCTCCCACAGTGCGGCACTCCCTCAGTACTGACCCCCTCCCCACATTGCGGCACTCCCTCAGTACTGACTCTCTGACAGTGCGGCAGTCCCTCAGTAGTGACCCTCTGACAGTGCGGCGCTCCTTCAGTACTGACCCTCCGACAGTGCGGCACTCCCTCAGTACTGACTTTTCCACAGTGCGGCACTCCCTCAGTACTGACCCTCCGACTGTGCGGCGCTCCCTCAGCACTGACCCTCCGACAGTGCGGCACTCCCTCAGTACTGACCCTCCCACAGTGCGGCACTCCCTCAGTACTGACCCTCTCACAGTGCGGCGCTCCCTCAGTACTGACCCTCCGACAGTGCGGCACTCCGTCAGTACTGGGCCTCCGACAGTGCAGTGCTCCCTCAGTACTGACCCTCCGACAGTGCGGCGCTCCCTCAGTACTGACCCTCCCACAGTGCTGCGCTCCCTCAGTACTGACCCTCCCACAGTGCGGCGCTCCCTCAGTACTGACCCTCCCACAGTGCGGCACTCCCTCAGTACTGACCCCCTCCCCACATTGCGGCACTCCCTCAGTACTGACCCTCCCACAGTGCGGTGCTCCCTCAGTACTGACCCTCCAACAGTGCGGTGCTCCCTCAGTACTGGGCCTCCGACAGTGCAGTGCTCCCTCAGTACTGACCCTCCGACAGTGCGGCGCTCCCTCAGTACTGACCCTCCCACAGTGCGGTGCTCCCTCAGTACTGACCCTCCAACAGTGCGGTGCTCCCTCAGTACTGGGCCTCCGACAGTGCAGTGCTCCCTCAGTACTGACCCTCCGACAGTAAGGCGCTCCCTCAGTACTGACCCTCCCACAGTGCTGCGCTCCCTCAGTACTGACCCTCCCACAGTGCGGCGCTCCCTCAGTACTGACCCTCCCACAGTGCGGCGCTCCCTCAGTACTGACCCTCCCACAGTGCGGCACTCCCTCAGTACTGACCCCCTCCCCACATTGCGGCACTCCCTCAGTACTGACTCTCTGACAGTGCGGCAGTCCCTCAGTAGTGACCCTCTGACAGTGCGGCGCTCCTTCAGTACTGACCCTCCGACAGTGCGGCACTCCCTCAGTACTGACTTTTCCACAGTGCGGCACTCCCTCAGTACTGACCCTCCGACTGTGCGGCGCTCCCTCAGCACTGACCCTCCGACAGTGCGGCGCTCCCTCAGCACTGACCCTCCGACAGTGCGGCACTCCCTCAGTAGTAACCCTCTGACAGTGCGGCGCTCCCTCAGTACTGACCCTCCGACAGAGCGGCGCTCCCTCAGCACTGACCCTCCCACAGTGCGGAGCTCCCTCAGTACTGACCCTCTGACAGTGCGGCGCTCCCTCAGTACTGACCCTCCACCAGTGCGGCACTCCCTCAGCACTGACCTTCCCACAGTGAGGCGCTCCCTCAGCACTGATCCTCCGACAGTGCGGAGCTCCCTCAGTACTGACCTTCCGATAGTAAGGCACTCCCTGAGTACTGACCGTCCCACAGTGCGGCGCTCCCTCAGTACTGACCCTCCCACAGTGCGGCGCTCCCTCAGTACTGACCCTCCCACAGTGCGGCACTCCCTCAGTACTGACCCCCTCCCCACATTGCGGCACTCCCTCAGTACTGACCCTCTGACAGTGCGGCACTCCCTCAGTACTGACCCTCCCACAGTGTGGTGCTCCCTCAGTACTGACCCTCCAACAGTGCGGTGCTCCCTCAGTACTGGGCCTCCGACAGTGCAGTGCTCCCTCAGTACTGACCCTCCGACAGTAAGGCGCTCCCGCAGTACTGACCCTCCCACAGTGCTGCGCTCCCTCAGTACTGACCTTTCCACAGTGCGGCGCTCCCTCAGTACTGACCCTCCGACAGTGCGGCACTCCCTCAGTACTGACCCCCTCCCCACATTGCGGCGCTCCCTCAGTACTGACCCTCTGACAGTGCGGCACTCCCTCAGTACCGACACTCTGACAGGGCGGCGCTCCCTCAGTACTGACCCTCCCACAGTGCGGCACTCCCTCAGTACTGACCCTCCCACAGTGCGGCACTCCCTCAGCACTGACCCTCCGACAGTGCGGTGCTCCCTCAGTACTGACCCTCTGACAGTGCGGCACTCCCTCAGTACTGACCCTCCCACAGTGCGGCACTCCCTCAGTACTGACCCTCCCACAGTGCGGAGCTCCCTCAGTACTGACCCTCCGACAGTGCGGCGCTCCCTCAGTACTGACCCTCCGACAGTGCAGCACTCCCTCAGTACTGACCCTCTGACAGTGCAGCACCCCCTCAGTACTGACCCTCTGACAGTGCAGCACTCCCTCAGTACTGACCCTCCCACAGTGCGGAGCTCCCTCAGTACTGACCCTCTGACAGTGCAGCACTCCCTCAGTACTGACCCTCCCACAGTGTGGAGCTCCCTCAGTACTGACCCTCCGATAGTGCGGCACTCCCTCAGTACTGACCCTCTGACAGTGCGGTGCTCCCTCAGTACTGACCCTCCCACAGTGCGGCACTCCCTCAGTACTGACCCTCCCACAGTGCGGCGCTCCCTCAGTACTGACCCTCTGACAGTGCGGCGCTCCCTCAGCACTGACCCTCTGACAGTGCGGCGCTCCCTCAGTACTGACCCTCTGACAGTGCGGCGCTCCCTCAGTACTGACCCTCTGACAGTGCGGCACTCCCTCAGTACCGACACTCCGACAGTGCGGCGCTCCCTCAGCACTGACCCTCCGACAGTGCGGCGCTCCCTCAGCACTGACCCTCCGACGGTGCGGCACTCCCTCAGTAGTAACCCTCTGACAGTGCGGCGCTCCCTCAGTACTGACCCTCCGACAGAGCGGCGCTCCCTCAGCACTGACCCTCCCACAGTGCGGAGCTCCCTCAGTACTGACCCTCTGACAGTGCGGCGCTCCCTCAGTACTGACCCTCCACCAGTGCGGCACTCCCTCAGCACTGACCTTCCCACAGTGCGGCGCTCCCTCAGCACTGACCCTCCGACAGTGCGGAGCTCCCTCAGTACTGACCTTCCGATAGTAAGGCGCTCCCTGAGTACTGACCGTCCCACAGTGCGGCGCTCCCTCAGTACTGACTCTCCCACAGTGCGGCACTCCCTCAGTACTGACCCCCTCCCCACATTGCGGCACTCCCTCAGTACTGACCCTCCCACAGTGCGGCACTCCCTCAGTACTGACCCTCCCACAGTGCGGCGCTCCCTCAGTACTGACCCTCCAACAGTGCGGTGCTCCCTCAGTACTGGGCCTCCGACAGTGCAGTGCTCCCTCAGTACTGACCCTCCGACAGTAAGGCGCTCCCGCAGTACTGACCTTCCCACAGTGCGGCGCTCCCGCAGTACTGACCCTCCCACAGTGCTGCGCTCCCTCAGTACTGACCTTCCCACAGTGCGGCGCTCCCTCAGTACTGACCCTCCCACAGTGCGGCGCTCCCTCAGTACTGACCCTCCGACAGTGCGGCACTCCCTCAGTACTGACCCCCTCCCCACATTGCGGCGCTCCCTCAGTACTGACCCTCTGACAGTGCGGCACTCCCTCAGTACCGACACTCTGACAGGGCGGCGCTCCCTCAGTACTGACCCTCCCACAGTGCGGCACTCCCTCAGTACTGACCCTCCCACAGTGCGGCACTCCCTCAGCACTGACCCTCCGACAGTGCGGTGCTCCCTCAGTACTGACCCTCTGACAGTGCGGCACTCCCTCAGTACTGACCCTCCCACAGTGCGGCACTCCCTCAGTACTGACCCTCCCACAGTGCGGAGCTCCCTCAGTACTGACCCTCTGACAGTGCAGCACCCCCTCAGTACTGACCCTCTGACAGTGCAGCACTCCCTCAGTACTGACCCTCCCACAGTGCGGAGCTCCCTCAGTACTGACCCTCTGACAGTGCAGCACTCCCTCAGTACTGACCCTCCAACAGTGTGGAGCTCCCTCAGTACTGACCCTCCGATAGTGCGGCACTCCCTCAGTACTGACCCTCTGACAGTGCGGTGCTCCCTCAGTACTGACCCTCCCACAGTGCGGCACTCCTTCAGTACTGACCCTCCCACAGTGCGGCGCTCCCTCAGTACTGACCCTCTGACAGTGCGGCGCTCCCTCAGCACTGACCCTCTGACAGTGCGGCGCTCCCTCAGTACTGACCCTCTGACAGTGCGGCGCTCCCTCAGTACTGACCCTCTGACAGTGCGGCACTCCCTCAGTACCGACACTCTGACAGTGCGGCGCTCCCTCAGTACTGACCCTCCCACAGTGCGGCACTCCCTCAGCACTGACCCTCCAACAGTGCGGCGCTCCCTCAGTACTGACCCTCCCACAGTGCGGCACTCCCTCAGCACTGACCCTCCGACAGTGCGGTGCTCCCTCAATACTGACCCTCTGACAGTGCGGCACTCCCTCAGTACTGACCCTCCCACAGTGCGGCACTCCCTCAGTACTGACTCTCCCACAGTGCGGAGCTCCCTCAGTACTGACCCTCTGACAGTGCAGCAGCCCCTCAGTACTGACCCTCTGACAGTGCAGCACTCCCTCAGTCCTGACCCTCCCACAGTGCGGAGCTCCCTCAGTACTGACCCTCTGACAGTGCAGCACTCCCTCAGTACTGACCCTCCCACAGTGTGGAGCTCCCTCAGTACTGACCCTCCGACAGTGCGGGACTCCCTCAGTACTGACCCTCTGACAGTGCGGTGCTCCCTCAGTACTGACCCTCCCACAGTGCGGCACTCCCTCAGTACTGACCCTCTGACAGTGCGGTGCTCCCTCAGTACTGACCCTCCCACAGTGCGGCGCTCCCTCAGTACTGACCCTCTGACAGTGCGGCGCTCCCTCAGCACTGACCCTCTGACAGTGCGGCGCTCCCTCAGTACTGACCCTCTGACAGTTCGGCGCTCCCTCAGTACTGACCCTCCCACAGTGCGGCACTCCCTCAGTACTGACCCTCCGACAGTGCGGAGCTCCCTCAGTCCCGACCCTCCGACAGTGCGGCGCGCCCTCAGTACTGACCCTCTGACAGTGAGGCACTCCCTCAGTACTGACCCTCTGACAATGCGGAGCTCCCTCAGTACTGACCCTCTGACAGTGCGGTGCTCCCTCAGTACTGACCCTCCCACAGTGCGGAGCTCCCTCAGCACTGACCCTCCCACAGTGCGGCGCTCCCTCAGTACTGACCCTCCCATAGTGCGGCACTCCCTCAGTACTGACGCTCTGACAGTGCGGCTCTCCCTCAGTACTGAACTTCTGACAGTGCGGCACTCCCTCAGTACTGACCCTCCCACAGTGCGGCACTCCCTCAGTACTGACCCTCTGACAGTGCGGCGCTCCCTCAGTACTGACCCTCTGACAGTGCGGCACTCCCTCAGTACTGACCCTCCCACAGTGCGGCACTCCCTCAGTACTGACCCTCCCACAATGCGGCACTCCCTCAGTACTGACCCTCTGACAGTGCGGCACTGCCTCAGTACTGACCCTCCCACAGTGCGGCACTCCCTCAGTACTGACCCTCCACAGTGCGCTGCTCCCTCAGTACTGACCCTCTGACATTGCGGCACTCCCTCAGTACTGACCCTCTGACAGCGCGGCGCTCCCTCAGTACTGGCCCTCCCACAGTGAGGCGCTGCCTCAGTACTGACCCTGCCACAGTGCGGCACTCCCTCAGCACTGACCCTCTGACAGTGCGGCACTCCCTCAGTACTGACCCTCCCACAGTGCGGCACTCCCTCAGTACTGACCCTCTGACAGTGCGGCACTCCCTCAGTACTGACCCTCCCACAGTGCGGCGCTCCCTCAGTACTGACCCTCCCACAGTGCGGCGCTCCCTCAGTACTGACCCTCCCACAGTGCGGCGCTCCCTCAGCACTGACCCTCCCACAGTGCGGCACTCCCTCAGTACTGAGCCTCCGACAGTGCGGCGTTCTCTCAGTACTGTCCCTCCCACAGTATGGCACTCCCTCAGTACTGACCCTCCCACAATGCGGCACTCCGTCAGTACTGACCCTCTGACAGTGCGGCGCTCCCTCAGTACTGACCCTCCCACAGTGCGGTGCTCCCTCAGTACTGAGCCTCCGACAGTGCGGCACTCCCTCAGTACTGACCCTCCCACAGTGCGGTGCTCCCTCAGTACTGAGCCTCCGACAGTGCGGCACTCCCTCAGTACTGACCCTCCCACAGTGCGGCGCTCCCTCAGTACTGACCCTCCCACAGTGCGGCACTCCCTCAGTACTGAGCCTCCGACAGTGCGGCACTCACTCAGTACTGACCCTCCCACAGTGCGGCGCTCCCTCAGTACTGACCCTCCCACAGTGCGGCACTCCCTCAGTACTGACCCTCCGACAGTACGGCGCTCCCTCAGTACTGACCCTCCCACAGTGCGGCACTCCCTCAATATTGACCCTCCCACAGTGCGGAACTCCCTCAGTACTGACCCTCCCACAGTGCGCAGCTCGCTCTGTACTGACCCTCCCACAGTGCGGCACCCCTTCAGTACTGACCCTCCCGCAGTGCGGAGCTCGCTCTGTACTGACCCTCCCACAGTGCGACGCTCCCTCAGCACTGACCCTCCCACAGAGCGGCACTCCCTTAGCATTGAATCTCCCACAGTGCGGCGCTCCCTCAGTACTGACCCTCCCACAGTGTGGCACTCCCTCAGTACTGACCCTCTGACAGTGCGGCACTCCCTCAGTACTGACCCTCTGACAGTGCGGCGCTCCCTCAGTACTGACCCTCCCACAGTGCGGCACTCCCTCAGCACTGACCCTCTGACAGCGCGGCACTCCCTCAGTACTGAGCCTCCGACAGTGCGGCGCTCTCTCAGTACTGACCCTCCCACAGTGCGGCGCTCCCTCAGTACTGACCCTCCCACAGTGCGGCGCTCCCTCAGTACTGACCCTCCCACAGTGCGGCGCTCCCTCAGTACTGACCCTCCCACAGTGCGGCGCTCCCTCAGTACTGACCCTCCCACAGTGCGGCGCTCTCTCAGTACTGACCCTCCCACAGTGCGGCGCTCCCTCAGTACTGACCCTCCCACAGTGCGGTGCTCCCTCAGTACTGACCCTCTGACAGTGCGGCACTCCCTCAGTACTGACCCTCCCACAGTGCCGTGCTCCCTCAGCACTGACCCTCCGACAGAACAGCGCTCCCTCAGCACTCACCCTCCGACAGTACGGCGCTCCCTCAGTACTGACCCTCTGACAGTGCGGCGCTCCCTCAGCATTGACCCTCCCACAGTGCGGAGCCCGCTCAGTACTGACCCTCCCACAGTGCGGCACTCCCTCAATATTGACCCTCCGACAGTGCGGAACTCCCTCAGTACTGACCCTCCCACAGTGCGGAGCTCGCTCTGTACTGACCCTCCCACAGTGCGGCACCCCCTCAGTACAGACCCTCCCACAGTGCGGAGCTCGCTCAGTACTGACCCTCGCACAGTGCGGCACTCCCTCAGTACTGACCCTCCCACAGTGCGACGTTCCCTCAGCACTGACCCTCCCACAGAGCGGCACTCCCTCAGCACTGACCCTCCGACAGTGGGGCGCTCCCTCAGTACTGACTCTTCCACAGTGCGGCGCTCCCTCAGTACTGACCCTCTGACAGTGCGGCGCTCCCTCAGTACTGACACTCTGACAGTGCGGCACTCCCTCAGTACTGACCCTCTGACAGTGCGGCGCTCCCTCAGTACTGACCCTCTGACAGTGCGGCACTCCCTCAGTACTGACACTCTGACAGTGCTGCACTCCCTCAGTACTGACCCTCTGACAGTGCGGCACTCCCTCAGTACTGACCCTCCCACAGTGCGGCGTTCTCTCAGTACTGACCGTCCCAAGGTGCGGTGCTCCCTCAGCACTGACCCTCCGACAGTACGGCGCTCCCTCAGCACTGACCCTCTGACAGTGCGGCGCTCCCTCAGTACTGACCCTCTGACAGTGCGGCGCTCCCTCAGCATTGACCCTCCCACAGTGCGGAGCCCGCTCAGTACTGACCCTCCCACAGTGCGGGACTCCCTCAATATTGACCCTCCCACAGTGCAGGACTCCCTCAGTACTGACCCTCCGACAGTGCGGACCTCCCCCAGTACTGACCCTCCCACAGTGCGGCGCTCCCTCAGTACTGACCCTCCGACAGTGCGGAGCTCCCTCAGTACTGACCCTCCCACAGTGCGGCGCTCCCTCAGTTCTGACCCTCCGACAGTGCGGCGCTCCCTCAGTACTGACCCTCTGACAGTGACGCACTCCCTCAGTACCGACCATCTGACAGTGCGGTGTTCCCTCAGTACTGACCCTCTGACAGTGCGGCACTCCCTCAGTACTGACCCACCAACAGTGCGGCGCTCCCTCAGTACTCACCCTCTGACAGTGCGGCGCTCCCTCAGTACTGACTTTCCGACAGTGCGGCGCTCCCTCAGTACTGACTCTCTGACAGTGCGGCAGTCCCTCAGTAGTGACCCTCTGACAGTGCGGCGCTCCCTCAGTACTGACTCTTCCACAGTGCGGCACTCCCTCAGTACTGACCCTCCGACAGTGCGGCGCTCCCTCAGCACTGACCCTCCGACAGTGCGGCGCTCCCTCAGCACTGACCCTCCGACAGTGCGGCACTCCCTCAGTAGTAACCCTCTGACAGTGCGGCGCTCCCTCAGTACCGACCCTCCGGCAGAGCGGCGCTCCCTCAGCACTGACCCTCCCACAATGCGGAGCTCCCTCAGTACTGACCCTCTGACAGTGCGGCACTCCCTCAGCACTGACCTTCCCACAGTGCGGGACTCCCTCAGCACTGACCCTCCGACAGTGCGGAGCTCCCTCAGTACTGACCCTCCGATAGTAAGGCGCTCCCTCAGTACTGACCGTCCCACAGTGCGGCGCTCCCTCAGTACTGACCATCCCACAGTGCGGCGCTCCCTCAGTACTGACCCTCCCACAGTGCGGCACTCCCTCAGTACTGACCCCCTCCCCACATTGCGGCACTCCCTCAGTACTGACCCTCTGACAGTGCAGCACTCCCTCAGTACTGACCCTCCCACAGTGTGGTGCTCCCTCAGTACTGACCCTCCAACAGTGCGGTGCTCCCTCAGTACTGGGCCTCCGACAGTGCAGTGCTCCCTCAGTACTGACCCTCCGACAGTAAGGCGCTCCCTCAGTACTGACCCTCCCACAGTGCTGCGCTCCCTCAGTACTGACCTTCCCACAGTGTGGCGCTCCCTCAGCACTGACCCTCCGACAGTGCGGAGCTCCCTCAGTACTGACCCTCCGATAGTAAGGCGCTCCCTCAGTACTGACCGTCCCACAGTGCGGCGCTCCCTCAGTACTGACCCTCCCACAGTGCGGCGCTCCCTCAGTACTGACCCTCCCACAGTGCGGCTCTCCCTCAGTACTGACCCCCTCCCCAGATTGCGGCACTCCCTCAGTACTGACCCTCTGACAGTGCGGCACTCCCTCAGTACTGACCCTCCCACAGTGTGGTGCTCCCTCAGTACTGACCCTCCAACAGTGCGGTGCTCCCTCAGTACTGGGCCTCCGACAGTGCAGTGCTCCCTCAGTACTGACCCTCCGACAGTAAGGCGCTCTCTCAGTACTGACCCTCCCACAGTGCTGCGCTCCCTCAG
The DNA here is from genome assembly GCF_047496885.1 of Scyliorhinus torazame. NCBI lineage: Eukaryota > Metazoa > Chordata > Chondrichthyes > Carcharhiniformes > Scyliorhinidae > Scyliorhinus > Scyliorhinus torazame. Next base: position 32,252,403 of record NC_092732.1, on the reverse strand, counting down.
TACTGACCTTCCCACAGTGCGGCGCTCCCTCAGCACTGACCCTCCGACAGTGCGGAGCTCCCTCAGTACTGACCCTCCGACAGTGCGGAGCTCCCTCAGTACTGACCCTCCCACAGTGCGGTGCTCCCTCAGTACTGACCCTCCAACAGTGCGGTGCTCCCTCAGTACTGGGCCTCCGACAGTGCAGTGCTCCCTCAGTACTGACCCTCCGACAGTGCGGCGCTCCCTCAGTACTGACCCTCCCACAGTGCGGTGCTCCCTCAGTACTGACCATCCAACAGTGCGGTGCTCCCTCAGTACTGGGCCTCCGACAGTGCAGTGCTCCCTCAGTACTGACCCTCCGACAGTAAGGCACTCCCTCAGTACTGACCCTCCCACAGTGCGGCGCTCCCTCAGTACTGACCCTCCCACAGTGCGGCGCTCCCTCAGTACTGACCCTCCCACAGTGCGGTGCTCCCTCAGTACTGACCCTCCCACAGTGCGGTACTCCCTCAGTACTGACCCCCTCCCCACATTGCGGCGCTCCCTCAGTACTGACCCTCTGACAGTGCGGCGCTCCCTCAGTACTGACCCTCCCACAGTGCGGCACTCCCTCAGCACTGACCCTCCGACAGTGCGGCGCTCCCTCAGGACTGACCCTCCCACAGTGCGGCACTCCCTCAGCACTGACCCTCCGACAGTGCGGCACTCCCTCAGTACTGACCCTCCCGCAGTGCGGCGCTCCCTCAGTACTGACCCTCCGACAGTGCGGCGCTCCCTCAGTACTGACCCTCCCACAGTGCGGCGCTCCCTCAGTACTGACCCTCCGACAGTGCGGCACTCCGTCAGTACTGGGCCTCCGACAGTGCGGCGATCCCTCAGCACTGACCCTCCGACAGTGCGGCGCTCCCTCAGCACTGACCCTCCGACAGTGCGGCGCTCCCTCAGCACTGACCGTCCGACAGTGCGGCGCTCCCTCAGTACTGACCCTCCGACAGAGAGGCGCTCCCTCAGTACTGACCCTCCGACAGTGCGGCGCTCCCTCAGTACTGACCCTCCCACAGTGCGGCGCTCCCTCAGTACTGACCCTCCACCAGTGCGGCACTCCCTCAGCACTGACCTTCCCACAGTGCGGCACTCCCTCAGCACTGACCCTCCGACAGTGCGGTACTCCGTCAGTACTGGGCCTCCGACAGTGCAGTGCTCCCTCAGTACTGACCCTCCGACAGTGCGGCGCTCCCTCAGGACTGACCCTCCCACAGTGCGGTGCTCCCTCAGCACTGACCCTCCAACAGTGCGGTGCTCCCTCAGTACTGACCCTCCCACAGTCCGGTGCTCCGTCAGTACTGACCCTCCCACAGTGCGGCGCTCCCTCATTACTGACCCCTCCCCCCACAGTGCGGCGCTCCCTCAGTACTGACCCTCTGACAGTGCGGCGCTCCCTCAGTACTGGCCCTCTGACAGTGCGGCGCTCCGTCAGTACTGACCCTCTGACAGTGCGGCGCTCCCTCAGTACTGACCCTCCCACAGTGCGGTGCTCCCTCAGCACTGACCCTCCCACAGTGCGGTGCTCCCTCAGTACTGACCCTCTGACAGTGCGGCGCTCCCTCAGTACTGACACTCCCACAGTGCGGCACTCCCTCAGTACTGACCCTCCCACAGTGCGGCGCTCCCTCAGTACTGACCCTCCCACAGTGCGGCGTTCCCTCAGTACTGACCCTCTGACAGTGCAGCGCTCCCTCAGTACTGACCCTCCCACAGTGCGGCACTCCCTCAGTACTGACCCTCCCACATTGCGGCGCTCCCTCAGTACTGACCCTCTGACAGTGCGGCACTCCCTCAGTACTGACCCTCTGACAGTGCGGCACTCCCTCAGTACTGACCCTTCGACAGTGCGGCGCTCCCTCAGTACTGACCCTTCGACTGTGCGGCACTCCCTCAGTACTGACCCTTCGACAGTGCGGCACTCCCTCAGCACTGACCTTCCCACAGTGCGGCACTCCCTCAGCATTGACCCTCCGACAGTGCGGCACTCCGTCAGTACTGGGCCTCCGACAGTGCAGTGCTCCCTCAGTACTGACCCTCCCACAGTGCTGCGCTCCCACAGTACTGACCCTCCCACAGTGCGCCGCTCCCTCAGTACTGACCCTCCCACAGTGCCGCACTCCCTCAGTACTGACCCCCTCCCCACATTGCGGCACTCCCTCAGTACTGACCCTCTGACAGTGCGGCGCTCCCTCAGGACTGACCCTCCCACAGTGCGGTGCTCCCTCAGTACTGACCCTCCAACAGTGCGGTGCTCCCTCAGTACTGACCCTCCCACAGTCCGGTGCTCCCTCAGTACTGACCCTCCCACAGTGCGACGCTCCCTCATTACTGACCCCCCCCCCCCCAACCCCACAGTGCGGCGCTCCCTCAGTACTGACCCTCTGACAGTGCGGCGCTCCCTCAGTACTGACCCTCTGACAGTGCGGCGCTCCCTCAGTACTGACCCTCCCACAGTGCGGTGCTCCCTCAGCACTGACCCTCCCACAGTGCGGCGCTCCCTCAGTACTGACCCTCCCACAGTGCGGCGCTCCCTCAGTACTGACCCTCTGACAGTGCGGCGCTCCCTCAGTACTGACACTCCCACAGTGCGGCACTCCCTCAGTACTGACCCTCCCACAGTGCGGCGTTCCCTCAGTACTGACCCTCCCACAGTGCGTCGTTCCCTCAGTACTGACCCTCTGACAGTGCAGCGCTCCCTCAGTACTGACCCTCCCACAGTGCGGCACTCCCTCAGTACTGACCCTCCCACATTGCGGCGCTCCCTCAGTACTGACCCTCTGACAGTGCGGCACTCCCTCAGTACTGACCCTACGACTGTGCGGCACTCCCTCAGTACTGACCCTTCGACAGTGCGGCGCTCCCTCAGTACTGACCCTTCGACAGTGCGGCACTCCCTCAGTACTGACCCTCTGACAGTGCAGCACTCCCTCAGTACTGACCCTCCCACAGTGCGGCGCTCCCTCAGTACTGACCTTCCCACAGTGCGGCGCTCCCTCAGTACTGACCCCCTCCCCACATTGCGGCACTCCCTAAGTACTGACCCTCTGACAGTGCGGCGCTCCCTCAGTACTGACCCTCCCACAGTGCGGTGCTCCCTCAGTACTGACCCTCCAACAGTGCGGCGCTCCCTAAGTACTGACCCTCTGACAGTGCGGCGCTCCCTCAGTACTGACCCTCCCACAGTGCGGTGCTCCCTCAGTACTGACCCTCCCACAGTGCGGCGCTCCCTCAGTACTGACCCTCCCACAGTGCGGCACTCCCTCAGTACTGACCCTCCCACAGTGCGGAGCTCCCTCAGTACTGACCCTCCCACAGTGCGGCGCTCCCTCAGTACTGACCTTCCCACAGTGCGGCGCTCCCTCAGTACTGACCCCCTCCCCACATTGCGGCACTCCCTCAGTACTGACCCTCCCACATTGCGGCGCTCCCTCAGTACTGAACCTCTGACAGTGCGGCACTCCCTCAGTACTGACCCTTCGACTGTGCGGCACTCCCTCAGTACTGACCCTTCGACAGTGCGGCACTCCCTCAGTACTGACCCTCTGACAGTGCAGCACTCCCTCAGTACTGACCCTCCCACAGTGCGGCGCTCCCTCAGTACTGACCTTCCCACAGTGCGGCGCTCCCTCAGTACTGACCCCCTCCCCACATTGCGGCACTCCCTCAGTACTGACCCTCCCACAGTCTGGTGCTCCCTCAGTACTGACCCTCCCACAGTGCGGCGCTCCCTCATTACTGACCCCCCCCCCCCCCACAGTGCAGCGCTCCCTCAGTACTGACCCTCCCACAGTGCGCCGCTCCCTCAGTACTGACCCTCCCACAGTGCGGTGCTCCCTCAGCACTGACCCTCCAACAGTGCGGCGCTCCCTCAGTACTGACCCTCCCACAGTGCAGCGCTCCCTCAGTACTGACCCTCTGACAGTGCGGCGCTCCCTCATTACTGACCCTCCCACAGTGCGGCGCTCCCTCAGTACTGACCCTCTGACAGTGCGGCACTCCCTCAGTACTGACCCTCCCACAGTGCGGCGCCCCCTCAGTACTGACCCTCTGACAGTGCAGCGCTCCCTCAGTACTGACCCTCCCACAGTGCGGCACTCCCTCAGTACTGACCCTCCCACATTGCGGCGCTCCCTCAGTACTGACACTCCCACAGTGCAGCGCTCCCTCAGTACTGACCCCCCCCCCCCACAGTGCGGCACTCCCTCAGTACTGACCCTCCGACAGTGCGGAGCTCCCTCAGTACTGACCCTCTGACAGTGCGGCACTCCCTCAGTACTGACCCTTCGACAGTGCGGCGCTCCCTCAGTACTGACCCTTCGACTGTGCGGCACTCCCTCAGTACTGACCCTCCCACAGTGCGGCGCTCCCTCAGTACTGACCTTCCCACAGTGCGGCGCTCCCTCAGTACTGACCCCCTCCCCACATTGCGGCACTCCCTCAGTACTGACCCTCTGACAGTGCGGCGCTCCCTCAGTACTGACCCTCCCACAGTCTGGTGCTCCCTCAGTACTGACCCTCCCACAGTGCGGCGCTCCCTCATTACTGACCCCCCCCCCCCCACAGTGCAGCGCTCCCTCAGTACTGACCCTCCCACAGTGCGCCGCTCCCTCAGTACTGACCCTCCCACAGTGCGGTGCTCCCTCAGCACTGACCCTCCAACAGTGCGGCGCTCCCTCAGTACTGACCCTCCCACAGTGCAGTGCTCCCTCAGTACTGACCCTCTGACAGTGCGGCGCTCCCTCATTACTGACCCTCCCACAGTGCGGCGCTCCCTCAGTACTGACCCTCTGACAGTGCGGCACTCCCTCAGTACTGACCCTCCCACAGTGCGGCGTCCCCTCAGTACTGACCCTCTGACAGTGCAGCGCTCCCTCAGTACTGACCCTCCCACAGTGCGGCACTCCCTCAGTACTGACCCTCCCACATTGCGGCGCTCCCTCAGTACTGACACTCCCACAGTGCAGCGCTCCCTCAGTACTGACCCCCCCCCCACAGTGCGGCACTCCCTCAGTACTGACCCTCCGACAGTGCGGAGCTCCCTCAGTACTGACCCTCTGACAGTGCGGCACTCCCTCAGTACTGACCCTTCGACAGTGCGGCGCTCCCTCAGTACTGACCCTTCGACTGTGCGGCACTCCCTCAGTACTGACCCTTCGACAGTGCGGCGCTCCCTCAGTACTGACCCTCCCACAGTGCGGCGCTCCCTCAGTACTGACCCTCTGACAGTGCAGCACTCCCTCAGTACTGACCCTTCGACAGTGCGGCGCTCCCTCATTACTGACCCTCCCACAGTGCGGCACTCCCTCAGTACTGACCCTCTGACAGTGCGGCACTCCCTCAGTGCTGACCCTCTGACAGTGCAGCACTCCCTCAGTACTGACCCTCCCACAGTGCGGTGCTCCCTCAGGACTGACCCTCCCACAGTGCGGCGCTCCCTCAGGACTGACCCTCCCACAGTGCGGCGCTCCCTCAGTACTGACCCTCCCACAGTGCGGCGCTCCCTCAGGACTGACCCTCCCACAGTGCGGCGCTCCCTCAGTACTGACCCTCCAACAGTGCGGCGCTCCCTCAGTACTGACCCTCCCACAGTGCGGCGCTCCCTCAGGACTGACCCTCCCACAGTGCGGCGCTCCCTCAGGACTGACCCTCCCACAGTGCGGAGCTCCCTCAGTACTGACCCTCCCACAGTGCGGCGCTCCCTCAGTACTGACCCTCCCACAGTGCGGCGCTCCCTCAGTACTGACCCTCACACAGTGTGGCACTCCCTCAGTACTGACCCTCTGACAGTGCGGCACTCCCTCAGTATTGACCCTCCCACAGTGCGGCGCTCCCTCAGTACTGACCCTCTGACAGTGCGGCACTCCCTCAGTACTGACCCTCCCACAGTGCGACACTCCCTCAGTACTGACCCTCTGACAGTGCGGCACTCCCTCAGTACTGACCCTCTGACAGTGCGGCACTCCCTCAGTACTGACCCTCTGACAGTGCGGCACTCCCTCAGTATTGACCCTCCCACAGTGCGGCAATCCCTCAGTACTGACCCTCTGACAGTGCGGCACTCCCTCAGTATTGACCCTCCCACAGTGCGGCACTCCCTCAGTACTGACCCTCTGACAGTGCGGCACTCCCTCAGTACTGACCCTCTGACAGTGCGGCACTCCCTCAGTACTGACCCTCTGACAGTGCAGCACTCCCTCAGTACTGACCCTCCCACAGTGCGGCACTCCCTCAGTACTGACCCTCTGACAGTGCGGCACTCCCTCAGTACTGACCCTCCCACAGTGCGGCACTCCCTCAGTACTGCAGTGTCGGCCTGGATTATGCGCTGAAGGCTGTTGAACCCGCAACCTGCTGCCTCTGACCTGAGTGTCCTGCACATTGCGCCACGTTGACACCTTAATCACACTCTGCAACTCTCCAATCCCGGCCTCTCGAGCATCCCCCCCGATTCCCATCGCTCCAACATTGGCGGCTCCCCGGGGGCCCTGACCCCAGGAATGCACTCCCCAAACCTCTCTCCCTCTTGAGCTTGTTGAAGGGGCTCTCTGAATGCAGGGTTGTTGCTGTTCTGGACAGAAGTGGCTGAAATCGGGGGTTGGGATTCTCTCGCTGTCTGTTCTCCTGTCCATTAGTGTTTGGACTCTCTGCAACGCTAATGTTCTCTGGGATGTTCTGCAGTTAGTGCAAAGCCTGCTCACTAATGGGATTCAATAGCTCCCTGGGACTCGTCGTTAATTAGTGTTGCCAGCCCCGTACACGCACCCACGTCAGGCTCTTAATAGAGCACACACACACACACAAACATACACGCAAACACGCACGCGCGAGGCCTACAGCAGCGGCGCGACAGGCCAGGCCTGCGCGAAGCCTGAGGAAACGCTCTCAGGCCTACACAGGGCCCCAGGCCTTGTGTCATTGCCCGCCGGAGGGTGTTTACAGTTGACCTCAGTGCCCTCACCAGGGGGGGGGGGGGGTGATATTCGGCCCAGCGTCCCCCCCCCCCCCCCCCCACCACCACCTTATTTGAAAAGACGAGAAGGTTCGACGAGGAGGATCAAGATCAGCTCGAATTCTCAGCCTGACCCCCCCCCCCCCGCCTCCTTCTGCGCTGCCAGCCCTGGCCCCGGCATCGCGCGCGAATCCCAGATTTTCACGTCCGCGCCAGGCCGGGTCGGTTCCCAAACCCGGCACGGCCACCTCGGCCGGTCGGACCGGGACTCTCGGCATGGTCAGGCCAAAGAGGGAGAGAGTCGGCCCTCTGACCCCGGAATCAGATCCCCGGCAGCCGCGAAGCCGGGTGGTGGGGGAGTGAGGGCTGCCGCTCACCAACACCTGACAGTTGAAAGATTCCCGTTCACAGCTTTCAAATCCACTTGAGTGGCCAATCTGCCATAAAAACAAACAAACGTTGAAGGAAGCTAAACCTTTAATAGGCTCTTTAAACTGTCAATCAAACCGTAAACTCAGAATCCCCTGCTGAGATAAGTGTTGTTATTGCTTTTGAAGCACAGCCAATCATTCACAAGGACATCACAGCTTTAATAACAGACATGAGGAAATTCCAACAAAGAACACGCTTGAAGCTACAGGAAAAATGGTCTTTTTTATTGAACCCACAAGAGGTGCTCAACAATGAACATAACAATGAGGGGTGTGGGGTATATCAGTGTTACAGTGAGGGGTGTGGGGTATATCAGTGTTACAGTGAGGGGTGTGGGGTATATCAGAGTGTTACAGTGAGGTGCGTGGGGTATATCACTGTTACAGTGAGGGGTGTGGGGTATATCAGAGTGTTACAGTGAGGGGTGCGGGGTATATCACTGTTACAGTGAGGGGTGTGGGGTATATCAGAGTGTTACAGTGAGGGGTGTGGGGTATATCAGTGTGTTACAGTGAGGGATGTGGGGTATATCAGAGTGTTACAGTGAGGGGTGTGGGGTATATCAGAGTGTTACAGTGAGGGGTGCCGGATATATCAGAGTGTTAGTGTGAGGGGTGTGGGATATATCAGTGTTACAGTGAGGGGTGTGAGATATATCAGTGTTACAGTGAGGGGTGTGGGTATATCAGTGTTACAGTGAGGGGTGTGGGGTATATCAGAGTGTTACAGTGAGGGGTGTGGGATATATCAGAGTGTTACAGTGAGGGGTGTGGGGTATATCAGTGTTACAGTGAGGGGTGTGGGATATATCAGAGTGTTACAGTGAGGGGTGTGGAGTATATCAGTGTGTTACAGTGAGGGGTGTGGAGTATATCAGAGTGTTACAGTGAGGGGTGTGGGGTATATCAGTGTGTTACAGTGAGGGGTGTGGGGTATATCAGAGTGTTACAGTGAGGGGTGTGGGGTATATCAGAGTGTTACAATGAGGGGTGTGGGGTATATCAGAGTGTTACAGTGAGGGGTGTGGGATATATCAGAGTGTTACAGTGAGGGGTGTGGGGTATATCAGTGTTACAGTGAGGGGTGTGGGGTATATCAGAGTGTTACAGTGAGGGGTGTGGGATATATCACAGTGTTACAGTGAGGTGTGTGGGATATATCAGAGTGTTACAGTGAGGGGTGTGGGATATATCAGTGTTACAGTGAGGGGTGTGGGGTATATCAGAGTGTTACAGTGAGGGGTGTGGGATATATCAGAGTGTTACAGTGAGGGGTGTGGGATATATCACAGTGTTACAGTGAGGTGTGTGGGATATATCAGAGTGTTACAGTGAGGGGTGTGGGATATATCAGTGTTACAGTGAGGGGTGTGGGGTATATCAGAGTGTTACAGTGAGGGGTGTGGGATATATCAGAGTGTTACAGTGAGGGGTGTGGGATATATCAGTGTTACAGTGAGGGGTGTGGGGTATATCAGAGTGTTACAGTGAGGGGTGTGGGGTATATCAGTGTTACAGTGAGGGGTGTGGAGGATATCAGAGTGTTACAGTGAGGGGTGTGGGGTATATCACTGTTACAGTGAGGGGTGTGGGGTATATCAGAGTGTTACAGTGAGGGGTGTGGGGTATATCAGAGTGTTACAGTGAGGGGTGTGGGATATATCAGTGTTACAGTGAGGGGTGTGGGGTATATCAGAGTGTTACAATGAGGGGTGTGGGGTATATCAGAGTGTTACAGTGAGGGGTGTGGGATATATCAGAGTGTTACAGTGAGGGGTGTGGGGTATATCAGCGTTACTGTGAGGGGTGTGGGATATATCAGAGTGTTACAGTGAGGGGTGTGGGGTATATCACTGTTACAGTGAGGGGTGTGGGATATATCAGAGTGTTACAGTGAGGGGTGTGGGGTATATCACTGTTACAGTGAGGGGTGTGCGATATATCAGTGTTACAGTGAGGGGTGTGGGGTATATCAGAGTGTTACAGTGAGGGGTGTGGGATATATCAGTGTTACAGTGAGGGGTATGGGGTATATCAGAGTGTTACAGTGAGGGGTGTGGGGTATATCACTGTTACAGTGAGCGGTGTGGGGTATATCACTGTTACAGTGAGGGGTGTGGGGTATATCAGAGTGTTACAGTGAGAAGTGTGGGGTATATCAGAGTGTGTTACAGTGAGGGGTGTGGGATATATCAGAGTGTTACAGTGAGGTGTGTGGGGTATATCAGTGTTACAGTGAGGGGTGTGGGGTATATCAGAGTGTTACAGTGAGGGGTGTGGGGTATATCAGAGTGTTACAGTGAGGGGTGTGGGATATATCAGTGTGTTACAGTGAGTGGTGTGGGGTATATCAGTGTGTTACAGTGAGGGGTGTGGGGTATATCAGAGTGTTACAGTGAGGGGTGTGGGTATATCAGAGTGTTACAGTGAGGGGTGTGGGGTATATCAGTGTTACAGTGAGGGGTGTGGGGTATATCAGTGTTACAGTGAGGGGTGTGGGGTATATCAGAGTGTTACAGTGAGGGGTGTGGGGTATATCAGTGTTACAGTGAGGGGTGTGGGGTATATCAGTGTTACAGTGAGGGGTGTGGGGTATATCACTGTTACAGTGAGGGGTGTGGGGTATATCAGAGTGTTACAGTGAGGGGGGTGGGGTATATCAGAGTGTTACAGTGAGGGGTGTGGGGTATATCACTGTTACAGTGAGTGGTGTGGGGTATATCAGAGTGTTACAGTGAGGGGTGTGGGGTATATCAGAGTGTTACAGTGAGGGGTGTGGGGTATATCAGAGTGTTACAGTGAGGGGTGCCGGATATATCAGAGTGTTACAGTGAGGGGTGTGGGGTATATCAGAGTGTTACAGTGAGGGGTGTGGGTATATCAGAGTGTTACAGTGAGGGGTGTGGGGTATATCAGAGTGTTACAGTGAGGGGTGTGGGGTATATCAGAGTGTTACAGTGAGGGGTGTGGGGTATATCAGTGTGTTACAGTGAGGGGTGTGGGGTATATCAGAGTGTTACAGTGAGGGGTGTGGGGTATATCAGAGTGTTACAGTGTGGGATGTGTATATCACTGTTACAGTGAGGGGTGTGGGGTATATCAGAGTGTTACAGTGAGGGGTGTGGGGTATATCAGAGTGTGTTACAGTGAGGGGTGTGGGGTATATCAGTGTGTTACAGTGAGGGGTGTGGGGTATATCAGAGTGTTACAGTGAGGGGTGTGGGGTATATCAGTGTTACAGTGAGGGGTGTGGGGTATATCAGTGTGTTACAGTGAGGGGTGTGGGGTATATCAGAGTGTTACAGTGAGGGGTGTGGGGTATATCAGTGTTACAGTGAGGGGTGTGGGGTATATCAGAGTGTTACAGTGAGGGGTGTGGGGTATATCAGTGTTACAGTGAGGGGTGTGGGGTATATCAGTGTTACAGTGAGGGGTGTGGGGTATATCAGTGTTACAGTGAGGGGTTTGGGGTATATCAGAGTGTTACAGTGAGGGGTGTGGGGTATATCAGTGTTACAGTGAGGGGTGTGGGGTATATCAGTGTTACAGTGAGGGGTGTGGGGTATATCAGTGTTACAGTGAGGGGTGTGGGGTATATCAGTGTCACAGTGAGGGGTGTGGGGTATATCAGCATGTTACAGTGAGGGGTGTGGGGTATATCAGCGTTACAGTGAGGGGTGTGGGATATATCAGAGTGTTACAGTGAGGGGTGTGGGGTATATCAGTGTTACAGTGAGGGGTGTGGGGTATATCAGAGTGTTACAGTGAGGGGTGTGGGGTATATCAGAGAGTGTTACAGTGAGGGGTGTGGGGTATATCAGAGTGTTACAGTGAGGGGTGTGGGGTATATCAGAGTGTTACAGTGAGGTGTGTGGGGTATATCAGTGTTACAGTGAGGGGTGTGGGCTATATCAGAGTGTTACAGTGAGGGGTGTGGGATATATCAGTGTTACAGTGAGGGGTGTGGGGTATATCAGAGTGTTACAGTGAGGGGTGTGGGGTATATCAGAGTGTTACAGCGAGGGGTGTGGGGTATATCAGAGTGTTACAGTGAGGGGTGTGGGGTATATCAGTGTTACAGTGAGGGGTGTGGGGTATATCAGTGTTACAGTGAGGGGTGTGGGGTATATCAGAGTGTTACAGTGAGGGGTGTGGGGTATATCAGAGTGTTACAGTGAGGGGTGTGGGGTATATCAGAGTGTTACAGTGAGGGGTGTGGGGTATATCAGTGTTACAGTGAGGGGTGTGGGATATATCAGTGTTACAGTGAAGGGTGTGGGGTATATCAGTGTTACAGTGAGGGGTGTGGTGTATATCAGAGTGTTACAGTGAGGGGTGTGGGATATATCAGTGTTACAGTGAGGGGTGTGGGGTATATCAGTGTCACAGTGAGGGGTGTGGGATATATCAGAGTGTTACAGTGAGGGGTGTGGGGTATATCAGAGTGTTACAGTGAGGGGGTGTGGGGTATATCAGTGTTACAGTGAGGGGTGTGGGGTATATCAGAGTGTTACAGTGAGGGGTGTGGCGTATATCAGAGTGTTACAGTGAGGGGTGTGGGGTATATCAGAGTGTTACAGTGAGGGGTGTGGGGTATATCAGTGTTACAGTGAGGGATGTGGGGTATATCAGAGTGTTACAGTGAGGGGGTGTGGGGTATATCAGAGTGTTACAGTGAGGGGTGTGGGGTATATCAGAGTGTTACAGTGAGGGGTGTGGGGGATATCAGAGTGTTACAGTGAGGGGTGTGGGGTATATCAGAGTGTTACAGTGAGGGGTGTGGGGTATATCAGTGTGTTACAGTGAGGGGTGTGGGGTATATCAGAGTGTTACAGTGAGGGGTGTGCAGCATATCAGAGTGTTACAGTGAGTGGTGTGGGGTATATCAGAGTGTTACAGTGAGGGGTGTGGGGTATATCAGTGTTACAGTGAGGAGTGTGGGGTATATCAGAGTGTTACAGTGAGGGGTGTGGGGTATATCAGAGTGTTACAGTGAGGGGTGTGGGGTATATCAGAGTGTTACAGTGAGGGGTGTGGGGTATATCAGAGTGTTACAGTGAGGGGTGTGGGATATATCAGAGTGTTACAGTGAGGGGTGTGGGATATATCAGAGTGTTACAGTGAGTGGTGTGGGGTATATCAGAGTGTTACAGTGAGGGGTGTGGGATATATCAGAGTGTTACAGTGAGGGGTGTGGGATATATCAGAGTGTTACAGTGAGTGGTGTGGGGTATATCAGAGTGTTACAGTGAGGGGTGTGGGGTATATCAGAGTGTTACAGTGAGGGGTGTGGGGTATATCAGAGTGTTACAGTGAGGGGTGTGGGATATATCAGAGTGTTACAGTGAGGGGTGTGGGGTATATCAGAGTGTTACAGTGAGGGGTGTGGGGTATATCAGTGTTACAGTGAGGGGTGTGGGGTATATCAGAGTGTTACAGTGAGGGGTGTGGGGTATATCAGAGCGTTACAGTGAGGGGTGTGGGGTATATCAGAGCGTTACAGTGAGTGGTGTGGGGTATATCAGAGTGTTACAGTGAGGGGTGTGGGATATATCAGAGTGTTACAGTGAGGGGTGTGGGATATATCAGAGTGTTACAGTGAGGGGTGTGGGGTATATCAGAGTGTTACAGTGAGGGGTGTGGGGTATATCAGAGTGTTACAGTGAGGGGTGTGGGGTATATCAGAGTGTTACAGTGAGGGGTGTGGTGTATATCAGAGTGTTACAGTGAGGGGTGTGGGGTATATCAGAGTTACAGTGAGGGGTGTGGGGTATATCAGAGTGTTACAGTGAGGGGTGTGGTGTATATCAGAGTGTTACAGTGAGGGGTGTGGAGTATATCAGAGTGTTACAGTGAGGGGTGTGGGGTATATCAGAGTGTTACAGTGAGGGGTGTGGGATATATCAGAGTGTTACAGTGAGGGGTGTGGGGTATATCAGAGTGTTACAGTGAGGGGTGTGGGGTATATCAGAGTGTTACAGTGAGGGGTGTGGGGTATATCAGTGTTACAGTGAGGGGTGTGGGGTATATCAGAGTGTTACAGTGAGGGGTGTGGGATATATCAGAGTGTTACAGTGAGGGGTGTGGGATATATCAGAGTGTTACAGTGAGGGGTGTGGGATATATCAGAGTGTTACAGTGAGGGGTGTGGGGTATATCAGAGTGTTACAGTGAGGGGTGTGGGGTATATCAGTGTTACAGTGAGGGGTGTGGGGTATATCAGGGTTATAGTGAGGGGTGTGGGGTATATCAGGGTGTTACAGTGAGGGGTGTGGGGTATATCAGAGTGTTACAGTGAGGGGTGTGGGGTATATCAGAGTGTTACAGTGAGGGGTGTGGGGTATATCAGTGTTACAGTGAGGGGTGTGGGGTATATCAGAGTGTTACAGTGAGGGGTGTGGGGTATATCAGAGTGTTACAGTGAGGGGTGTGGGGTATATCAGAGTGTTACAGTGAGGGGTGTGGGGTATATCAGAGTGTTACAGTGAGTGGTGTGGGGTATATCAGAGTGTTACAGTGAGGGGTGTGGGGTATATCAGAGTGTTACAGTGAGGGGTGTGGGATATATCAGAGTGTTACAGTGAGGGGTGTGGGGTATATCAGAGTGTTACAGTGAGGGGTGTGGGGTATATCAGTGTTACAGTGAGGGGTGTGGGGTGTATCAGAGTGTTACAGTGAGGGGTGTGGGGTATATCAGAGTGTTACAGTGAGGGGTGTGGGGTATATCAGAGTGTTACAGTGAGTGGTGTGGGGTATATCAGAGTGTTACAGTGAGGGGTGTGGGATATATCAGAGTGTTACAGTGAGGGGTGTGGGATATATCAGAGTGTTACAGTGAGGGGTGTGGGGTATATCAGAGTGTTACAGTGAGGGGTGTGGGGTATATCAGAGTGTTACAGTGAGGGGTGTGGGGTATATCAGAGTGTTACAGTGAGGGGTGTGGTGTATATCAGAGTGTTACAGTGAGGGGTGTGGGGTATATCAGAGTGTTACAGTGAGGGGTGTGGGGTATATCAGTGTTACAGTGAGGGGTGTGGGGTATATCAGAGTGTTACAGTGAGGGGTGTGGGATATATCAGAGTGTTACAGTGAGGGGTGTGGGATATATCAGAGTGTTACAGTGAGGGGTGTGGGGTATATCAGAGTGTTACAGTGAGGGGTGTGGGGTATATCAGTGTTACAGTGAGGGCTGTGGGGTATATCAGGGTTATAGTGAGGGGTGTGGGGTATATCAGGGTGTTACAGTGAGGGGTGTGGGGTATATCAGAGTGTTACAGTGAGGGGTGTGGGGTATATCAGAGTGTTACAGTGAGGGGTGTGGGATATATCAGAGTGTTACAGTGAGGGGTGTGGGGTATATCAGAGTGTTACAGTGAGGGGTGTGGGGTATATCAGAGTGTTACAGTGAGTGGTGTTGGGTATATCAGAGTGTTACAGTGAGGGGTGTGGGGTATATCAGAGTGTTACAGTGAGGGGTGTGGGGTATATCAGAGTGTTACAGTGAGGGGTGTGGGATATATCAGAGTGTTACAGTGAGGGGTGTGGGGTATATCAGAGTGTTACAGTGAGGGGTGTGGGGTATATCAGAGTGTTACAGTGAGGTGTGTGGGGTATATCAGAGTGTTACAGTGAGGGGTGTGGGGTATATCAGAGTGTTACAGTGAGGGGTGTGGTGTATATCAGAGTGTTACAGTGAGGGGTGTGGGGTATATCAGAGTGTTACAGTGAGGGGTGTGGGGTATATCAGAGTGTTACAGTGAGGGGTGTGGGGTATATCAGATTGTTACAGTGAGGGGTGTGGGATATATCAGAGTGTTACAGTGAGGGGTGTGGGGTATATCAGTGTTACAGTGAGGTGTGTGGGGTATATCAGAGTGTTATAGTGAGGGGTGTGGGGTATATCAGAGTGTTACAGTGAGGAGTGTGGGGTATATCAGAGTGTTACAGTGAGGGGTGTGGGGTATATCAGAGTGTTACAGTGAAGGGTGTGGGGTATATCAGAGTGTTACAGTGAGGGGTGTGGGGTATATCAGAGTGTTATAGTGAGGGGTGTGGGGTATATCAGAGTGTTACAGTGAGGGGTGTGGGGTATATCAGTGTTACAGTGAGGGGTGTGGGGTATATCAGAGTGTTACAGTGAGGGGTGTGGGGTATATCAGTGTTACAGTGAGGGGTGTGGGGTATATCAGAGTTTTACAGTGAGCGGTGTGGGATATATCAGAGTGTTACAGTGAGGGGTGTGGGGTATATCAGAGTGTTACAGTGAGGGGTGTGGGGTATATCAGAGTGTTACAGTGAGGGGTGTGGGGTATATCAGTGTTACAGTGAGGGGTGTGGGGTATATCAGAGTGTTACAGTGAGGGGTGTGGGGTATATCATAGTGTTACAGTGAGGGGTGTGGGGTATATCAGAGTGTTACAGTGAGGGGTGTGGGGTATATCAGAGTGTTACAGTGAGGGGTGTGGGGTATATCAGAGTGTTACAGTGAGGGGTGTGGGGTATATCAGAGTGTTACAGTGAGGGGTGTGGGGTATATCAGAGTGTTACAGTGAGGGGTGTGGGGTATATCAGTGTTACAGTGAGGGGTGTGGGATATATCAGAGTGTTACAGTGAGTGGTGTGGGGTATATCAGTGTTACAGTGAGGGGTGTGGGGTATATCAGAGTGTTACAGTGAGGGGTGTGGGGTATATCAGAGTGTTACAGTGAGGGGTGTGGGATATATCAGAGTGTTACAGTGAGGGGTGTGGGATATATCAGAGTGTTACAGTGAGGGGTGTGGGGTATATCAGAGTGTTACAGTGAGGGGTGTGGGGTATATCAGAGTGTTACAGTGAGGGGTGTGGGGTATATCAGAGTGTTACAGTGAGGGGTGTGGCGTATATCAGAGTGTTACAGTGAGGGGTGTGGGGTATATCAGCGTGTTACAGTGAGGGGTGTGGGGTATATCAGCGTGTTACAGTGAGGGGTGTGGGGTATATCAGCGTGTTACAGTGACGGGTGTGGGGTATATCAGAGTGTTACAGTGAGGGGTGTGGGGTATATCAGCGTGTTACAGTGACGGGTGTGGGGTATATCAGAGTGTTACAGTGAGGTGTGTGGGGTATATCAGAGTGTTACAGTGAGGGGTGTGGGGTATATCAGAATGTTACAGTGAGGGGTGTGGGGTATATCAGAGTGTTACAGTGAGTGGTGTGGGGTATATCAGAGTGTTACAGTGAGGGGTGTGGGGTATATCAGAGTGTTACAGTGAGGGGTGTGGGATATATCAGAGTGTTACAGTGAGGGGTGTGGGGTATATCAGAGTGTTACAGTGAGGGGTGTGGGGTATATCAGAGTGTTACAGTGAGGGGTGTGGGATATATCAGAGTGTTACAGTGAGGGGTGTGGGGTATATCAGAGTGTTACAGTGAGGGGTGTGGGGTATATCAGAGTGTTACAGTGAGGGGTGTGGGGTATATCAGAGTGTTACAGTGAGGGGTGTGGGATATATCAGAGTGTTACAGTGAGGGGTGTGGGGTATATCAGAGTGTTACAGTGAGGGGTGTGGGGTATATCAGAGTGTATTACACAGGTGGGGAGTGTATTTTTCATGTGTTAATGGATAATGTAGTGAGGCCGGCTGTCTGAGCTGTTGTGAGCGAGTGCAGGAGGTGAGATGTTTGGATGGATTCAACTAGAATTTAATGTCCATTATTAATTATTAATTGACAAATCGATGGAAGCGGGGTCACCTTTGAGAAGGGGTCAGTAGACAGATGTAGCTGCACGACATTGCAATGTGGGCCTTTTATTCCGATCCGATCTCTCTCTCTCTCTCTCTAATGGATTAACCCCAAACTATAATTAGCAGGCAGCGGAATGGGCGAATGCATCTCTCTCTCGCGGTCCACGCCTCAGCCGCTAATGGAGGAGCGAGACAGATCGTCCCGCTTGTAAACCGAGGCTGCCCATTCCGGCTCCTTCCATCATCCACCCTCAACCGGAGCCTGGACCGTGTGGCGATCGCTCCTGGAATTGGGGTTATTTGGGGAAGGAAGGGGGAGGCGGGTGGGGGGGTGGGGGGGGGTTGGCGGAATTATCTGGGTAATCCCAGACGCGATTTGATTGGGGGATTGAGCCTCAGCCCTGTTTTCCGATCCGCTCCCTTTGTTTCACCACCCCCACCCCTGAAATGTCTGCGGCAATGCGACATCCATAATCCTCTGGGGTCCAGGATTCCAAAGATCGACAGCCCTTTGAGGGAAGGAGGCACGCCATAACGCAAACAAAAATGGCTGCCGCTCCCCCCCCCCCCCCCCCGCCCCTCAGATTGTTCCGGATTCCCCGACCAACGGAAACAATCTCTCAGCCTCCACTCGATCGGAACCCCCTCAAAATCCCCGGACGCTTCAATCAGATTGCCTCTCACCCTTCTGAACCTCCAGAAAATGGACGCCCGACTTCCTCAGGCCCTTCCCGTGGGACGAACCTCTTCGTCCCGGGGACCCATCCTGTACCGCCCCCGGGGCAAGTACATCCATCCTTAAATGTGGAGACCAGGGATCGAGCACAACCCGCCCAAAACCTGGACAACTGGAGCAAGACCTCTATTCTTGTATCCTTGCAAAGGAGGCCATGTTCCTTCCTAATGTAAATGTAAAGTGATAAACTTTACCTTTCCCCGCATTCTACTCCATCTGCCATCTTGATGCCCACTCACGTAATCTGTCTATATCTCTTCACCACCTCCCTGGCCTCCTCACAGCTTACCTTCCCTACTAGCCTTGTATCATCATCAAACGTAGACACGTTACTCAGTCTCTTGGCGTACGTCGCTATGAATATCTTAGGCCCCAGCACAGACCCCTGTGGAACTCCACTTATCAACTTAAATACTCCATTTATTCCTACTCTCTGCTCCCTGTCGGTTAATCTAATCTTGAGCCATATCAGCAGTTGTGGGCCCCGTATCTAAGGAAGGATGTGCTGGGGCCTTGGAAAGGGTCCAGAGGAGGTTCACAAGAACGATCCCTGGAATGAAGAGCTTGTCGTATGAGGAACGGTTGAGGACTCTGGGTCTGTACTCGTTGGAGTTTAGAAGGATGAGGGGGGGATCTTATTGAAACTTACAGGATACTGCGAGGCCTGGATAGAGTGGACGTGGAGAGGATGTTTCCACTTGTAGGAAAAACTAGAACCAGAGGGGACACCATCTCAGACTGAAGGGACGATCCTTTAAAACCGAGATAAGGAGGAATTTCTTCAGCCAGAGGGTGGGGAATCTGTGGAACTCTTTGCCGCAGAAGGCTGTGGAGGCCAAATCACTGAGTGTCTTTAAGACAGAGATAGATAGGTTCCTGATTAATAAGGGGATCAGGGGTTATGGTGAGAAGGCAGGAGAATGGGGATGAGAAAATATCAGCCATGATTGAATGGCGGAGCAGACTCGATGGGCCGAGTGGCCTAATTCTGCTCCTATGTCTTAATATATCACTCTCAACTCCTTCCCTTGTACATTAGCCTTTGGTGTGTGCGGCACCTGATCGAATGCTTCTTTGGAAAGCCAAGTATACCACATCGATTGGTTCCCATTAATCTACCCTCCAAACCACATCTGAAAAAGCTCCAATCAATTTCCCCGACCAGCAGTTCCCTTCTGCAAAACCATGTTGACGTGTTCCAATCGTTCATGGAAGAATTTTGCGAAGGAGGCTGCGAAAGGCCCTACAGGAATGCAGTCTCCTCTATTGCACGCCTGGCCACTGGGACGTTGATCTGCGTCCGCCTCTTCCCCCAGATGCCACTCGTTAAGCAGCTCCCCGAAGCAACAGCCGTTTGCTCTTTCAGGCTGAGCAACGAGGTCACCTTGAACAAATCTCACAGAATTTTACCTTCTGAAATAGATTGGCGATCTTCAACAGTTACACAGCAAAAACAGTCACAAGTCAAAAAGCCTCGACACACTTCAACAGTTACATCGCAAAAACAGTCGCAAGGCACAAAGCCTCGGACACTTCAACAGTTACATCGCAAAAACAGTCACAAGGCACAAAGCCTCGACACACTTCAACAGTTACATCGCAAAAACAGTCGCAAGGCACAAAGCCTCGACACACTTCAACAGTTACACAGCAAAAACAGTCGCAAGGCACAAAGCCTCGTCACACTTCAACAGTTACATCGCTAAAACAGTCGCAAGGCACAAAGCCTCGACACACTTCAACAGTTACATCGCAAAAACAGTCGCAAGGCACAAAGCCACGATACACTTCAACAGTTACATCGCAAAAAAAGTCACAAGGCACAAGGCCTAGTCACACTTCAACAGTTACATCGCAAAAACAGTCGCAAGGCACAAAGCCTCGTCACACTTCAACAGTTACACAGCTAAAACAGTCGCAAGGCACAAAGCCTCGACACACTTCAACAGTTACATCGCAAAAACAGTCGCAAGGCACAAAGCCACGATACACTTCAACAGTTACATCGCAAAAAAAGTCACAAGGCACAAGGCCTCGTCACACTTCAACAGTTACATCGTAAAAACAGTCGCAAGGCACAAAGCCTCGACACACTTCAACAGTTACATCGCAAAAACAGTCGCAAGGCACAAAGCCTCGTCACACTTCAACAGTTACATCGCAAAAACAGTCGCAAGGCACAAAGCCTCGACACACTTCAACAGTTACATCGCAAAAACAGTCGCAAGGCACAAAGCCTCGACACACTTCAACAGTTACATCGCAAAAAAAACCAGTCGCAAGGCACAAAGCCTCGACACACTTCAACAGTTACATCGCTAAAACAGTCGCAAGGCACAAAGCCTCGTCACACTTCAACAGTTACATCGCAAAAACAGTCGCAAGGCACAAAGCCTCGACACACTTCAACAGTTACATCGCAAAAACAGTCGCAAGGCACAAAGCCTCGTCACACTTCAACAGTTACATCGCAAAAACAGTCGCAAGGCACAAAGCCTCGACACACTTCAACAGTTACATCGCAAAAACAGTCGCAAGACACAAAGCCTCGACACACTTCAACAGTTACATCGCAAAAACAGTCGCAAGGCACAAAGCCTCGACACACTTCAACAGTTACATCGCAAAAACAGTCACAAGGCACAAAGCCTCGACACACTTCAACAGTTACATCGCAAAAACAGTCGCAAGGCACAAAGCCTCGTCACACTTCAACAGTTACAGAGCAAAAACAGTCACAAGGCACAAAGCCTCGACACACTTCAACAGTTACACAGCAAAAACAGTCGCAAGGCACAAAGCCTCGTCACACTTCAACAGTTACATCGCAAAAACAGTCGCAAGGCACAAAGCCTCGACACGATCCAACAGTTACATCGCAAAAACAGTCGCAAGGCACAAAGCCTCGTCACACTTCAACAGTTACATCGCAAAAAGAGTCGCAAGGCACAAAGCCTCGTCACACTTCAACAGTTACATCGCAAAAACAGTCGCAAGGCACAAAGCCTCGTCACACTTCAACAGTTACATCGCAAAAACAGTCACAAGGCACAAAGCCTCGACACACTTCAACAGTTACATCGCAAAAACAGTCTCAAGGCACAAAGCCTCGACACACTTCAACAGTTACATCGCAAAAACAGTCGCAAGGCACAAAGCCTCGTCACACTTCAACAGTTACACAGCAAAAACAGTCGCAAGGCACAAAGCCTCGAAACACTCCAACAGTTACATAGCAAAAACAGTCGCAAGGCACAAAGCCTCGTCACACTTCAACAGTTACATCGCAAAAACAGTCGCAAGGCACAAAGCCTCGACACACTTCAACAGTTACATAGCAAAAACAGTCGCAAGGCACAAACCCTCGTCACACTTCAACAGTTACATCGCAAAAACAGTCGCAAGGCACAAAGCCTCGACACACTTCAACAGTTACACCGCCAAAACAGTCGCATGGCACAAAGCCTCGACACACTTCAACAGTTACACAGCAAAAACAGTCGCAAGGCACAAAGCCTCGACACACTTCAACAGTTACATCGCAAAAACAGTCGCAAGGCACAAAGCCTCGACACATTTCAACAGTTACACAGCAAAAACAGTCACAAGGCACAAAGCCTCGTCACACTTCAACAGTTACATCGCAAAAACAGTCGCAAGACACAAAGCCTCGACACACTCCAACAGTTACATCGCAAAAACAGTCGCAAGGCACAAAGCCTCGTCACACTTCAACAGTTACATCGCAAAAACAGTCGCAAGGCACAAGGCCTAGTCACACTTCAACAGTTACATCGCAAAAACAGTCGCAAGGCACAAAGCCTCGTCACACTTCAACAGTTACACAGCTAAAACAGTCGCAAGGCACAAAGCCTCGACACACTTCAACAGTTACATCGCAAAAACAGTCGCAAGGCACAAAGCCACGATACACTTCAACAGTTACATCGCAAAAAAAGTCACAAGGCACAAGGCCTCGTCACACTTCAACAGTTACATCGTAAAAACAGTCGCAAGGCACAAAGCCTCGACACACTTCAACAGTTACATCGCAAAAACAGTCGCAAGGCACAAAGCCTCGTCACACTTCAACAGTTACATCGCAAAAACAGTCGCAAGGCACAAAGCCTCGACACACTTCAACAGTTACATCGCAAAAACAGTCGCAAGGCACAAAGCCTCGACACACTTCAACAGTTACATCGCAAAAAAAACCAGTCGCAAGGCACAAAGCCTCGACACACTTCAACAGTTACATCGCTAAAACAGTCGCAAGGCACAAAGCCTCGTCACACTTCAACAGTTACATCGCAAAAACAGTCGCAAGGCACAAAGCCTCGACACACTTCAACAGTTACATCGCAAAAACAGTCGCAAGGCACAAAGCCTCGTCACACTTCAACAGTTACATCGCAAAAACAGTCGCAAGGCACAAAGCCTCGACACACTTCAACAGTTACATCGCAAAAACAGTCGCAAGACACAAAGCCTCGACACACTTCAACAGTTACATCGCAAAAACAGTCGCAAGGCACAAAGCCTCGACACACTTCAACAGTTACATCGCAAAAACAGTCACAAGGCACAAAGCCTCGACACACTTCAACAGTTACATCGCAAAAACAGTCGCAAGGCACAAAGCCTCGTCACACTTCAACAGTTACAGAGCAAAAACAGTCACAAGGCACAAAGCCTCGACACACTTCAACAGTTACACAGCAAAAACAGTCGCAAGGCACAAAGCCTCGTCACACTTCAACAGTTACATCGCAAAAACAGTCGCAAGGCACAAAGCCTCGACACGATCCAACAGTTACATCGCAAAAACAGTCGCAAGGCACAAAGCCTCGTCACACTTCAACAGTTACATCGCAAAAAGAGTCGCAAGGCACAAAGCCTCGTCACACTTCAACAGTTACATCGCAAAAACAGTCGCAAGGCACAAAGCCTCGTCACACTTCAACAGTTACATCGCAAAAACAGTCACAAGGCACAAAGCCTCGACACACTTCAACAGTTACATCGCAAAAACAGTCTCAAGGCACAAAGCCTCGACACACTTCAACAGTTACATCGCAAAAACAGTCGCAAGGCACAAAGCCTCGTCACACTTCAACAGTTACACAGCAAAAACAGTCGCAAGGCACAAAGCCTCGAAACACTCCAACAGTTACATAGCAAAAACAGTCGCAAGGCACAAAGCCTCGTCACACTTCAACAGTTACATCGCAAAAACAGTCGCAAGGCACAAAGCCTCGACACACTTCAACAGTTACATAGCAAAAACAGTCGCAAGGCACAAACCCTCGTCACACTTCAACAGTTACATCGCAAAAACAGTCGCAAGGCACAAAGCCTCGACACACTTCAACAGTTACACCGCCAAAACAGTCGCATGGCACAAAGCCTCGACACACTTCAACAGTTACACAGCAAAAACAGTCGCAAGGCACAAAGCCTCGACACACTTCAACAGTTACATCGCAAAAACAGTCGCAAGGCACAAAGCCTCGACACATTTCAACAGTTACACAGCAAAAACAGTCACAAGACACAAAGCCTCGTCACACTTCAACAGTTACATAGCAAAACCAGTCGCAAGGCACAAAGCCTCAACACACTTCAACAGTTACATCGCAAAAACAGTCACAAGGCACAAAGCCTCGACACACTTCAACAGTTACATCGCAAAAACAGTCACAAGGCACAAAGCCTCGACACACTTCAACAGTTACACAGCAAAAACAGTCGCAAGGCACAAAGCCTCGACACACTTCAACAGTTACACAGCAAAAACAGTCACAAGGCACAAAGCCTCGACACACTCCAACAGTTACATCGCAAAAACAGTCGCAAGGCACAAGGCCTCGTCACACTTCAACAGTTACATCGCAAAAACAGTCGCAAGGCACAAAGCCTCGACACACTTCAACAGTTACATCGCAAAAACAGTCGCAAGGCACAAAGCCTCGACACACTCCAACAGTTACATCGCAAAAACAGTCACAAGGCACAAAGCCTCGTCACACTTCAGCAGTTACATCGCAAAAACAGTCACAAGGCACAAGGCCTCGACACACTTCAACAGTTACATCGCAAAAACAGTCGCAAGGCACAAAGCCTCGACACACTTCAACAGTTACATCGCAAAAACAGTCGCAAGGCACAAAGCCTCGACACACTCCAACAGTTACATCGCAAAAACAGTCACAAGGCACAAAGCCTCGTCACACTTCAGCAGTTACATCGCAAAAACAGTCACAAGGCACAAGGCCTCGACACACTTCAACAGTTACATCGCAAAAACAGTCGCAAGGCACAAGGCCTCGACACACTTCAACAGTTACATCGCAAAAACAGTCGCAAGGCACAAAGCCTCGTCACACTTCAACAGTTACATAGCAAAAACAGTCGCAAGGCACAAAGCCTCGACACACTTCAACAGTTACATCGCAAAAACAGTCGCAAGACACAAAGCCTCGACACACTTCAATAGTTACATCGCAAAAACAGTCGCATGGCACAAGGCCTCAACACACTTCAACAGTTACATCGCAAAAACAGTCACAAGGCACAAAGCCTCGTCACACTTCAACAGTTACATCGCAATAACAGTCGCAAGGCACAAAGCCTCGACACAATTCAACAGTTACATCGCAAAAATAGTCGCAAGGCACAAAGCCTCGACACACTTCAACAGTTACATCGCAAAAACAGTCGCAAGGCACAAAGCCTCGACACACTTCAACAGTTACATCGCAAAAACAGTCGCAAGGCACAAAGCCACGTCACACTTCAACAGTTACATCGCAAAAACAGTCGCAAGGCACAAAGCCACGTCACACTTCAACAGTTACATAGCAAATACAGTCACAAGGCACAAAGCCTCGATACACTTCAACAGTTACACAGCAAAAACAGTCGCAAGGCACAAAGCCTCGACACACTTCAACAGTTACATCGTAAAAACAGTCGCAAGGCACAAGGCCTCGTCACACTTCAACAGTTACATAGCAAAAACAGTCGCAAGGCACAAAGCCTCGTCACACTCCAACAGTTACTTTGCAAAAACAGTCGCAAGGCACAAAGCCTCGACACACTTCAACAGTTACATCGCAAAAACAGTCGCAAGGCACAAAGCCTCGACACACTTCAACAGTTACATCGCAAAAACAGTCGCAAGGCACAAAGCCTCGACACACTTCCACAGTTACATCGCAAAAACAGTCGCAAGACACAAAGCCTCGACACACTTCAACAGTTACATCGCAAAAACAGTCGCAAGGCACAAAGCCTCGACACACTTCAACAGTTACATCGCAAAAACAGTCGCAAGGCACAAAGCCTCGACACACTTCAACAGTTACATCGCAAAAACAGTCGCAAGGCACAAAGCCTCGACACACTTCAACAGTTACATCGCAAAAACAGTCGCAAGGCACAAAGCCTCGACACACTTCAACAGTTACATCGCAAAAACAGTCGCAAGGCACAAAGCCTCGACACACTTCAACAGTTACATCGCAAAAACAGTCGCAAGGTACAAAGCCTCGACACACTTCAACAGTTACATCGCAAAAACAGTCGCAAGGCACAAAGCCTCGACACACTCCAACAGTTACATCGCAAAAACAGTCGCAAGGCACAAAGCCTCGACACACTTCAACAGTTACATCGCAAAAACAGTCGCAAGGCACAAAGCCTCGACACACTTCAACAGTTACATCGCAAAAACAGTCGCAAGGCACAAAGCCTCGACACACTTCAACAGTTACATCGCAAAAACAGTCGCAAGGCACAAAGCCTCGACACACTTCAACAGTTACATCGCAAAAACAGTCGCAAGGCACAAAGCCTCGACACACTTCAACAGTTACATCGCAAAAACAGTCACAAGGCACAAAGCCTCGACACACTTCCACAGTTACATCGCAAAAACAGTCGCAAGGCACAAAGCCTCGACACACTTCAACAGTTACATCGCAAAAACAGTCGCAAGGCACAAAGCCTCGACACACTTCAACAGTTACATCGCAAAAACAGTCGCAAGGCACAAAGCCTCGACACACTTCAACAGTTACATCGCAAAAACAGTCGCAAGGCACAAAGCCTCGACACACTTCCACAGTTACATCGCAAAAACAGTCGCAAGGCACAAAGCCTCGACACACTTCAACAGTTACAGAGCAAAAACAGTCGCAAGGCACAAAGCCTCGTCACACTTCAACAGTTACACAGCAAAAACAGTCGCAAGGTACAAAGCCTCGACACACTTCAACAGTTACATAGCAACAACAGTCGCAAGGCACAAAGCCTCGACACACTTCAACAGTTACATCGCAAAAACAGTCGCAAGGCACAGAGCCTCGACACACTCCAACAGTTACATCGCAAAAACAGTCGCAAGGCACAAAGCCTCGACACACTTCAACAGTTACATCGCAAAAACAGTCGCAAGGCACAAAGCCTCGACACACTCCAACAGTTACACAGCAAAAACAGTCGCAAGGCACAAAGCCTCGACACACTTCAACAGTTACATCGCAAAAACAGTCGCAAGGCACAAAGCCTCGTCACACTTCAACAGTTACATCGCAAAAACAGTCGCAAGGCACAAAGCCTCGACACACTTCAACAGTTACATCGCAAAAACAGTCACAAGGCACTAAGCCTCGACACACTTCAACAGTTCCATCGCAAAAACAGTCGCAAGGCACAAAGCCTCGACACACTCCAACAGTTACATCGCAAAAACAGTCACAAGGCACAAAGCCTCGTCACACTTCAGCAGTTACATCGCAAAAACAGTCACAAGGCACAAGGCCTCGACACACTTCAACAGTTACATCGCAAAAACAGTCGCAAGGCACAAGGCCTCGACACACTTCAACAGTTACATCGCAAAAACAGTCGCAAGGCACAAAGCCTCGTCACACTTCAACAGTTACATAGCAAAAACAGTCGCAAGGCACAAAGCCTCGACACACTTCAACAGTTACATCGCAAAAACAGTCGCAAGGTACAAAGCCTCGACACACTTCAACAGTTACATCGCAAAAACAGTCGCAAGGTACAAAGCCTCGACACACTTCAACAGTTACATCGCAAAAACAGTCGCAAGGCACAAAGCCTCGACACTCTTCAACAGTTACATCGCAAAAACAGTCGCAAGGTACAAAGCCTCGACACACTTCAACAGTTACATCGCAAAAACAGTCGCAAGGTACAAAGCCTCGACACACTTCAACAGTTACACAGCAAAAACAGTCGCAAGGCACAAAGCCTCGACACACTTCAACAGTTACATCGCAAAAACAGTCGCAAGACACAAAGCCTCGACACACTTCAACAGTTACATCGCAAAAACAGTCGCAAGGCACAAAGCCTCGTCACACTTCAACAGTTACATCGCAAAAACAGTCGCAAGGCACAAAGCCTCGACACACTTCAACAGTTACATCGCAAAAACAGTCGCAAGGCACAAAGCCTCGTCACACTTCAACAGTTACATCGCAAAAACAGTCGCAAGGCACAAAGCCTCGTCACACTTCAACAGTTACATCGCAAAAACAGTCGCAAGGCACAAGGCCTCGACACACTTCAACAGTTACATCGCAAAAACAGTCGCAAGGCACAAGGCCTCGACACACTTCAACAGTTACACAGCAAAAACAGTCGCAAGGCACAAAGCCTCGACACACTCCAACAGTTACATAGCAAAAACAGTCGCAAGGCACAAGGCCTCGACACACTTCAACAGTTACATCGCAAAAACAGTCGCAAGGCACAAAGCCTCGACACACTTCAACAGTTACACAGCAAAAACAGTCGCAAGGCACAAAGCCTCGACACACTTCAACAGTTACACAGCAAAAACAGTCGCAAGGCACAAAGCCTCGACACACTCCAACAGTTACATCGCAAAAACAGTCACAAGGCACAAGGCCTCGTCACACTGCAACAGTTACATCGCAAAAACAGTCGCAAGGCACAAAGCCTCGACACACTTCAACAGTTACATCGCAAAAACAGTCACAAGGCACAAAGCCTCGTCACACTTCAACAGTTACATCGCAAAAACAGTCACAAGGTACAAAGCCTCGACACACTTCAACAGTTACATAGCAAAAACAGTCGCAAGGCACAAAGCCTCAACACACTTCAACAGTTACATCGCAAAAACAGTCACAAGGCACAAAGCCTCGACACACTTCAACAGTTACATAGCAAAAACAGTCGCAAGGCACAAAGCCTCGTCACACTTCAACAGTTACATCGCAAAAACAGTCGCAAGGCACAAAGCCTCGTCACACTTCAACAGTTACATCGCAAAAACAGTCACAAGGCACAAAGCCTCGTCACACTTCAACAGTTACATCGCAAAAACAGTCGCAAGACACAAAGCCTCGACACACTTCAATAGTTACATCGCAAAAACAGTCGCATGGCACAAGGCCTCAACACACTTCAACAGTTACATCGCAAAAACAGTCGCAAGGCACAAAGCCTCGTCACACTTCAACAGTTACATCGCAATAACAGTCGCAAGGCACAAAGCCTCGACACACTTCAACAGTTACACAGCAAAAACAGTCGCAAGGCACAAAGCCTCGACACACTTCAACAGTTACATCGTAAAAACAGTCGCAAGGCACAAGGCCTCGTCACACTTCAACAGTTACATCGCAAAAACAGTCGCAAGGCACAAAGCCTCGACACACTTCAACAGTTACACAGCAAAAACAGTCGCAAGGCACAAAGCCTCGACACACTTCAACAGTTACATCGCAAAAACAGTCGCAAGGCACAAAGCCTCGACACTCTTCAACAGTTACATCGCAAAAACAGTCGCAAGGCACAAAGCCACGTCACACTTCAACAGTTACATCGCAAAAACAGTCGCAAGGCACAAAGCCACGTCACACTTCAACAGTTACATCGCAAAAACAGTCGCAAGGCACAAAGCCACGTCACACTTCAACAGTTACATAGCAAAAACAGTCACAAGGCACAAAGCCTCGATACACTTCAACAATTACACAGCAAAAACAGTCGCAAGGCACAAAGCCTCGACACACTTCAACAGTTACATCGTAAAAACAGTCGCAAGGCACAAGGCCTCGTCACACTTCAACAGTTACATAGCAAAAACAGTCGCAAGGCACAAAGCCTCGTCACACTTCAACAGTTACACAGCAAAAACAGTCGCAAGGCACAAAGCCTCGTCACACTCCAACAGTTACTTCGCAAAAACAGTCGCAAGGCACAAAGCCTCGACACACTTCAACAGTTACATCGCAAAAACAGTCGCAAGGCACAAAGCCTCGTCACACTTCAACAGTTACTTCGCAAAAACAGTCGCAAGGCACAAAACCTCGTCACACTTCAACAGTTACACAGCAAAAACAGTCGCAAGGCACAAAGCCTCGACACACTTCAACAGTTACATCGCAAAAACAGTCGCAAGGCACAAAGCCTCGACACACTTCAACAGTTACATCGCAAAAACAGTCGCAAGGCACAAAGCCTCGTCACACTTCAACAGTTACATAGCAAAAACAGTCGCAAGGCACAAAGTCTCGTCACACTTCAACAGTTACATCCCAAAAACAGTCGCAAGGCACAAAGTCTCGTCACACTTCAACAGTTACATCGCAAAAACAGTCGCAAGGCACAAAGTCTCGTCACACTTCAATAGTTACATCGCAAAAACAGTCGCAAGGCACAAAGCCTCGTCACACTTCAACAGTTACACAGCAAAACTAGTCGCAAGGCACAAAGCCACGTCACACTTCAACAGTTACATCGCAAAAACAGTCACAAGGCACAAAGCCTCGTCACACTTCAACAGTTACATTGCAAAAACAGTCGCAAGGCACAAAGCCTCGTCACACTTCAACAGTTACATCGCAAAATCAGTCGCAAGGCACAAAGCCTCAACACACTTCAACAGTTACATCGCAAAAACAGTCGCAAGGCACAAAGCCTCGTCACACTTCAACAGTTACATCGCAAAAACAGTCGAAAGGCACAAAGCCTCGTCACACTTCAACAGTTACATCGCAAAAACAGTCGCAAGGCACAAAGCCTCGTCACACTTCAACAGTTACAGAGCAAAAACAGTCGCAAGGCACAAAGCCTCGACACACTTCCACAGTTACATCGCAAAAACAGTCGCAAGGCACAAAGCCTCGACACACTTCAACAGTTACAGAGCAAAAACAGTCGCAAGGCACAAAGCCTCGTCACACTTCAACAGTTACACAGCAAAAACAGTCGCAAGGTACAAAGCCTCGACACACTTCAACAGTTACATAGCAAAAACAGTCGCAAGGCACAAAGCCTCGACACACTTCAACAGTTACATCGCAAAAACAGTCGCAAGGCACAAAGCCTCGACACACTCCAACAGTTACATCGCAAAAACAGTCGCAAGGCACAAAGCCTCGACACACTTCAACAGTTACATCGCAAAAACAGTCGCAAGGCACAAAGCCTCGACACACTCCAACAGTTACACAGCAAAAACAGTCGCAAGGCACAAAGCCTCGACACACTTCAACAGTTACATCGCAAAAACAGTCGCAAGGCACAAAGCCTCGTCACACTTCAACAGTTACATCGCAAAAACAGTCGCAAGGCACAAAGCCTCGACACACTTCAACAGTTACATCGCAAAAACAGTCACAAGGCACAAAGCCTCGACACACTTCAACAGTTCCATCGCAAAAACAGTCGCAAGGCACAAAGCCTCGACACACTCCAACAGTTACATCGCAAAAACAGTCACAAGGCACAAAGCCTCGTCACACTTCAGCAGTTACATCGCAAAAACAGTCACAAGGCACAAGGCCTCGACACACTTCAACAGTTACATCGCAAAAACAGTCGCAAGGCACAAGGCCTCGACACACTTCAACAGTTACATCGCAAAAACAGTCGCAAGGCACAAAGCCTCGTCACACTTCAACAGTTACATAGCAAAAACAGTCGCAAGGCACAAAGCCTCGACACACTTCAACAGTTACATCGCAAAAACAGTCGCAAGGTACAAAGCCTCGACACACTTCAACAGTTACATCGCAAAAACAGTCGCAAGGTACAAAGCCTCGACACACTTCAACAGTTACATCGCAAAAACAGTCGCAAGGCACAAAGCCTCGACACTCTTCAACAGTTACATCGCAAAAACAGTCGCAAGGTACAAAGCCTCGACACACTTCAACAGTTACATCGCAAAAACAGTCGCAAGGTACAAAGCCTCGACACACTTCAACAGTTACACAGCAAAAACAGTCGCAAGGCACAAAGCCTCGACACACTTCAACAGTTACATCGCAAAAACAGTCGCAAGACACAAAGCCTCGACACACTTCAACAGTTACATCGCAAAAACAGTCGCAAGGCACAAAGCCTCGTCACACTTCAACAGTTACATCGCAAAAACAGTCGCAAGGCACAAAGCCTCGACACACTTCAACAGTTACACAGCAAAAACAGTCGCAAGGCACAAAGCCCCGTCACACTTCAACAGTTACATCGCAAAAACAGTCGCAAGGCACAAAGCCTCGTCACACTTCAACAGTTACATCGCAAAAACAGTCGCAAGGCACAAGGCCTCGACACACTTCAACAGTTACATCGCAAAAACAGTCGCAAGGCACAAGGCCTCGACACACTTCAACAGTTACACAGCAAAAACAGTCGCAAGGCACAAAGCCTCGACACACTCCAACAGTTACATAGCAAAAACAGTCGCAAGGCACAAGGCCTCGACACACTTCAACAGTTACATCGCAAAAACAGTCGCAAGGCACAAAGCCTCGACACACTTCAACAGTTACACAGCAAAAACAGTCGCAAGGCACAAAGCCTCGACACACTTCAACAGTTACACAGCAAAAACAGTCGCAAGGCACAAAGCCTCGACACACTCCAACAGTTACATCGCAAAAACAGTCACAAGGCACAAGGCCTCGTCACACTTCAACAGTTACATCGCAAAAACAGTCGCAAGGCACAAAGCCTCGACACACTTCAACAGTTACATCGCAAAAACAGTCACAAGGCACAAAGCCTCGTCACACTTCAACAGTTACATCGCAAAAACAGTCACAAGGTACAAAGCCTCGACACACTTCAACAGTTACATAGCAAAAACAGTCGCAAGGCACAAAGCCTCAACACACTTCAACAGTTACATCGCAAAAACAGTCACAAGGCACAAAGCCTCGACACACTTCAACAGTTACATAGCAAAAACAGTCGCAAGGCACAAAGCCTCGTCACACTTCAACAGTTACATCGCAAAAACAGTCGCAAGGCAAAAAGCCTCGTCACACTTCAACAGTTACATCGCAAAAACAGTCACAAGGCACAAAGCCTCGTCACACTTCAACAGTTACATCGCAAAAACAGTCGCAAGACACAAAGCCTCGACACACTTCAATAGTTACATCGCAAAAACAGTCGCATGGCACAAGGCCTCAACACACTTCAACAGTTACATCGCAAAAACAGTCACAAGGCACAAAGCCTCGTCACACTTCAACAGTTACATCGCAATAACAGTCGCAAGGCACAAAGCCTCGACACACTTCAACAGTTACATCGCAAAAATAGTCGCAAGGCACAAAGCCTCGACACACTTCAACAGTTACATCGCAAAAACAGTCGCAAGGCACAAAGCCTCGACACACTTCAACAGTTACATCGCAAAAACAGTCGCAAGGCACAAAGCCTCGTCACACTTCAACAGTTACACAGCAAAAACAGTCGCAAGGCACAAAGCCACGTCACACTTCAACAGTTACATCGCAAAAACAGTCGCAAGGCACAAAGCCACGTCACACTTCAACAGTTACATCGCAAAAACAGTCGCAAGGCACAAAGCCACGTCACACTTCAACAGTTACATAGCAAAAACAGTCACAAGGCACAAAGCCTCGATACACTTCAACAATTACACAGCAAAAACAGTCGCAAGGCACAAAGCCTCGACACACTTCAACAGTTACATCGTAAAAACAGTCGCAAGGCACAAGGCCTCGTCACACTTCAACAGTTACATAGCAAAAACAGTCGCAAGGCACAAAGCCTCGTCACACTTCAACAGTTACACAGCAAAAACAGTCGCAAGGCACAAAGCCTCGTCACACTCCAACAGTTACTTCGCAAAAACAGTCGCAAGGCACAAAGCCTCGACACACTTCAACAGTTACATCGCAAAAACAGTCGCAAGGCACAAAGCCTCGTCACACTTCAACAGTTACTTCGCAAAAACAGTCGCAAGGCACAAAGCCTCGTCACACTTCAACAGTTACACAGCAAAAACAGTCGCAAGGCACAAAGCCTCGACACACTTCAACAGTTACACAGCAAAACCAGTCGCAAGGCACAAAGCCACGTCACACTTCAACAGTTACATCGCAAAAACAGTCACAAGGCACAAAGCCTCGTCACACTTCAACAGTTACATTGCAAAAACAGTCGCAAGGCACAAAGCCTCGTCACACTTCAACAGTTACATCGCAAAAACAGTCGCAAGGCACAAAGCCTCGACACACTTCAACAGTTACATCGCAAAAACAGTCACAAGGCACAAAGCCTCGTCACACTTCAATAGTTACATTGCAAAAACATTCGCAAGGCACAAAGCCTCGTCACACTTCAACAGTTACATCGCAAAATCAGTCGCAAGGCACAAAGCCTCAACACACTTCAACAGTTACATCGCAAAAACAGTCGCAAGGCACAAAGCCTCGTCTCACTTCAACAGTTACATCGCAAAAACAGTCGAAAGGCACAAAGCCTCGTCACACTTCAACAGTTACATCGCAAAAACAGTCGCAAGGCACAAAGCCTCGACACACTTCAACAGTTACATAGCAAAAACAGTCGCAAGGCACAAAGCCTCGACACACTTCTACAGTTACATCGCAAAAACAGTCGCAAGGCACAAAGCCTCGTCACACTTCAACAGTTACATAGCAAAAACAGTCGCAAGGCACAAAGCCTCGTCACACTTCAACAGTTACATCGCAAAAACAGTCGCAAGGCACAAAGCCTCGACACACTTCAACAGTTACATCGCAAAAACAGTCGCAAGGCACAAAGCCTCGTCACACTTCAACAGTTACACAGCAAAAACAGTCGCAAGGCACAAAGCCACGTCACACTTCAACAGTTACATCGCAAAAACAGTCGCAAGGCACAAAGCCACGTCACACTTCAACAGTTACATCGCAAAAACAGTCGCAAGGCACAAAGCCTCGACACACTTCAACAGTTACATCGCAAAAACAGTCGCAAGGCACAAAGCCTCGTCACACTTCAACAGTTACACAGCAAAAACAGTCGGAAGGCACAAAGCCTCGACACACTTCAACAGTTACATCGCAAAAACAGTCGCAAGGCACAAAGCCTCGTCACACTTCAACAGTTACATAGCAAAAACAGTCGCAAGGCACAAAGCCTCGACACACTTCAACAGTTACATCGCAAAAACAGTCGCAAGGCACAAAGCCTCGACACGCTTCAACAGTTACATCGCAAAAACAGTCGCAAGGCACAAAGCCTCAACACACTTCAACAGTTACATCGCAAAAACAGTCGCAAGGCACAAAGCCTCGACACACTTCAACAGTTACATCGCAAAAACAGTCGCAAGGCACAAAGCCTCGACACACTTCAACAGTTACACAGCAAAAACAGTCGCAAGGCACAAAGCCTCGTCACACTTCAACAGTTACACAGCAAAAACAGTCGCAAGGCACAAAGCCTCGTCACACTTCAACAGTTACATCGCAAAAACAGTCGCAAGGCACAAAGCCTCGACACACTTCAACAGTTACATCGCAAAAACAGTCGCAAGGCACAAAGCCTCGTCACACTTCAACAGTTACATCGCAAAAACAGTCGCAAGGCACAAAGCCTCGACACACTTCAACAGTTACATAGCAAAAACAGTCGCAAGGCACAAAGCCTCGACACTCTTCAACAGTTACATCGCAAAAACAGTAGCACGGCACAAAGCCTCGACACACTCCAACAGTTACATCGCAAAAATAGTCGCAAGGCACAAAGCCACGTCACACTTCAACAGTTACATCGCAAAAACAGTCACAAGGCACAAAGCCTCGACACACTTCAACAGTTACATCTCAAAAACAGTCGCAAGGCACAAAGCCTCGACACACTCCAACAGTTACATCGCAAAAACAGTCGCAAGGCACAAAGCCTCGTCACACTTCAACAGTTACATCGCAAAAACAGTCGCAAGACACAAAGCCTCAACACACTTCAACAGTTACATCGCAAAAACAGTCGCAAGGCACAAAGCCTCGTCACACTTCAACAGTTACATCGCAAAAACAGTCGCATGGCACAAAGCCTCGACACACTTCAACAGTTACATCGCAAAAACAGTCGCAAGGCACAAAGCCTCGACACACTTCAACAGTTACATCGCAAAAACAGTCGCAAGGCACAAAGCCCCGACACTCTTCAACAGTTACATCGCAAAAACAGTCGCAAGGCACAAAGCCTCGACACACTTCAACAGTTACATCGCAAAAACAGTCGCAAGGCACAAAGCCTCGTCACACTTCAACAGTTACATCGCAAAAACAGTCGCAAGGCACAAAGCCTCGACACACTTCAACAGTTACATCGCAAAAACAGTCGCAGGGCAGAAAGCCTCGTCACACTTCAACAGTTACATAGCAAAAACAGTCGCAAGGCACAAAGCCTCGACACACTCCAACAGTTACATCGCAAAAACAGTCGCAAGGCACAAGGCCTCGACACACTCCAACAGTTACATCGCAAAAACAGTCGCAAGGCACAAAGCCTCGACACACTTCAACAGTTACATCGCAAAAACAGTCGCAAGGCACAAAGCCTCGACACACTTCAACAGTTACACCGCCAAAACAGTCACAAGGCACAAAGCCTCGACACACTTCAACAGTTACATCGCAAAAACAGTCGCAAGGCACAAAGCCTCGACACACTTCAACAGTTACATCGCAAAAACAGTCGCAAGGCACAAAGCCTCGACACACTTCAACAGTTACATCGCAAAAACAGTCGCAAGGCAAAAAGCCTCTCAACACTCCAACAGTTACATCGCAAAAATAGTCGCAAGGCACAAAGCCACGTCACACTTCAACAGTTACATCGCAAAAACAGTCGCAAGGTACAAAGCCTCGACACACTTCAACAGTTACATCGCAAAAACAGTCACAAGGCACAAAGCCTCGACACACTTCAACAGTTACATCGCAAAAACAGTCGCAAGGCACAAAGCCTCGACACACTCCAACAGTTACATCGCAAAAACAGTCGCAAGGCACAAAGCCTCGTCACACTTCAACAGTTACATCGCAAAAACAGTCGCAAGGCACAAAGCCTCGACACACTCCAACAGTTACACAGCAAAAACAGTCGCAAGGCACAAAGCCTCGACACACTCCAACAGTTACATCGCAAAAACAGTCGCAAGGCACAAAGCCTCGTCACACTTCAACAGTTACATCGCAAAAACAGTCACAAGGCACAAAGCCTCGTCACACTTCAACAGTTACATCGCAAAAACAGTCGCAAGGCACAAAGCCTCGTCACACTTCAACAGTTACACAGCAAAAACAGTCGCAAGGCACAAAGCCTCGTCACACTTCAACAGTTACATCGCAAAAACTGTCGCAAGGCACAAAGCCTCGTCACACTTCAACAGTTACACAGCAAAAACAGTCGCAAGGCACAAAGCCTCGTCACACTTCAACAGTTACATCGCAAAAACAGTCGCAAGACACAAAGCCTCGACACACTCCAACAGTTACATCGCAAAAACAGTCGCAAGGCACAAAGCCTCGTCACACTTCAACAGTTACATCGCAAAAACAGTCGCAAGGCACAAAGCCTCGTCACACTTCAACAGTTACATCGCAAAAACTGTCGCAAGGCACAAAGCCTCGTCACACTTCAACAGTTACACAGCAAAAACAGTCGCAAGGCACAAAGCCTCGACACACTTCCACAGTTACATCGCAAAAACAGTCGCAAGGCACAAAGCCTCGACACACTTCCACAGTTACATCGCAAAAACAGTCGCAAGGCACAAAGCCTCGACACACTTCAACAGTTACATAGCAAAAACAGTCGCAAGGCACAAAGCCTCGACACACTTCAACAGTTACATCGCAAAAACAGTCGCAAGGCACAAAGCCTCGACACACTTCAACAGTTACATAGCAAAAATAGTCGCAAGGCACAAAGCCTCGACACTCTTCAACAGTTACATAGCAAAAACAGTCGCACGGCACAAAGCCTCGACACACTCCAACAGTTACATCGCAAAAATAGTCGCAAGGCACAAAGCCACGTCACACTTCAACAGTTACATCGCAAAAACAGTCACAAGGCACAAAGCCTCGACACACTTCAACAGTTACATCGCAAAAACAGTCGCAAGGCACAAAGCCTCGACACACTCCAACAGTTACATCGCAAAAACAGTCGCAAGGCACAAAGCCACGTCACACTTCAACAGTTACATCGCAAAAACAGTCACAAGGCACAAAGCCTCGACACACTTCAACAGTTACATCGCAAAAACAGTCGCAAGGCACAAAGCCTCGACACACTCCAACAGTTACATCGCAAAAACAGTCGCAAGGCACAAAGCCTCGTCACACTTCAACAGTTACATCGCAAAAACAGTCGCAAGGCACAAAGCCTCGACACGATCCAACAGTTACATCGCAAAAACAGTCGCAAGGCACAAAGCCTCGACACACTCCAACAGTTACATCGCAAAAACAGTCGCTAGGCACAAAGCCTCAACACATTTCAACAGTTACATCGCAAAAACAGTCGCAAGGCACAAAGCCTCGACACACTTCAACAGTTACACAGCAAAAACAGTCGCAAGGCACAAAGCCTCGACACACTTCAACAGTTACATCGCAAAAACAGTCGCAAGGCACAAAGCCTCGACACACTTCAACAGTTACACAGCAAAAACAGTCGCAAGGCACAAAGCCACGACACACTTCAACAGTTACATCGCAAAAACAGTCGCAAGGCACAAAGCCTCGACACACTTCAACAGTTACACAGCAAAAACAGTCGCAAGGCACAAAGCCTCGACACACTTCAACAGTTACATCGCAAAAACAGTCGCAAGGCACAAAGCCTCGACACACTTCAACAGTTACACAGCAAAAACCGTCGCAAGGCACAAAGCCTCGACACACTTCAACAGATACATCGCAAAAACCGTCGCAAGGCACAAAGCCTCGACACACTTCAACAGATACATCGCAAAAACAGTCGCAAGGCACAAAGCCTCGACACACTTCAACAGTTACATCGCAAAAACAGTCGCAAGGCACAAAGCCTCAACACATTTCAACAGTTACATCGCAAAAACAGTCACAAGGCACAAAGCCTCGTCACACTTCAACAGTTACATCGCAAAAACAGTCGCAAGACACAAAGCCTCGACACACTTCAACAGTTACATCGCAAAAACAGTCGCATGGCACAAAGCCACGTCACACTTCAACAGTTACATCGCAAAAACAGTCGCAAGGCACAAAGCCACGTCACACTTCAACAGTTACATAGCAAAAACAGTCACAAGGCACAAAGCCTCGATACACTTCAACAATTACACAGCAAAAACAGTCGCAAGGCACAAAGCCTCGACACACTTCAACAGTTACATCGTAAAAACAGTCGCAAGGCACAAGGCCTCGTCACACTTCAACAGTTACATAGCAAAAACAGTCGCAAGGCACAAAGCCTCGTCACACTTCAACAGTTACACAGCAAAAACAGTCGCAAGGCACAAAGCCTCGTCACACTCCAACAGTTACTTCGCAAAAACAGTCGCAAGGCACAAAGCCTCGACACACTTCAACAGTTACATCGCAAAAACAGTCGCAAGGCACAAAGCCTCGTCACACTTCAACAGTTACTTCGCAAAAACAGTCGCAAGGCACAAAGCCTCGTCACACTTCAACAGTTACACAGCAAAAACAGTCGCAAGGCACAAAGCCTCGACACACTTCAACAGTTACACAGCAAAACCAGTCGCAAGGCACAAAGCCACGTCACACTTCAACAGTTACATCGCAAAAACAGTCACAAGGCACAAAGCCTCGTCACACTTCAACAGTTACATTGCAAAAACAGTCGCAAGGCACAAAGCCTCGTCACACTTCAACAGTTACATCGCAAAAACAGTCGAAAGGCACAAAGCCTCGTCACACTTCAACAGTTACATCGCAAAAACAGTCGCAAGGCACAAAGCCTCGACACACTTCAACAGTTACATCGCAAAAACAGTCGCAAGGCACAAAGCCTCGTCTCACTTCAACAGTTACATCGCAAAAACAGTCGAAAGGCACAAAGCCTCGTCACACTTCAACAGTTACATCGCAAAAACAGTCGCAAGGCACAAAGCCTCGACACACTTCAACAGTTACATAGCAAAAACAGTCGCAAGGCACAAAGCCTCGACACACTTCTACAGTTACATCGCAAAAACAGTCGCAAGGCACAAAGCCTCGTCACACTTCAACAGTTACATAGCAAAAACAGTCGCAAGGCACAAAGCCTCGTCACACTTCAACAGTTACATCGCAAAAACAGTCGCAAGGCACAAAGCCTCGACACACTTCAACAGTTACATCGCAAAAACAGTCGCAAGGCACAAAGCCTCGTCACACTTCAACAGTTACATCGCAAAAACAGTCGCAAGGCACAAAGCCTCGACACACTTCAACAGTTACATCGCAAAAACAGTCGCAAGGCACAAAGCCTCGACACGCTTCAACAGTTACATCGCAAAAACAGTCGCAAGGCACAAAGCCTCAACACACTTCAACAGTTACATCGCAAAAACAGTCGCAAGGCACAAAGCCTCGACACACTTCAACAGTTACATCGCAAAAACAGTCGCAAGGCACAAAGCCTCGACACACTTCAACAGTTACACAGCAAAAACAGTCGCAAGGCACAAAGCCTCGTCACACTTCAACAGTTACACAGCAAAAACAGTCGCAAGGCACAAAGCCTCGTCACACTTCAACAGTTACATCGCAAAAACAGTCGCAAGGCACAAAGCCTCGACACACTTCAACAGTTACATCGCAAAAACAGTCGCAAGGCACAAAGCCTCGTCACACTTCAACAGTTACATCGCAAAAACAGTCGCAAGGCACAAAGCCTCGACACACTTCAACAGTTACATAGCAAAAACAGTCGCAAGGCACAAAGCCTCGACACTCTTCAACAGTTACATCGCAAAAACAGTAGCACGGCACAAAGCCTCGACACACTCCAACAGTTACATCGCAAAAATAGTCGCAAGGCACAAAGCCACGTCACACTTCAACAGTTACATCGCAAAAACAGTCACAAGGCACAAAGCCTCGACACACTTCAACAGTTACATCGCAAAAACAGTCGCAAGGCACAAAGCCTCGACACACTCCAACAGTTACATCGCAAAAACAGTCGCAAGGCACAAAGCCTCGTCACACTTCAACAGTTACATCGCAAAAACAGTCGCAAGACACAAAGCCTCAACACACTTCAACAGTTACATCGCAAAAACAGTCGCAAGGCACAAAGCCTCGTCACACTTCAACAGTTACATCGCAAAAACAGTCGCTTGGCACAAAGCCTCGACACACTTCAACAGTTACATCGCAAAAACAGTCGCAAGGCACAAAGCCTCGACACACTTCAACAGTTACATCGCAAAAACAGTCGCAAGGCACAAAGCCCCGGCACTCTTCAACAGTTACATCGCAAAAACAGTCGCAAGGCACAAAGCCTCGACACACTTCAACAGTTACATCGCAAAAACAGTCGCAAGGCACAAAGCCTCGTCACACTTCAACAGTTACATCGCAAAAACAGTCGCAAGGCACAAAGCCTCGACACACTTCAACAGTTACATCGCAAAAACAGTCGCAGGGCAGAAAGCCTCGTCACACTTCAACAGTTACATCGCAAAAACAGTCGCAAGGTACAAAGCCTCGACACACTTCAACAGTTACACAGCAAAAACAGTCGCAAGGCACAAAGCCTCGACACACTTCCACAGTTACATCGCAAAACCAGTCGCAAGGCACAAAGCCACGTCACACTTCAACAGTTACATCGCAAAAACAGTCGCAAGGCACAAAGCCTCGACACACTCCAACAGTTACATCGCAAAAACAGTCGCAAGGCACAAGGCCTCGACACACTCCAACAGTTACATCGCAAAAACAGTCGCAAGGCACAAAGCCTCGACACACTTCAACAGTTACATCGCAAAAACAGTCGCAAGGCACAAAGCCTCGACACACTTCAACAGTTACAGAGCAAAAACAGTCGCAAGGCACAAAGCCTCGACACACTTCAACAGTTACATCGCAAAAACAGTCGCAAGGCAAAAAGCCTCTCAACACTCCAACAGTTACATCGCAAAAATAGTCGCAAGGCACAAAGCCACGTCACACTTCAACAGTTACATCGCAAAAACAGTCGCAAGGTACAAAGCCTCGACACACTTCAACAGTTACATCGCAAAAACAGTCACAAGGCACAAAGCCTCGACACACTTCAACAGTTACATCGCAAAAACAGTCGCAAGGCACAAAGCCTCGACACACTCCAACAGTTACATCGCAAAAACAGTCGCAAGGCACAAAGCCTCGTCACACTTCAACAGTTACATCGCAAAAACAGTCGCAAGGCACAAAGCCTCGACACACTCCAACAGTTACACAGCAAAAACAGTCGCAAGGCACAAAGCCTCGACACACTCCAACAGTTACATCGCAAAAATAGTCGCAAGGCACAAAGCCTCGACACACTTCAACAGTTACATAGCAAAAACAGTCGCAAGGCACAAAGCCTCGACACACTTCAACAGTTACATAGCAAAAACAGTCGCAAGGCACAAAGCCTCGTCACACTTCAACAGTTACATCGCAAAAACAGTCACAAGGCACAAAGCCTCGTCACACTTCAACAGTTACATCGCAAAAACAGTCGCAAGGCACAAAGCCTCGTCACACTTCAACAGTTACACAGCAAAAACAGTCGCAAGGCACAAAGCCTCGTCACACTTCAACAGTTACATCGCAAAAACTGTCGCAAGGCACAAAGCCTCGTCACACTTCAACAGTTACACAGCAAAAACAGTCGCAAGGCACAAAGCCTCGTCACACTTCAACAGTTACATCGCAAAAACAGTCGCAAGACACAAAGCCTCGACACACTCCAACAGTTACATCGCAAAAACAGTCGCAAGGCACAAAGCCTCGTCACACTTCAACAGTTACATCGCAAAAACAGTCGCAAGGCACAAAGCCTCGTCACACTTCAACAGTTACATCGCAAAAACTGTCGCAAGGCACAAAGCCTCGTCACACTTCAACAGTTACACAGCAAAAACAGTCGCAAGGCACAAAGCCTCGACACACTTCCACAGTTACATCGCAAAAACAGTCGCAAGGCACAAAGCCTCGACACACTTCCACAGTTACATCGCAAAAACAGTCGCAAGGCACAAAGCCTCGACACACTTCAACAGTTACATAGCAAAAACAGTCGCAAGGCACAAAGCCTCGACACACTTCAACAGTTACATCGCAAAAACAGTCGCAAGGCACAAAGCCTCGACACACTTCAACAGTTACATAGCAAAAATAGTCGCAAGGCACAAAGCCTCGACACTCTTCAACAGTTACATAGCAAAAACAGTCGCACGGCACAAAGCCTCGACACACTCCAACAGTTACATCGCAAAAATAGTCGCAAGGCACAAAGCCACGTCACACTTCAACAGTTACATCGCAAAAACAGTCACAAGGCACAAAGCCTCGATACACTTCAACAGTTACATCGCAAAAACAGTCGCAAGGCACAAAGCCTCGACACACTCCAACAGTTACATCGCAAAAACAGTCGCAAGGCACAAAGCCACGTCACACTTCAACAGTTACATCGCAAAAACAGTCACAAGGCACAAAGCCTCGACACACTTCAACAGTTACATCGCAAAAACAGTCGCAAGGCACAAAGCCTCGACACACTCCAACAGTTACATCGCAAAAACAGTCGCAAGGCACAAAGCCTCGTCACACTTCAACAGTTACATCGCAAAAACAGTCGCAAGGCACAAAGCCTCGACACGATCCAACAGTTACATCGCAAAAACAGTCGCAAGGCACAAAGCCTCGACACACTCCAACAGTTACATCGCAAAAACAGTCGCTAGGCACAAAGCCTCAACACATTTCAACAGTTACATCGCAAAAACAGTCGCAAGGCACAAAGCCTCGACACACTTCAACAGTTACACAGCAAAAACAGTCGCAAGGCACAAAGCCTCGACACACTTCAACAGTTACATCGCAAAAACAGTCGCAAGGCACAAAGCCTCGACACACTTCAACAGTTACACAGCAAAAACAGTCGCAAGGCACAAAGCCACGACACACTTCAACAGTTACATCGCAAAAACAGTCGCAAGGCACAAAGCCTCGACACACTTCAACAGTTACACAGCAAAAACAGTCGCAAGGCACAAAGCCTCGACACACTTCAACAGTTACATCGCAAAAACAGTCGCAAGGCACAAAGCCTCGACACACTTCAACAGTTACACAGCAAAAACCGTCGCAAGGCACAAAGCCTCGACACACTTCAACAGATACATCGCAAAAACCGTCGCAAGGCACAAAGCCTCGACACACTTCAACAGATACATCGCAAAAACAGTCGCAAGGCACAAAGCCTCGACACACTTCAACAGTTACATCGCAAAAACAGTCGCAAGGCACAAAGCCTCAACACATTTCAACAGTTACATCGCAAAAACAGTCACAAGGCACAAAGCCTCGACACACTTCAACAGTTACACAGCAAAAACAGTCGCAAG
Organism: Scyliorhinus torazame; assembly: GCF_047496885.1. NCBI lineage: Eukaryota > Metazoa > Chordata > Chondrichthyes > Carcharhiniformes > Scyliorhinidae > Scyliorhinus > Scyliorhinus torazame. The sequence goes on along the minus strand of NC_092732.1, from coordinate 32,208,583 downwards.
ACACAAAGCCTCGACACACTTCAACAGATACATCGCAAAAACAGTCGCAAGGCACAAAGCCTCGTCACACTTCAACAGTTACATCGCAAAAACAGTCGCAAGGCACAAAGCCTCAACACATTTCAACAGTTACATCGCAAAAACAGTCGCAAGGCACAAAGCCTCGACACACTTCAACAGTTACACAGCAAAAACAGTCGCAAGGCACAAAGCCTCGACACACTCCAACAGTTACATCGCAAAAACAGTCACAAGGCACAACGCCTCCTCACACTTCAACAGTTACATCGCAAAAACAGTCGCAAGGCACAAAGCCTCGACACACTCCAACAGTTACATCGCAAAAACAGTCGCAAGGCACAAAGCCTCGTCACACTTCAACAGTTACATCGCAAAAACAGTCGCAAGGCACAAAGCCTCGTCACACTTCAACAGTTACATAGCAAAAACAGTCGCAAGGCACAAAGCCTCGACACACTTCAACAGTTACATCGCAAAAACAGTCGCAAGGCACAAAGCCTCGTCACACTTCAACAGTTACATCGCAAAAACAGTCGCAAGGCACAAAGCCTCGACACACTTCAACAGTTACATCGCACAAACAGTCGCAAGGCACAAAGCCTCGACACTCTTCAACAGTTACATCGCAAAAACAGTCGCAAGGCACAAAGCCTCGTCACACTTCAACAGTTACATCGCAAAAACAGTCGCAAGGCACAAAGCCTAGACACACTTCAACAGTTACATAGCAAAAACAGTCACAAGGCACAAAGCCTCGTCACACTTCAACAGTTACATCGGAAAAACAGTCGCAAGGCACAAAGCCTCGACACACTTCAACAGTTACATCGCAAAAACAGTCACAAGGCACAAAGCCTCGACACACTTCTACAGTTACATCGCAAAAACAGTCGCAAGGCACAAAGCCTCGTCACACTTCAACAGTTACATCGCAAAAACAGTCGCAAGGCACAAAGCCTCGACACACTTCAACAGTTACATCGCAAAAACAGTCGCAAGGCACAAAGCCTCGACACACTTCTACAGTTACATCGCAAAAACAGTCGCAAGGCACAAAGCCTCGACACACTTCAACAGTTACATCGCAAAAACAGTCGCAAGGCACAAAGCCTCGTCACACTTCAACAGTTACATCGCAAAAACAGTCGCAAGGCACAAAGCCTCGACACACTTCAACAGTTACACAGCAAAAACAGTCGCAAGGCACAAAGCCTCGACACTCTTCAACAGTTACATCGCAAAAACAGGAAACAGCAGCACCAACAGAGACAGAAAGAAAACTCCCTCTCTCCTGTCCCCATCAAACACTCCCAGGACAGGTACAGCACGGGGTCAGATACAGAGTAAAGCTCCCTCTGCACTGTCCCCATCAAACACTCCCAGGACAGGTACAGCACGGGGTTAGATACAGAGTAAAGCTCCCTCTACCCTGTCCCCGTCAAACACACCCAGGACAGGTACAGCACGGGGTTAGATACAGAGTAAAGCTCCCTCTACCCTGTCCCCGTCAAACACACCCAGGACAGGTACAGCACGGGGTTAGATACAGAGTAAAGCTCACTCTGCACTGTCCCCATCACACACTCCCAGGACAGGTACAGCACGGGGTTAGATACAGAGTAAAGCTTCCTCTACATTGTCCCCATCAAACACTCCCAGGACAGGCACAGCACAGGGTTAGATACAGAGTGATGCTCCCTCTAGACTTTCCACCAACAAACACTCCCAGGACAGGTATAGCACGGGGTTAGATACAGAGTAAAGCTGCCTCTACACTGTCCCCATCAAACACACCCAGGGCAGATATAGCACGGGGTTAGATGCAGAGTAAAGCTCCCACTACACTGTACCCATCAAACACACCCGGATAGGTACAGCACAGGGTTAGATACAGATTAAAGCTCCCTCGACACTGTCCCCATCAAACACTCCCAGGACAGCTACAGCACGGGGTTAGATGCAGAGTAAAGCTCCCACTACACTGTCACAATCAAACACTCCCAGGACAGGTACAGCACGGGGTTAGATACAGAGTGAAGCTCCCTCTACACTGTCCCCCATCAAACACTCCCGGGACAGTTACAGTACGGGGATAGATACAGAGTAAAGCTCCCTCTACACTGTCCCCATCACACACTCCCAGGACAGGTACAGCACGGGGTTAGATACAGAGTAAAGCTCCCTCTACACTGTTCCCATCAAACACACCCAGGACAGGTACAGCACGGGGTTAGATACAGAGTAAAGCTCCCTCTACACTGTCCCCATCAAACACTCCCAGGACAGGTACAGCACGGGGTTAGATACAGTGGATAGTTCCCTCTACATTGTCCCCATCAAACACTCCCGGGACAGGTACAGCATGGAGATAGATACAGAGTAAAGCTCCCTCTACACTGTCCCCATAAAACACTCCCAGGACAGGTACAGCACGGGGTTAGGTACAGAGTAAAGCTCCCTCTACACTGTCCCCATCAAACACACCCAGGACAGGTACAGAATTGGGTAAGATACAGAGTAAAGCTTCCTCTATATTGTCCCCATCAAACACTCCCAGGACAGGTACAGCACAGGGTTACATACAGAGTGATGCTCCCTCTACACTTTCCCCCAACAAACACTCCCAGGACAGGTATAGCACGGGGTTCGATACAGAGTAAAGCTGCCTCTACACTGTGTCGAACCCCGTGCTATATCTGTCCTGGGAGTGTTTGATGAGGACAGTGTAGAGGGAGCTTTACTCTGTATCGAACCCCGTGCTATATCTGTCCTGGGAGTGTTTGATGGGGACAGAGTAAAGTTCCCTCTACACTGTATCCATCAAACACTCCCAGGACAGTTACAGCACAGGTTTAGATACAGAGTAAAGCTCCCTCTACACTGTCCCCATCAAACACACGCTGTACAGGTACAGCATGGGATTAGATACAGAGAAAAGCTCCCTCTACACTGTCGCCATCAAACACACCCAGGATAGGTACAGCACGGGGTTAGATACAGAGTAAACCTCCCACTACACTGTCACCATCAAACACTCCCAGGACAGGTACAGCACAGGGTTCGATACAGAGTGAAGCTCCCTCTACACTGTCCTCCATCAAACACTCCCAGGACAGGTATAGCATGGGGTTAGATACAGAGTAAAGCTCCCTCTACATTGTCCCCATCAAACACTCCCAGGACAGGTACAGCACGGGGTTAGATACAGAGTAAAGCTTCCTCTACATTGTCCCCATCAAACACTGCCAGGACAGGTACAGCACGGGGTTAGATACAGAGGAATGCTCGCTCTACACTTTCCCCTAACAAACACTCCCAGGACAGGTATAGCACGGGGTTAGATACAGAGTAAAGCTGCCTCTACACTGTCCCCATCAAACACTCCCAGGACAGATATAGCACGGGGTTCGATACAGAGTGAAGCTCCCTCTACACTGTCCCCATCAGACACTCCCAGGACAGATATAGCACGGGGTACGATACAGAGTAAAGCTCCCTCTACCCTGTCCCCGTCAAACACACCCAGGACAGGTACAGCACGGGGTTAGATACAGAGTAAAGCTCCCTCTACCCTGTCCCCGTCAAACACACCCAGGACAGGTACAGCACGGGGTTAGATACAGTGTAAAGCTCCCTCTACACTGTCCCCATCAAACACTCCCAGGACAGGTACAGCACGGGGTTAGATACAGAGTAAAGCTCCTTCTACACTGTCCCCATTAAACACACCCAGGACAGGTACAGCACGGGGTTAGATACAGAGTAAAGCTCCCTCTACACTGTTACCATCAAACACTCCCAGGACAGGTACAGCACGGGTTTCGATACAGAGTGAAGCTCCCTCTACACTGTCCCCATCAAACACACCCAGGACAGGTACAGTACGGGGTTAGATACAGAGTAAAGCTCCTTCTGCACTGTCCCCATTAAACACACCCAGGACAGGTACAGCACGGGGTTAGATACAGAGTAAAGCTCCCTCTACACTGTCCCCATCAAACACTCCCAGGACAGGTACAGCACGGGGATAGATACAGAGTAAAGAAACCTCTACACTGTCCGCATCAAACACACCCAGGACAGGTACAGCACGGGGTTAGATACAGAGTAAAGCTCCCTCTACACTGTCCCCTTCAAACACTCCCAGGACAGGTACAGCACGGGGTTCGATACAGAGTAAAGCTCCCTCTACACTGTCCCCATCAAACACCCCCAGGACAGGTACAGCACGGGGTTAGATACAAAGTAATGCTCCCTCTACACTGTCCCCATCAAACACTCCCAGGACAGGTACAGCACGGGGTTAGATACAGAGTAAAGCTCCCTCTAAAATGTCCCCATCAATCACACCCAGGACAGGTACAGCACGGGGTTAGATACAGAGTAAAGCTCCCTCTACACTGTCCCCATCAAACACACCAAGTACAGATACAGCACGGGGTTAGATACAGAGCAAAGCTCCCTCTACACTGTCCCCATCAAACACTCCCAGGACAGATATAGCAAAGGGTTCGATACAGAGTAAAGCTCCCTCTACACTGTCCCCATCAAACACTCCCAGTACAGGTACAGCACGGGGTTAGATACAGAGTAAAGCTCCCTGTATACTGTCCCCATCAAACACACCCAGGACAGGTACAGCACGGGGTTAGATACAGAGTAAAGCTCCCTCTACACTGTCCCCATCAAACACACCCAGGACAGGTACAGCACGGGGTTACATACAGAGTAAAGCTCCCTCTAACCTGTCCCCATCAAACACTCCCAGAACAGGTACAGCACAGACTTAGATACAGAGTAAAGCTCCCTCTGCACTGTCCCCATCAAACACACCCAGGACAGGTACATCACGGGGTTCGATACAGAGTAAAACTCCCTCTGCACTGTCCCCATCAAACACACCCCGGACAGGTACAGCAAGGGGTTCGATACAGAGTAAATCTCCCCATACCCTGTCCCCATCAAACACTCCCAGGAACGGTACAGCACGGGGTTAGATACAGAGTAAATCTCCCACTACACTGTCCCCATCAAACACAGCCAGGACAGGTACAGCACGGGGTTAGATACAGAGTAAAGCTCCCTCTACACTGTCCCCATCAAACACACCCAGGACAGGTACAGCACGGGGTTAGATACAGAGTAAAGCTCCCTCTACCCTGTTCCAATCAAACACTCCCAGGACAGGTACAGCACGGGGTTAGATACAGAGTAAAGCTCCCTCTGCACTGTCCCCATCAAACACACCCAGGGCAGGTACAGCACGGGGTTAGATACTGAGAAAAGCTCCCTCTACACTGTCCCCATAAAACACACCCAGGACAGGTACAGCGCATGGTTAGATACAGAGTAAAGCTCCCTCTACACTGTCCCCATCAAACACTCCTAGGACAGGCACAGCACGGGGTTAGATACAGAGTGAAGCTCCCTCTGCACTGTCCCCATCAAACACACCGAGGTCAGGTACAGCACGGGTTTAGATACAGAGTAAAGCTCCCTCTGCACTGTCCCCCATCAAACACTCCCAGGACAGGTATAGCACGGGGTTAGATACAGAGTAAAGCTCCCACTACACTGTCCCCATCAAACACTCCCAGGACAGATATAGCACTGGGTTCTACACAGAGAAAACCTCCCTCTACACTGTACCCATCAAACACTCCCAGGACAGGTATTGCACGGGGTTAGATACAGAGTAAAGCTCCCTCTATACTGTCCTCCATCAAACACTCCCAGGACAGGTATAGCATGGGGTTAGATACAGAGTAAAGCTCCCTCTACATTGTCCCCATCAAACACTCCCAGGACAGGTACAACACGGGGTTAGATACAGAGTAAAGCTTCCTCTACATTGTCCCCATCAAACACTGCCAGGACAGGTACAGCACGGGGTTAGATACAGAGGAATGCTCGCTCTACACTTTCCCCTAACAAACACTCCCAGGACAGGTATAGCACGGGGTTAGATACAGAGTAAAGCTGCCTCTACACTGTCCCCATCAAACACTCCCAGGACAGATATAGCACGGGGTTCGATACAGAGTGAAGCTCCCTCTACACTGTCCCCATCAGACACTCCCAGGACAGATATAGCAAGGGGTACGATACAGAGTAAAGCTCCCTCTACCCTGTCCCCGTCAAACACACCCAGGACAGGTACAGCACGGGGTTAGATACAGAGTAAAGCTCCCTATACCCTGTCCCCGTCAAACACACCCAGGACAGGTACAGCACGGGGTTAGATACAGAGTAAAGCTCCCTCTGCACTGTCCCCATCAAACACACCCAGGGCAGGTACAGCACGGGGTTAGATACAGAGTAAAGCACCCTCTACACTCCCCCCATCAAACACTCCCCGGACAGGTACAACACGGGGTTAGATACAGAGTAAAGCTCCCTCTACACTGTCCCCATCAAACACACCCAGGACAGATACAGCGCATGGTTAGATAAAGTGTAAAGCTCCCTCTACACTGTCCCCATCAAACACTCCCAGTACAGGTACAGCACGGGGTTAGATACAGAGTAAAGCTCCCTCTGCACTGTCCCCATCAAACACACCCATGGCAGGTACAGCACGGGGTTAGATACTGAGTAAAGCTCCCTCTACACTGTCCCATCAAACACACCCAGGACAGGTACAGCGCATGGTTAGATACAGAGTAAAGCTCCCTCAACACTGTCCCCCATCAAACACTCCCACGACAGGTAAAGCACGGGGTTAGATACAGAGTAAAGCCCCCTCTACACTGTCCCCATCAAACACGCCCAGGACAGGTACAGCGCATGGTTAGATACAGAGTAAAACTGCCTCTACACTGTCCCCCATCAAACACTCCCAGGACAGGTACAGCACGGGGTTAGATACAGAGTAAAGCCCCCTCTACACTGTCCCCATCAAACACGCCCAGGACAGGTACAGCATGGGGTTAGATGCAGAGTAAAGCTCCCTCTACACTGTTACCATCAAACACTCCCAGGACAGGTACAGCACGGGTTTCGATACAGAGTGAAGCTCCCTCTACACTGTCCCCATCAAACACACCCAGGACAGGTTCAGCACGGGGTTAGATACAGAGTAAAGCTCCTTCTACACTGTCCCCATTAAACACACCCAGGACAGGTACAGCACGGGGTTAGATACAGAGTAAAGCTCCCTCTACACAGTCCCCATCAAACACTCCCAGGACAGGTACAGCACGGGGTTAGATACAGAGTAAAGCACCCTCTACACTGTCCCCAGCAAACACTCCCAGGACAGGTACAGCACGGGGTTAGACACAGAGTAAAGCTGCCTCTACACTGTCCCCATCAAACACAGCCAGGACAGGTGCATCACGGGGTTTGATGCAGAGTAATGCTCCCTCTACACTGTCCCCCATCAAACACTCCCAGGACAGGTACAGCACGGGGTTAGATACAGAATAAAAAGCTCCCTCTACACTGTCCCCATCAAACACTCCCAGGACAGGTACAGTACGGGGATAGATACAGAGTAAAGAAACCTCTACACTGTCCGCATCAAACACACCCAGGACAGGTACAGCACGGGGTTAGATACAGAGTAAAGCTCCCTCTACACTGTCCCCTTCAAACACTCCCAGGACAGGTACATCACGGGGTTCGATACAGAGTAAAGCTCCCTCTACACTGTCCCCATCAAACACCCCCAGGACAGGTACAGCACGGGGTTAGATACAAAGTAATGCTCCCTCTACACTGTCCCCATCAAACACTCCCAGGACAGGTACAGCACGGGGTTAAATACAGAGTAAAGCTCCCTCTACAATGTTCCCATCAATCACACCCAGGACAGGTACAGCACGGGGTTAGATACAGAGTAAAGCTCCCTCTACACTGTCCCCATCAAACACACCCAGTACAGGTACAGCACGTGGTTAGATACAGAGTAAATCTCCCTCTACACTGTCCCCATCAAACACACCCAGTACAGATACAGCACGGGGTTAGATACAGAGCAAAGCTCCCTCTACACTGTCCACATCAAACACTCCCAGGACAGATATAGCACTGGGTTCGATACAGAGTAAAGCTCCCTCTACACTGTCCCCATCAAACACTCCCAGTACAGGTACAGCACGGGGTTAGATACAGAGTAAAGCTCACTCTGCACTGTCCCCATCAAACACACCCAGGGCAGGTACAGCACGGGGTTAGATACTGAGTAAAGCTCCCTCTACACTCTCCCATCAAACACACCCAGGACAGGTACAGCGCATGGTTAGATACAGAGTAAAGCTCCCTCTACACTGTCCCCCATCAAACACTCCCAGGACAGGTATAGCACGGGGTTAGCTACAGAGTAAAAATGCCTCTACACTGTCCCCCATCAAACACTCCCAGGACAGGTACAGCACGGGGTTAGATACAGAGTAAAGCTCCCTCTACACTGTCCCCATCAAACACACCCAGGACAGGTACAGCACGGGGTTAGATGCAGAGTAAAGCTCCCTCTACACTGTTACCATCAAACACTCCCAGGACAGGTACAGCACGGGTTTCGATACAGAGTGAAGCTCCCTCTACACTGTCCCCATCAAACGCTCCCAGGACAGGTACAGCACAGGGTTAGATACAAAGTAAAGCTCCCTCTACCCTGTCCCCATCAAACACACCCAGGACAGGTACAGCATGGGGTTAGATACAGAGTAAAGCTCCTTCTACACTGTCCCCATCAAACACAGCCAGGACAGGTACAGCACGGTGTTAGATACTGAGTAAAGCTCCCTCTACACTGTCCCCATCAAACACTCCCAGGACAGGTACAGCACGGGGTTAGATACAGAGTAAAGCTCCCTCTACACTGTCCCCCGCAAACACTCCCAGGACAGGTACAGCACGGGGTTAGACACAGAGTAAAGCTGCCTCTACACTGTCCCCATCAAACACAGCCAGGACAGGTGCATCACGGGGTTCGATGCAGAGTAATGCTCCCTCTACACTGTCCCCCATCAAACACTCCCAGGACAGGTATAGCATGGGGTTAGGTCCAGAGTAAAGCTGCCTCTACACTGTCCCCATAAAACACACCCAGGACAGGTACAGCACGGGATTAGATACAGAATAAAAATCTCCTTCTACACTGTCCCCATCAAACACTCCCAGGACAGGTACAGTACGGGGATAGATACAGAGTAAAGAAACCTCTACACTGTCCGCATCAAACACACCCAGGACAGGTACAGCACGGGGTTAGATACAGAGCAAAGCTCCCTCTACACTGTCCCCATCAAACACTCCCAGGACAGGTACAGCACGGTTGTCGATACAGAGTAAAGCTCCCTCTACACTGTCCCCATCAAACACCCCCAGGACATGTACAGTACGGGGTTAGATACAGAGTAATGCTCCCTCTACACTGTCCCCAACAAACACTCCCAGGACAGGTACAGCACGGGGTTAGATACAGAGTAAAGCTCCCTCTACAATGTCCCCATCAATCACACCCAGGACAGGTACAGCATGGGGTGAGGTACAGAGTAAAGCTCCCTCTACCCTGTCCCCATCAAACACACCCAGTACAGGTACAGCACGTGGTTAGATACAGAGCAAAGCTCCCTCTACACTGTCCCCATCAAACACTCCCAGGACAGATATAGCACTGGGTTCGATACAGAGTAAAGCTCCCTCTACACTGTCCCCCATCAAGCACTCCCAGGACAGGTATAGCACGGGGTTAGATACAGAGTAAAGCTCCCTCTACACTGTCCCCATCAAACACTCCCAGGACAGGTACAGCACGGGGTTAGATACAGAGTAAAACTCCCTCTGCACTGTCCCCATCAAACACTCCCAGGGCAGGTACAGCATGGGGTTAGCTACAGAGTAATGCACACTCTACACTGTCCGCATCAAACACACCCAGGACAGGTACAGCACGGGGTTAGATACAGAGTAAAGCTCCCTCTACACTGTCCCCTTCAAACACTCCCAGGACAGGTACATCACGGGGTTCGATACAGAGTAAAGCTCCCTCTACACTGTCCCCATCAAACACCCCCAGGACAGGTACAGCACGGGGTTAGATACAAAGTAATGCTCCCTCTACACTGTCCCCATCAAACACTCCCAGGACAGGTACAGCACGGGGTTAAATACAGAGTAAAGCTCCCTCTACAATGTTCCCATCAATCACACCCAGGACAGGTACAGCACGGGGTTAGATACAGAGTAAAGCTCCCTCTACACTGTCCCCATCAAACACACCCAGTACAGGTACAGCACGTGGTTAGATACAGAGTAAATCTCCCTCTACACTGTCCCCATCAAACACACCCAGTACAGATACAGCACGGGGTTAGATACAGAGCAAAGCTCCCTCTACACTGTCCACATCAAACACTCCCAGGACAGATATAGCACTGGGTTCGATACAGAGTAAAGCTCCCTCTACACTGTCCCCATCAAACACTCCCAGTACAGGTACAGCACGGGGTTAGATACAGAGTAAAGCTCACTCTGCACTGTCCCCATCAAACACACCCAGGGCAGGTACAGCACGGGGTTAGATACTGAGTAAAGCTCCCTCTACACTCTCCCATCAAACACACCCAGGACAGGTACAGCGCATGGTTAGATACAGAGTAAAGCTCCCTCTACACTGTCCCCCATCAAACACTCCCAGGACAGGTATAGCACGGGGTTAGCTACAGAGTAAAAATGCCTCTACACTGTCCCCCATCAAACACTCCCAGGACAGGTACAGCACGGGGTTAGATACAGAGTAAAGCTCCCTCTACACTGTCCCCATCAAACACACCCAGGACAGGTACAGCACGGGGTTAGATGCAGAGTAAAGCTCCCTCTACACTGTTACCATCAAACACTCCCAGGACAGGTACAGCACGGGTTTCGATACAGAGTGAAGCTCCCTCTACACTGTCCCCATCAAACGCTCCCAGGACAGGTACAGCATAGGGTTAGATACAAAGTAAAGCTCCCTCTACCCTGTCCCCATCAAACACACCCAGGACAGGTACAGCATGGGGTTAGATACAGAGTAAAGCTCCTTCTACACTGTCCCCATCAAACACAGCCAGGACAGGTACAGCACGGTGTTAGATACTGAGTAAAGCTCCCTCTACACTGTCCCCATCAAACACTCCCAGGACAGGTACAGCACGGGGTTAGATACAGAGTAAAGCTCCCTCTACACTGTCCCCCGCAAACACTCCCAGGACAGGTACAGCACGGGGTTAGACACAGAGTAAAGCTGCCTCTACACTGTCCCCATCAAACACAGCCAGGACAGGTGCATCACGGGGTTCGATGCAGAGTAATGCTCCCTCTACACTGTCCCCCATCAAACACTCCCAGGACAGGTATAGCATGGGGTTAGGTCCAGAGTAAAGCTGCCTCTACACTGTCCCCATAAAACACACCCAGGACAGGTACAGCACGGGATTAGATACAGAATAAAAATCTCCTTCTACACTGTCCCCATCAAACACTCCCAGGACAGGTACAGTACGGGGATAGATACAGAGTAAAGAAACCTCTACACTGTCCGCATCAAACACACCCAGGACAGGTACAGCACGGGGTTAGATACAGAGCAAAGCTCCCTCTACACTGTCCCCATCAAACACTCCCAGGACAGGTACAGCACGGTTGTCGATACAGAGTAAAGCTCCCTCTACACTGTCCCCATCAAACACCCCCAGGACATGTACAGTACGGGGTTAGATACAGAGTAATGCTCCCTCTACACTGTCCCCAACAAACACTCCCAGGACAGGTACAGCACGGGGTTAGATACAGAGTAAAGCTCCCTCTACAATGTCCCCATCAATCACACCCAGGACAGGTACAGCATGGGGTGAGGTACAGAGTAAAGCTCCCTCTACCCTGTCCCCATCAAACACACCCAGTACAGGTACAGCACGTGGTTAGATACAGAGCAAAGCTCCCTCTACACTGTCCCCATCAAACACTCCCAGGACAGATATAGCACTGGGTTCGATACAGAGTAAAGCTCCCTCTACACTGTCCCCCATCAAGCACTCCCAGGACAGGTATAGCACGGGGTTAGATACAGAGTAAAGCTCCCTCTACACTGTCCCCATCAAACACTCCCAGGACAGGTACAGCACGGGGTTAGATACAGAGTAAAACTCCCTCTGCACTGTCCCCATCAAACACTCCCAGGGCAGGTACAGCATGGGGTTAGCTACAGAGTAATGCACACTCTACACTCCCCCCATCAAACACTCCCCGGACAGGTACAACACGGGGTTAGATACAGAGTAAAGCTCCCTCTACACTGTCCCCATCAAACACACCCAGGACAGGTACAGTGCATGGTTAGATACAGAGTAAAGCTCCTTCTACACTGTCCCCTTCAAACATGCCCAGTACAGGTCCAGCACGGGGATAGATACAGAGTTAAGCTCCCTCTGCACTGTCCCCATCAAACACACCCAGGGCAGGTACAGCACGGGCTTAGATACTGAGTAAAGCTCCCTCTACACTGTCCCATCAAACACACCCAGGACAGGTACAGCGCATGGTTAGATACAGAGTAAAGCTCCCTCTACACTGTCCCCCATCAAACACTCCCAGGACAGGTATAGCACGGGGTTAGCTACAGAGTAAAACTGCCTCTACACTGTCCCCCATCAAACACTCCCAGGACAGGTACAGCACGGGGTTAGATACAGAGTAAAGCTCCCTCTACACTTTCCACATCAAACACATCCAGGACAGGTACAGCACGGGGTTAGATGCAGAGTAAAGCTCACTCTACACTGTCACCATCAAACACTCCCAGGACAGGTACAGCACGGGTTTTGATACAGAGTGAAGCTCCCTCTACACTGTCCCCATCAAACGCTCCCAGGACAGGTACAGCACAGGGTTAGATACAAAGTAAAGCTCCCTCTACCCTGTCCCCATCAAACACACCCAGGACAGGTACAGCACGGGGTTAGATACAGAGTAAAGCTCCTTCTACACTGTCCCCATCAAACACACCCAGGACAGGTACAGCACGGGGTTAGATGCAGAGTAAAGCTCCCTCTACACTGTCCCCATCAAACACTCCCAGGACAGGTACAGCACATTGGTAGATACAGAGTAAAGCTCCCTCTACACTGTCCCCATCAAACACTCCCAGGACAGGTACAGTACGGGGTTAGATACATAGTTAAGCACCCTCTACACTCCCCCCATCAAACACACCCAGGACAGGTACAGCACGGGGTTAGATACAGTGTAAAGCTCCCTCTACACTGTCCCCATCAAACACTCCCAGGACAGGAACAGCACGTGGTTAGATACAGAGTAAAGCTTCCTCTACACTGTCCCCATCAAACAGTCCCAGGACAGGTACAGCACGGGGTTAGATACAGAGTAAAGCTCCCTCTACACTGTCCCCATCAAACACACCCAGGACAGGTACAGCACGGGGTTAGATACAGAGTAAAGCTCCCTCTGCACTGTCCCCATCAAACACTCCCAGGACAGGTACAGCACGGGGTTAGATACAGAGTAAAGCACCCACGACACTGTCCCCATCAAACACTCCCAGGACAGGTACAGCACGGGTTAGATACTGAGTAAATCTCCCTCTACACTGTCCCATCAAAAACACCCAGGACAGGTACAGCGCATGGTTAGATACAGAGTAAAGCTCCCTCTACACTGTCCCCCATCAAACACTCCCAGGACAGGTATAGCACGGGGTTAGATACAGAGTAAAGCTCCCTCTACACTGTCCCCATCAAACACACGCAGGACAGGTTCAGCACGGGGTTAGATGCAGAGTAAAGCTCCCTCTCCACTGTTACCATCAAACACTCCCAGGACAGGTATAGCATGGGGTTAGGTCCAGAGTAAAGCTGCCTCTGCACTGTCCCCATAAAACACACCCAGGACAGGTACAGCACGGGATTAGATACAGAATAAAAATCTCCTTCTACACTGTCCCCATCAAACACTCCCAGGACAGGTACAGTACGGGGATAGATACAGAGTAAAGAAACCTCTACACTGTCCGCATCAAACACACCCAGGACAGGTACAGCACGGGGTTAGATACAGAGCAAAGCTCCCTCTACACTGTCCCCATCAAACACTCCCAGGACAGGTACAGCACGGTTGTCGATACAGAGTAAAGCTCCCTCTACACTGTCCCCATCAAACACCCCCAGGACATGTACAGTACGGGGTTAGATACAGAGTAATGCTCCCTCTACACTGTCCCCAACAAACACTCCCAGGACAGGTACAGCACGGGGTTAGATACAGAGTAAAGCTCCCTCTACAATGTCCCCATCAATCACACCCAGGACAGGTACAGCATGGGGTGAGGTACAGAGTAAAGCTCCCTCTACACTGTCCCCATCAAACACACCCAGTACAGGTACAGCACGTGGTTAGATACAGAGCAAAGCTCCCTCTACACTGTCCCCATCAAACACTCCCAGGACAGATATAGCACTGGGTTCGATACAGAGTAAAGCTCCCTCTACACTGTCCCCCATCAAGCACTCCCAGGACAGGTATAGCACGGGGTTAGATACAGAGTAAAGCTCCCTCTACACTGTCCCCATCAAACACACCGAGGACAGGTACAGCACGGGGTTAGATACAGAGTAAAACTCCCTCTGCACTGTCCCCATCAAACACTCCCAGGGCAGGTACAGCATGGGGTTAGCTACAGAGTAATGCACACTCTACACTCCCCCCATCAAACACTCCCCGGACAGGTACAACACGGGGTTAGATACAGAGTAAAGCTCCCTCTACACTGTCCCCATCAAACACACCCAGGACAGGTACAGTGCATGGTTAGATACAGAGTAAAGCTCCTTCTACACTGTCCCCTTCAAACATGCCCAGTACAGGTCCAGCACGGGGATAGATACAGAGTTAAGCTCCCTCTGCACTGTCCCCATCAAACACACCCAGGGCAGGTACAGCACGGGCTTAGATACTGAGTAAAGCTCCCTCTACACTGTCCCATCAAACACACCCAGGACAGGTACAGCGCATGGTTAGATACAGAGTAAAGCTCCCTCTACACTGTCCCCCATCAAACACTCCCAGGACAGGTATAGCACGGGGTTAGCTACAGAGTAAAACTGCCTCTACACTGTCCCCCATCAAACACTCCCAGGACAGGTACAGCACGGGGTTAGATACAGAGTAAAGCTCCCTCTACACTTTCCACATCAAACACATCCAGGACAGGTACAGCACGGGGTTAGATGCAGAGTAAAGCTCACTCTACACTGTCACCATCAAACACTCCCAGGACAGGTACAGCACGGGTTTTGATACAGAGTGAAGCTCCCTCTACACTGTCCCCATCAAACGCTCCCAGGACAGGTACAGCACAGGGTTAGATACAAAGTAAAGCTCCCTCTACCCTGTCCCCATCAAACACACCCAGGACAGGTACAGCACGGGGTTAGATACAGAGTAAAGCTCCTTCTACACTGTCCCCATCAAACACACCCAGGACAGGTACAGCACGGGGTTAGATGCAGAGTAAAGCTCCCTCTACACTGTCCCCATCAAACACTCCCAGGACAGGTACAGCACATTGGTAGATACAGAGTAAAGCTCCCTCTACACTGTCCCCATCAAACACTCCCAGGACAGGTACAGTACGGGGTTAGATACATAGTTAAGCACCCTCTACACTCCCCCCATCAAACACACCCAGGACAGGTACAGCACGGGGTTAGATACAGTGTAAAGCTCCCTCTACACTGTCCCCATCAAACACTCCCAGGACAGGTACAGCACGGGGTTAGATACAGAGTAAAGCTCCCTCTGCACTGTCCCCATCAAACACTCCCAGGACAGGTACAGCACGGGGTTAGATACAGAGTAAAGCACCCACGACACTGTCCCCATCAAACACTCCCAGGACAGGTACAGCACGGGTTAGATACTGAGTAAATCTCCCTCTACACTGTCCCATCAAAAACACCCAGGACAGGTACAGCGCATGGTTAGATACAGAGTAAAGCTCCCTCTACACTGTCCCCCATCAAACACTCCCAGGACAGGTATAGCACGGGGTTAGATACAGAGTAAAGCTCCCTCTACACTGTCCCCATCAAACACACGCAGGACAGGTTCAGCACGGGGTTAGATGCAGAGTAAAGCTCCCTCTCCACTGTTACCATCAAACACTCCCAGGACAGGTACAGCATGGGTTTCGATACAGAGTGAAGCTCCCTCTACACTGTCCCCATCAAACGCTCCCAGGACAGGTACAGCACAGGGTTAGATACAAAGTAAAGCTCCCTCTACCCTGTCCCCATCAAGCACACCCAGGACAAGTACAGCACGGGGTTAGATACAGAGTAAAGCTCCTTCTACACTGTCCCCATCAAACACACCCAGGACAGGTACAGCACGGGGTTAGATACTGAGTAAAGCTCCCTCTACACTGTCCCCATCAAACACTCCCAGGACAGGTACAGCACGGGGTTAGATACAGAGTAAAGCTCCCTCTACACTGTCCCCAGCAAACACTCCCAGGACAGGTACAGCATGGGGTTAGACACAGAGTAAAGCTGCCTCTACACTGTCCCCATCAAACACAGCCAGGACAGGTGCATCACGGGGTTCGATGCAGAGTAATGCTCCCTCTACACTGTCCCCCATCAAACACTTCCAGGACAGGTATAGCACGGGGTTAGATCGAGAGTAAAGCTGCCTCTACACTGTCCGCATAAAACACACCCAGGACAGGTACAGCACGGGATTAGATACAGAATAAAAAGCTCCTTCTACACTGTCCCAATCAAACACTCCCAGGACAGGTACAGTACGGGGATAGATACAGAGTAAAGAAACCTCTACACTGTCCGCATCAAACACACCCAGGACAGGTACAGCACGGGGTTAGATGCAGAGTAAAGCTCCCTCTACACTGTCCCCATCAAACACCCCCAGGACATGTACAGCACGGGGTTAGATACAGAGTAAAGCTCCCTCTACACTGTCCCCATCAAACACTCCCAGGACAGGTACAGCACGGGGTTAGATACAGAGTAAAGCTCCCTCTACAGTGTCCCCATCAAACACTCCCAGGACAGGTACAGCACGGGGTTAGATACAGAGTAAAACTCCCTCTACAGTGTCCCCATCAAACACTCCCAGGACAGGTACAGCACGGGGTTAGATACAGAGTAAAGCTCCCTCTACACTGTCCCCATCAGACACTCCCAGGACAGGTACAGCACGGGGTTAGATACAGAGTAAAGCTCCCTCTGCACTGTCCCCATCAAACACTCCCAGGACAGATACAGCACGGGGTTAGATACAGAGTAAAGCTCCCTCTCCACTCCCCATCAAACACTCCCAGGACAGGTACAGCACTGGGTTAGATATAGAGTAAAGCTCCCTCTGCAGTGTCCCCATCAAACACTCCCGGGACAGGTACTGCACGGGGTTAGATACAGAGTAAAGCTCCCTCTACACTGTCACCATCACACACTCCCAGGACAGGTACAGCACGGGGTTAGATACAGAGTAAAGCTCCCTCTACACTGTCCCCATCAGACACTCCCAGGACAGGTACTGCACGGGGTTAGATACAGTGTAAAGCTCCCTCTACAGTGTCCCCACCAGCCAGGGTTCCTGCTCCTGATCACTGTCCAGTGATCCCTGGGTTAGAGAGAGAGAGAGGGGAAATCAGCCAGGGTTCCTGCTCCTGATCACTGTCCAGTGATCCCTGGGTTCGAGAGAGAGAGGGGAAATCAGCCAGGGTTCCTGCTCCTGATCACTGTCCAGTGATCCCTGGGTTAGAGAGAGAGGGGAAATCAGCCAGGGTTCCTGCTCCTGATCACTGTCCAGTGATCCCTGGGTTAGAGAGAGAGAGAGAGGGGAAATCAGCCAGGGTTCCTGCTCCTGATCACTGTCCAGTGATCCCTGGGTTAGAGAGAGAGAGGGGAAATCAGCCAGGGTTCCTGCTCCTGATCACTGTCCAGTGATCCCTGGGTTAGCGAGAGAGAGGGGGAAATCAGCCAGGGCTCCTGCTCCTGATCACTGTCCAGTGATCCCTGGGTTAGAGAGAGAGAGGGGATATCAGCCGGGGTTCCTGCTCCTGATCACTGTCCAGTTCTGTTATACCATTCTATTTGCTGTACGGAATAGCAGAGATCAGTTTCTGGCAACTGACAGACACAGGAGCGAAGAAGGATGGAGCAGTATCCCTTTAAGTTGCACACTTGCCTTTAAGAGCGGCTAAGTGCCTGGGTGACTGACCGCCTCTCGTTTGCAGTCCGTGATTCACTGATGCTGTGAAGTGGGGTGGTTCTGTGAGGAGAGTATGGTGCCAAATAACAGACTCTCTCTCCCTGGCTCTTTGTGCACCTCTGTTCCCCTGCCTGAGTGTGTCTCTCTCTCTCGCTGTGTCTCTCTTTGACTCTCTGTCTCCTTTCCCTCTGACTTTCTCTCTCTCCCTGTCTCTCCCACTCTGTCCCTCTTTCTGTTTGTCTCTCTATCCCTCTCTCTCCCTCTGTCTCTCTCTATTAATTTCTCCATCTCTGTCTCTTTATCTGTCTCTCACCGCCTCTCTCTCTCTCTGTCAGTCTCTCGCTCTGCCTCTCATCTCTCTCCCTCTCTTGCTCTGTCTGTTTCTCTCTCACTTTCGCTCTCTCTCTCTCATTCTGCCACCTCTCATCTCTCTCTGTGAGTCTCTCTGTCTGTTTCTCTCTATCTGTGTCTGTCTGTCTGCCTCTCTCTCTGTCTTTCTCTCTCTCTATTTCTCTGTCTCTCTCTCCCTCTCTCGCTCTGTCTCTGTTTCTCTGTCTCTCTCTCTCTTCCTCTCTCTCAGTTCCTCGTTGTCTCTGTCTCTCTCTCTGCCCCTCTCATCTCTCTCTGTTCGTCTCTCTCTCTGTCCCCCTCTCTCTCTGCCTGTTTCTCTCTATCTGTGTCTGTCTGTCTGCCTCTCTCTCTCTCTCTCTCTCTGTCTCGCTCTCTCTGTCTCTCTATTTGTCTCTCTCTGCCTCTGTCTCTCGATCTGCTCTCTCTCTCACACACACACTCTCTCTGTCTCTCTCCCTCTCTCACACACTCCCTCACTCTCTCTCTCTCTCCCTCACACACACTCCCTCTCTCTCACACGCACTCCCTCACTCTCTCACACACTCTCTCACAAACTCCCCTCTCTCTCTCTCACACACTCCCTCACTCTCTCCCTCCCTCTCTCTCTCACACTCTCTCCCTCCCTCTCTGTCCTGTGCTGATCCCTAGATCAGCTGCGAGTACTGAAGGATGGGTCAGCGTGGCCCCTACCCCGGGCTCCTCCTGCGGGCTCTGCTGCTCCCCCACCTCCTCCTCTCCTGCTGCGGCTTGACTTCTTGTCCCACTTTCTGCAGATGTCTGTCATCCTTCGTCCAGTGCGTGGAGGCAAATCAGACAGGAGCCTTCCCCTGGCTCGGGCAGGAGGAGAGCGGCAACATCAGCACAATGTGAGTATTGCTGAGTTAGTATGGATCGCAGCCCCCTCACCGCCCCCCCTCTCTCACTCCCCCCTCACTCCCCCTCCCCCTCACTCCCCCCTCACTCCCCCTCCCCCTCACTCCCCTCACTCCTCCTCACTCCCTCACTCCTCCTCCCCCTCACTTCCCCCTCCCTCCCTCACTCCCCCCTCCCTCCCTCACGCCCCCCTCCCTCCCTCCCTCCCTCACTCCCCCTCCCTCCCCCTCCCTCCCTCACTCCCCCTCCCTCCCCCTCCCTCCCTCACTCCCCCTCCCTCCCTCACTCCCCCTCCCTCCCTCACTCCCCCCTCCCTCACTCCCCCTCCCTCCCTCACTCCCCCTCCCTCCCTCACTCCCCCACTCCCCCTCCCTCCCTCACTCCCCCTCCCTCCCTCACTCCCCCTCCCTCCCTCACTCCCCCTCCCTCCCCCTCCCTCCCTCACTCCCCCTCCCTCCCTCACTCCCCCTCCCTCCCTCACTCCCCCTCCCTCCCTCACTCCCCCTCCCTCCCTCACACCCCCTCCCTCCCTCCCTCCCCCACTCCCCCTCCCTCCCTCACTCCCCCTCCCTCCCTCACTCCCCCTCCCTCCCTCCCTCCCCCTCCCTCCCTCACTCCCCCCTCCCTCCCTCACTCCCCCCTCACTCCCCCCCTCCCCCCTCTCTCCCCCCCACCCCCTCCCTCCCCCCTCCCTCCCCCCTCACTCCCCCCTCCCCCCTCCTTCCCTCCCTCACTCCCCCCTCCCTCCCTCCCTCACTCCCCCCTCCCTCCCTCACTCCCCCCTCCCTCCCCCACTCCCCCTCCCTCCCCCACTCCCCCTCCCTCCCCCACTCCCCCTCCCTCCCCCACTCCCCCTCCCCCACTCCCCCTCCCTCCCCCTCCCCCACTCCCCCACTCCCCCTCCCTCCCCCACTCCCCCTCCCTCCCCCACTCCCCCTCCCTCCCCCGCTCCCCCTCCCTCCCCCACTCCCCCTCCCTCCCCCGCTCCCCCTCCCTCCCCCACTCCCCCTCCCTCCCTCCCCCTCACTCCCTCCCTCCCCCTCCCTCACTCCCCCTCCCCCTCCCCTCCACCTCACCCTCCACCTCACTCCCCCTCCCCCTCACCCTCCCCATCACTCCAGCTCCCCCTCACTCCCCCTCACTCCCCCTCACTCCCCCTCCCCCTCACTCCCCCTCCCCCTCACTCCCCCTCCCTCTCTCCCCCTCCCCCTCCCTCCCTCGCTCCCCCTCCCTCCCTCGCTCCCCCTCCCTCCCTCGCTCCCCCTCCCTCCCTCGCTTCCCCTCCCTCCCTCGCTCCCCCTCCCTCCCTCACCCCCTCCCTCCCTCGCTCCCCCTCCCTCCCCCTCCCCCTCCGTCCCCCCCTCCCCCCCCTCCACCTCCCCCCTCCCCCTCCCCCTCCCTCCCCCTCCCCCTTCCTCCCCCCTCCCCCCTCCCCCTCCCTCCCCCCTCCCCCTCCCCCTCCCTCCCCCCTCCCCCTCCCCCTTCCCCTCCCCCTTCCCCTCCCCCTTCCCCTCCCCCTCCCCCATCCCCCTCCCTCCCCCTCACTCCCCCTCCCTCCCTCCCCCCCACTCCCCCTCCCTCCCCACTCCCCCTCCCTCCCCACTCCCCCTCCCCCCCTCCCCCACTCCCCCTCCCCATCCCCCTCCCTCCCCCTCCCCACTCCCCCTCCCTCCCCCTCCCCCACTCCCCCTCCCTCCCCCACTCCCCCTCCCTCCCCCACTCCCCCTCCCTCCCCCTCACTCCCTCCCTCCCCCTCCCTCACTCCCCCTCCCCCTCCCTCACTCCCCCTCCCCTCCACCTCACCCTCCACCTCACTCCCCCTCCCCCTCACGCTCCCCATCACTCCGGCTCCCCCTCACTCCCCCTCACTCCCCCTCCCCCTCACTCCCCCTCACTCCCCCTCCCTCACTCCCCCTCCCCCTCCCTCCCTCGCTCCCCCCTCCCCCTCCCTCCCTCGCTCCCCCTCCCTCCCTCGCTCCCCCTCCCTCCCTCGCTCCCCCTCCCTCCCTCCCTCCCCCACTCCCCCTCCCTCCCTCACTCCCCCTCCCTCCCTCACTCCCCCTCCCTCCCTCACTCCCCCTCCCTCCCTCACTCCCCCTCCCTCCCCCTCACTCCCCCTCCCTCCCCCTCACTCCCTCTCCCTCCCCCCTCACTCCCCCTCACTCCCCCCTCACTCCCCCCTCACTCCCCCCTCCTTCCCCCTCCTTCCCCCTCCTTCCCCCTCCTTCCCCCTCCTTCCCCCTCCTTCCCCCTCCTTCCCCCTCCTTCCCCCTCCTTCCCCCTCACTACCCCTCACTCCCCCTCACTCCCCCTCCTTCCCCCTCCTTCCCCCTCACTCCCCCTCACTCCCCCTCACTCCCCCTCACTCCCTCCCTCCCCCCTCACTCCCTCCCTCCCCCCTCACTCCCTCCCTCCCCCCTCACTCCCTCCCCTCCCCCTCCCTCCCCCCTCCCCCTCCCCCTCCCTCCCCCTCCCCCCTCTCCCTCCCTCCCCCCCTCTCCCTCCCTCCCCCCTCCCCCTCCCTCCCCCTCCCCCTCCATCCCCCCTCCCCCTCCCCCCTTCCCCTCCCCCCTCCCCCTCCCTCCCCCTCCCTCCCTCCCCCTCCTCCCCCTCCCTCCCTCCCCCACTCCCCCTCCCTCCCCACTCCCCCACCCTCCCCCACTCCCCCTCCCTCCCCCACTCCCCCTCCCCCACTCCCCCTCCCTCCCCCTCCCCCACTCCCCCACTCCCCCTCCCTCCCTCCCTCCCCCGCTCCCCCTCCCTCCCCCACTTCCCCTCCCTCCCCCTCACTCCCTCACTCCCCCTCCCTCACTCCCCCTCCCCCCTCCCCTCCACCTCACCCTCCACCTCACTCCCCTCACCCTCCCCATCACTCCCGCTCCCCCTCAGTCCCCCTCACTCCCCCTCACTCCCCCTCCCTCACTCCCCCTCCCCCTCCCTCCCTCGCTCCCCCTCCCCCTCCCTCCCTCGGTCCCCCTCCCTCCCTCCCTCGCTCCCCCTCCCTCCCTCGCTCCCCCTCCCTCCCTCGCTCCCCCTCCCTCCCTCGCTCCCCTCCCTCCCTCGCTCCCCCACTCCCCCTCCCTCCCTCACTCCCCCTCCCTCCCTCACTCCCCCTCCCTCCCTCCTCCCCCTCCCTCCATCCCTCCCCCCTCACTCCCCCTCACTCCCTCCCCCCCTCCCCCCCTCCCCCCCTCCCCCCCTCCCCCTCCCCCTCCCCTCCCCCCTCCCCCTCCCCTCCCCTCCCCTCCCCTCCCACCCCCTCCCCCCTCCCCTCCCCCCTCCCCTCCCCCCTCCCCCTCCCTCCCCCTCCCTCCCCCCTCCCCCCTCCCTCCCCCCTCCCCCCCTCCCTCCCTCCCCCCTCACTCCCCCTCCCTCACTCCCCCCTCCCTCCCCCTCCCTCACTCCCCCCTCCCTCCCCTCCCCCTCACTCCCCCCTCCCTCCCCCTCCCCCCCCTCCCTCCTCCCTCACTCCCCCTCCTCCCTCACTCCCCCCTCATTCCCCTCACTCCCCCCTCCCCCCTCACTCCCCCCCTCCCCCTCACTCCCCCCTCCCCCTCCCTCCCTCACTCCCCCCTCCCTCACTCCCCCTCCCCCCACTCTCCCTCCCTCCCCCTTCACTCCCCCTTCCTCCCCCTCGCTCCCCTTCCTCCCCCCTCACTCCCCCTCCCTCCCCTTCACTCCCCCTCCCCCCCTCACTCCCCCTCCCTCCCCCCTCCCTCCCCCTCACTCCCCCTCCCTCCCCCTCACTCCCCCTCCCTCCCCCTCACTCCCCGTCCCTCCCCCCCTCACTCCCCCTCCCTCCCCCTCACCCCCCCTCCCTCCCCCTCACTCCCCCTCCCTCCCCCCTCACCCCCCTCACTCCCCCTCCCTCCCCATCACTCCCCCTCCCTCCCCCTCACTCCCCCTCCCTCCCCCACACTCCCCCTCCCTCCCCCCTCACTCTTCCCTCCCCACTCCCCCTCCCTCCCCCCTCACTCCCTCACTCCCCCTCCCTCCCCCCTCATTCCCTCTCCCTCCCCCTCACTCCCTCTCCCTCCCCCCCCTCACTCCCTCACTCCCCCCTCACTCCCCCTCCCTCCCCATCCCCCCTCACTCCCCCCTCTCCCCTCCCCCCTCACTCCCCCCTCCCCCCTCCCTCCCCCTCCCCCCTCCCTCCCCCCTCCCCCCTCCCTCCCCCCTCACTCCCTCCCTCCCCCCTCACTCCCCCCTCACTCCCTACCTCCCCCCTCACCTCCCCCTCCCCTCACTCCCCCTCCCCCTCACTCCCCCTCCCCCTCACTCCCCCTCCCCCTCACTCCCCCTCACTCCCCCTCCCCCTCACTCCCCCTCCCCCCTCACTCCCCCTCCCCCCTCACTCCCCCTCCCCCCTCACTCCCCCTCCCCCTCACTCCCCCTCCCCCTCACTCCCCCTCCCCCTCACTCCCCTCCCCCCTCACTCCCCTCCCCCCTCACTCCCCTTCCCCCCTCACTCCCCCTCTCCCCTCACTCGCCCTCCCCCTCACTCGCCCTCCCCCTCACTCGCCCTCCCCCTCACTCCCCCTCCCCCTCACTCCCCCTCCCCCTCACTCCCCCTCCCCCTCACTCCCCCTCCGCCTCACTCCCCCTCCCCCTCCTCCCCCTCACTCCCTTCCCCCCTCACTCCCCCTCCCCCCTCACTCCCCCTCCCCCCTCACTCCCCCTCCCCCCTCACTCCCCCTCTCCCCTCACTCCCCCTTCCCCTCACTCCCCCTCGCCCTCACTCCCCCTCCCCCTCCCCTCTCACTCCCCTCCCTCCCTCACCCCCCTCCCTCCCTCACCCCCCCTCCCTCCCTCACTCCCCCTCACTCCCCCTCACTTCCCCCTCGCTCCCCGCTCCCTCCCACACTCCCCCTCCCCCTCACTCCCCCTCCCCCCTCACTCCCCCCTCCCCCTCACTCCCCCTCACTCCCCCTCCCGCTCACTCCCCCTCCCCCCTCACTCCCCTCCCCCTCACTCCCCCTCCCCCTCCCCTCTCACTCCCCCTCCCCCTCCCTCCTTCACTCCCCCTCCCTCCCTCACTCCCCCTCCCTCCCTCACTCCCCCTCCCTCCCTCACTCCCCCTCCCTCCCTCATTCCCCCCTCACTCCCCCCTCACTCCCTCATTCCCCCTCCCCCTCACTCTCCCCTCCCTCCCTCACTCACCCCTTCCTCCCTCACTCCCCCCTCCCTCCCTCACTCCCCCTCCCTCCCCCACTCCCCCTCCCCCACTCCCCCCTCCCTCCCCCTCCCCCACTCCCCCACTCCCCCTCCCTCCCTCCCTCCCCCGCTCCCCCTCCCTCCCCCACTTCCCCTCCCTCCCCCTCACTCCCTCACTCCCCCTCCCTCACTCCCCCTCCCCCCTCCCCTCCACCTCACCCTCCACCTCACTCCCCCTCACCCTCCCCATCACTCCCGCTCCCCCTCAGTCCCCCTCACTCCCCCTCACTCCCCTCCCTCACTCCCCTCCCCCTCCCTCCCTCGCTCCCCCTCCCCTCCCTCCCTCGCTCCCCCTCCCTCCCTCCCTCGCTCCCCCTCCCTCCCTCGCTCCCCCTCCCTCCCTCGCTCCCCCTCCCTCCCTCGCTCCCCTCCCTCCCTCGCTCCCCCACTCCCCCTCCCTCCCTCACTCCCCCTCCCTCCCCTATCCCCTCCCTCCCTCACTCCCCCTCCCTCCATCCCTCCCCCCTCACTCCCCCTCACTCCCTCCCCCCCTCCCCCCCTCCCCCCCTCCCCCCCTCCCCCCCTCCCCCTCCCCCTCCCCTCCCCCCTCCCCCTCCCCTCCCCCTCCCCTCCCCTCCCACCCCCTCCCCCTCCCTCCCCCCTCCCCTCCCCCTCCCCCTCCTCCCCCTCCCTCCCCCCTCCCCCCTCCCTCCCCCCTCCCCCTCCCTCCCCCCTCCCCCTCCCTCCCTCCCCCTCACTCCCCCTCCCTCACTCCCCCCTCCCTCCCCCTCCCTCACTCCCCCTCCCTCCCTCCCCCTCCCCCTCACTCCCCCCTCCTCCCCCTCCCCCCCTCCCTCCTCCCTCACTCCCCCTCCTCCCTCACTCCCCCCTCATTCCCCCTCACTCCCCCCTCCCCCCTCACTCCCCCCTCCCCCTCACTCCCCCTCCCCCTCCCCCCTCACTCCCCCCTCCCTCACTCCCCCCTCCCCCACTCTCCCTCCCTCCCCCTTCACTCCCCTTCCTCCCCCCTCGCTCCCCCTTCCTCCCCCTCACTCCCCCTCCCTCCCCTTCACTCCCCCTCCCCCCCTCACTCCCCCTCCCTCCCCCCTCCCTCCCCCTCACTCCCCCTCCCACCCCCTCACTCCCCCTCCCTCCCCCTCACTCCCCGTCCCTCCCCCCCTCACCCCCCTCCCTCACCCCCCTCACCCCCCCTCCCTCCCCTCACTCCCCTCCCACCCCCCCTCACCCCCCTCACTCCCCCTCCCTCCCCATCACTCCCCCTCCCTCCCCCTCACTCCCCCACCCCCCCCCTCACTCCCCCACCCTCCCCCCACACACTCCCTCCCCACTCCCCCACCCTCCCCCCACCCCCCTCACACCCCACCCTCCCCCCTCAATCCCTCACCCTCCCCCTCACTCCCTCCCCTCCCCCCTCACTCCCTCACTCCCCCCTCACTCCCCCCCCTCCCCATCCCCCCTCACCCCCCCTCTCCCCTCCCCCCCTCACTCCCCCCCCCCCCCACCCCACCCCACCCCCCTCCCCACCCCCTCCCCCCACCCACCCCCCTCACCCCTCCCTCCCCCACACCCCCCTCACACCCAACCTCCCCCCTCACTCCCCCACCCACTCACTCCCCCTCCCCTCACTCCCCCTCCCCCTCACTCCCCCTCCCCCCTCACTCCCCTCCCCTCACACCCCCACACTCCCCCTCCCCCTCACACCCCCTCCCCCCTCACTCCCCCTCCCCCCTCACTCCCCCTCCCCCCTCACTCCCCCTCCCCCTCACTCCCCCTCCCCCTCACTCCCCCTCCCCCTCACTCCCCCTCCCCCCTCACTCCCCCTCCCCCCTCACTCCCCTTCCCCCCTCACACCCCCTCTCCCCTCACTCGCCCTCCCCCTCACTCGCCCTCCCCCTCACTCGCCCTCCCCCTCACTCCCCCTCCCCCTCACTCCCCCTCCCCCTCACTCCCCCTCCCCCTCACTCCCCCTCCGCCTCACTCCCCCTCCCCCTCACTCCCCCTCACTCCCCCTCCCCCCTCACTCCCCCTCCCCCCTCACTCCCCCTCCCCCCTCACTCCCCCTCCCCCCCACTCCCCCTCTCCCCTCACTCCCCCTTCCCCTCACTCCCCCTCGCCCTCACTCCCCCTCCCCTCCCACTCACTCCCCTCCCTCCCTCACCCCCCTCCCTCCCTCACCCCCCCTCCCTCCCCACTCCCCTCACACCCCTCACTTCCCCCCTCTCCCCGCTCCCTCCCACACTCCCCCTCCCCCTCACTCCCCCACCCCCCTCACTCCCCCTCCCCCTCACACCCCTCACTCCCCCTCCCGCTCACTCCCCCTCCCCCTCACTCCCCCTCCCCCTCACTCCCCCTCCCCCTCCCCTCTCACTCCCCCTCCCCCTCCCTCCTTCACTCCCCCTCCCTCCCTCACTCCCCCTCCTCCCTCACTCCCCCTCCCTCCCTCACTCCCCTCCCTCCCTCATTCCCCCCTCACTCCCCCCTCACTCCCTCATTCCCCCCTCCCCCCTCACTCTCCCCTCCCTCCCTCACTCACCCCTTCCTCCCTCACTCCCCCCTCCCTCCCTCACTCCCCCCCTCCCTCCCCCCTCCCTCCCTCCCTCCCCCCTCCCTCCCTCACTCCCCCCTCCCTCCCTCACTCCCCCCTCCCTCCCTCACTCCCCCCTCCCTCCCTCCCTCACTCCCCCCTCCCTCCCTCCCTCCCTCCCCTCACTCCCCCCTCCCTGCCTCATTCCCCCTCCCCCCTCACTCCCCCCTCCCTCCCTCATTCCCCCTCCCCCTCACCCCCCCCTCCTCCCTCATTCCCCCTCCCCCTCACTCCCCCTCCCCCTCACTCCCCCCTCCCTCCCTCACCCCCCCCCCTCCCTCACACTCCCTCACTCCCCCCCTCACACTCCCCCCCTCACACTCCCCCCCCCTCACACTCACCCCCCTCACACTCACCCCCCTCACACTCCCCCTTCCCTCCCTCACTCCCCCCTCCCTCCCTCACTCCCCCCTCCCTCCCTCACTCCCCCCTCCTCCTCACTCCCCCTCCCTCCCTCACTCCCCCTCACTCCCCCCTCCCTCCCTCACTCCCCCTCACTCCCCCCTCCCTCCCCCTCACTCCCCCTCCCTCCCTCACTCACTCCCCCTCACTCCCCCTCCCTCCCTCACTTCCCCTCCCTCCCTCCCTCACTCCCCCCCTCACTCCCCCCCCCTCACTCCCCCCTCACTCCCCCCCCTCACTCCCCCTCTCACTCCCCCTCTCACTCCCCCCCCACTCCCCCCCCACTCCCCCCCTCACTCCCCCCCTCACTCCCCCCCCTCACTCTCCCCCCTCACGCCCCCCTCTCACGCCCCCCCTCACTCCCCCCTCACTCCCCCTCCCTCACCCTCCCCCCTCACTCCCCCCTCACTCCCCCTCCCTCACCCTCCCCCTCCCCCCTCCCTCACCCTCCCCCCCTCACCCCCCCTCACACTCCCCCCCTCACACTCCCCCCCCTCACACTCCCCCCCTCACACTCCCCCCTCACACTCCCCCCCCCCTCACACTCCCCCCTCACACTCCCCCCTCACACTCCCCCCTCACACTCCCCCCCTCACACTCACCCCCCTCACACTCACCCCCCTCACACTCACCCCCCTCACACTCACCCCCCCTCACACTCACCCCCCTCACACTCACCCCCCTCACACTCACCCCCCTCACACTAACCCTCCCTCACACTCACCCCCCCTCACACTCACCCACCTCACACTCACCCCCCTCACACTCACCCCCCTCACTCCCCCCTCACTCCCCCCGACCCCCTCCCTCACTCCCCTCCCTCACTGCCCCTTCCTCACTCCCCCTCCCTATCTCTGTAACCTCCTCCAGCCCCTACACCCCTCCCTATCTCTGTAACCTCCTCCAGCCCCTACACCCCCTCCCTATCTCTGTAAACTCCTCCAGCCCCGACCACCCCCTCCTATCACTGTAACCTCCTCCAGCCCCCCCCACTCCCTCCCTATCTCTGTAACCTCCTCCAGCCACCTACACCCCTCCCTATCTCTGTAACCTCCTCCAACCCCTACACCCCCTCCCTATCTCTGTAACCCCCTCCAGCCCCCTACACCCCTCCCTATCTCTGTAACCTCCTCCAGCACCTACACCCCCTCGCTATCTCTGTAACCTCCTCCAGCCCCTACACCCCTCCCTATCTCTGTAACCTCCTCCAGCCTCTACACACCCTCCCTATATCGGTAACCTCCTCCAGCCCCTACACCCCCTCCCTATCTCTATAACCTCCTCCAGCCCCAACACCCCTCCCTATCTCTGTAACCTCCTCCAGTCCATACACCCCCTCCCTATCTCTGTAACCTCCTCCAGCCCCCCCACCCCCTCCCTATCTCTGTAACCTCCTCCAGCCCCTACACACCCTCCCTATCTCTGTAACCTCCTCCAGTCCATACACCCCCTCCCTATCTCTGTAACCTCCTCCAGCCCCCCCACCCCCTCCCTATCTCTGTAACCTCCTCCAGTCCCTACACCACCTCCCTATCTCTGTAACCTCCTCCAGCCCCTACACCCCCTCCCTATCTCTGTAACCTCCTCCAGTCTCTACACCCCCTCCCTATCTCTGTAACCTCCTCCAGTCTCTACACCACCTCCCTATCTCTGTAACCTCCTCCAGCCCCTACACCCCCCTCCCTATCTCTGTAACCTCCTCCAGCCCCTACACCCCCTCCCTATCTCTGTAACCTACTCCAGCCCCGACACCCCCTCCCTATCTCTGTAACCTCCTCCAGCCCCTACACCCCCCTCCCTATCTCTGTCACCTCCTCCAGCTCCCTACACCCCCTTCCCTATCTCTGTAACCTCCTCCAGCCCCTACACTCCCTCCCTATCTCTGTAACCTCCTCCAGTCCCTACACCCCCTTCCCTATCTCTGTAACCTCCTCCAGCCCCTACACCCCCTCCCTATCTCTGTAACCTCCTCCAGCCCCTACACCCCCTCCCTATCTCTGTAACCTCCTCCAGTCCCTACACCCCCTTCCCTATCTCTGTAACCTCCTCCAGCCCCTACACCCCCTCCCTATCTCTGTAACCTCCTCCAGCCCCTACACCCCCTCCCTATCTCTGTAACCCCCTCCAGCACCTACACCCCCTCCCTATCTCTGTAACCTCCTCCAGCCCCGACACCCCCTCCCTATCTCTGTAACCTCCACCAGCCTCGACAACCCCACCCTATCTCTGTAACCCCCTCCAGCCCCTACACCCCCCTCCCTATCTCTGTAACCCCCTCCAGCCCCTACACCCCCCTCCCTATCTCTGTAACCTCCTCCAGCCCCTACACCCCCTCCCTATCTCTGTAACCTCCTCCAGCCCACACACTCCCTCCCTATCTCTGTAACCTCCTCCACCCCCTCCACCCCCTCCCTATCTCTGTAACCTCCTCCAGCCCCTACGCCCCCTCCCTATCTCTGTAACCTCCTCCAGCCCCTACACCTCCTCCCTATCTCTGTAACCTCCTCCACCCCCTACACCCCCTCCCTATCTCTGTAACCTCCTCCAGCCCCCTACACCCCCTCCCTATCTCTGTAACCTCCTCCAGCTCCCTACACCCCCTCCCTATCTCTGTAACCTCCTCCAGCTCCCTACACCCCCTCCCTATCTCTGTAACCTCCTCCAGCTCCCTACACCCCCTCCCTATCTCTGTAACCTCCTCCAGCCCCCTACACCCCCTCCCTATCTCTGTAACCTCCTCCAGCCCCTACACCCCCTCCCTATCTCTGTAACCTCCTCCAGCCCCTACGCCCCCTCCCTATCTCTGTAACCTCCTCCAGCCCCCTACACCCCCTCCCTATCTCTGTAACCTCCTCCAGCCCCTACGCCCCCTCCCTATCTCTGTAACCTCCTCCAGCCCCTACACCCCCTCCCTATCTCTGTAACCTCCTCCAGCCCCCTACACCCCCTCCCTATCTCTGTAACCTCCTCCAGCCCCTACGCCCCCTCCCTATCTCTGTAACCTCCTCCAGCCCCTATACCCCCTCCCTATCTCTGTAACCTCCTCCAGCCCCCTACAACCCTCCGAGATCTCTGCGCTCCTCCAATCCCGGCCTCTCGAGCGTCCCCCCCGATTCCCATCATCCACCATTGGCGGCCGTGCCTTCAGCTGCCTGGGGGCGGGGGGGGGGGGTCCTGAGGTCTGGAATTCCCTCCCTAAACCCCTCCCTTCTCTCTCTCTGTCTCCCTCTCTCTCTCTGTCCCCTATGACACTCCTTAAACGGTCCTCTGCGGGTGAATTTAGGTCACTTCTTCCTCATAATCCCCCAATGCGTGTAGGGGTCTCATTCATTGTGGTAACGCTGCATCTAAGAGCTCAGGGGCATTTTACATGAGAGACCAGGGCAAGTCAATGTGATTCTGAATCAGCAAAGGTTGACTCTACCGGAGTCCGTGTTACTGGGGGTGAAGTTACCTCTGTATTAGAGAGAGAGGGGGAAATCAGCCAGGGTTCCTGCTCCTGATCACTGTCCAGTGATCCCTGGGTTAGAGAGAGAGGGGAAATCAGCCAGGGTTCCTGCTCCTGATCACTGTCCAGTGATCCCTGGGTTAGAGAGAGAGAGAGAGGGGAAATCAGCCAGGGTTCCTGCTCCTGATCACTGTCCAGTGACCCTGGGTTAGAGAGAGAGAGAGAGGGGAAATCAGCCAGGGTTCCTGCTCCTGATCACTGTCCAGTGAT
The DNA here is from genome assembly GCF_047496885.1 of Scyliorhinus torazame. Lineage (NCBI taxonomy): Eukaryota > Metazoa > Chordata > Chondrichthyes > Carcharhiniformes > Scyliorhinidae > Scyliorhinus > Scyliorhinus torazame. Next base: position 32,177,219 of record NC_092732.1, on the reverse strand, counting down.
CCCTGGGTTAGCGAGAGAGAGGGGGAAATCAGCCAGGGTTCCTGCTCCTGATCACTGTCCAGTGATCCCTGGTTAGAGAGAGAGGAAATCAGCCAGGGTTCCTGCTCCTGATCACTGTCCAGTGATCCCTGGGTTAGAGAGAGAGGGGAAATCAGCCAGGGTTCCTGCTCCTGATCACTGTCCAGTGATCCCTGGGTTAGCGAGAGAGAGGGGGAAATCAGCCAGGGTTCCTGCTCCTGATCACTGTCCAGTGATCCCTGGGTTTGAGAGAGAGAGAGGGGAAATCAGCCAGGGTTCCTGCTCCTGATCACTGTCCAGTGATCCCTGGGTTAGAGAGAGAGAGGGGAAATCAGCCAGGGTTCCTGCTCCTGATCACTGTCCAGTGATCCCTGGTTAGAGAGAGAGGAAATCAGCCAGGGTTCCTGCTCCTGATCACTGTCCAGTGATCCCTGGGTTAGAGAGAGAGAGGGGTAATCAGCCAGGGTTCCTGCACCTGATCACTGTCCAGTGATCCCTGGGTTAGAGAGAGAGAGGGGAAATCAGCCAGGGTTCCTGCTCCTGATCACTGTCCAGTGATCCCTGGGTTAGAGAGAGAGAGAGGGGAAATCAGCCAGTGTTCCTGCTCCTGATCACTGTCCAGTGATCCCTGGGTTAGAGAGAGAGAGAGGGGAAATCAGCCAGGGTTCCTGCTCCTGATCACTGTCCAGTGACCCTGGGTTAGAGAGAGAGAGAGAGGGGAAATCAGCCAGGGTTCCTGCTCCTGATCACTGTCCAGTGATCCCTGGGTTAGAGAGAGAGAGGGGGGAAATCAGCCAGGGTTCCTGCTCCTGATCACTGTCCAGTGATCCCTGGGTGAGAGGGAGAGGGGAAATCAGCCAGGGTTCCTGCTCCTGATCACTGTCCAGTGTTCCCTGGGTTAGAGAGAGGGAGGGGAAATCAGCCAGGGTTCCTGCTCCTGATCACTGTCCAGTGACCCTGGGTTAGAGAGAGAGAGAGAGGGGAAATCAGCCAGGGTTCCTGCTCCTGATCACTGTCCAGTGATCCCTGGGTTAGAGAGAGAGAGGGGGGAAATCAGCCAGTGTTCCTGCTCCTGATCACTGTCCAGTGATCCCTGGGTTAGAGAGAGAGAGGGGAAATCAGCCAGGGTTCCTGCTCCTGATCACTGTCCAGTGATCCCTGGGTTAGAGAGAGGGGGGAAATCAGCCAGGGTTCCTGCTCCTGATCACTGTCCAGTGATCCCTGGGTTTGAGAGAGAGAGAGGGGAAATCAGCCAGGGTTCCTGCTCCTGATCACTGTCCAGTGACCCCTGGGTTAGAGTGAGAGGGGAAATCAGCCAGGTTCCTGCTCCTGATCACTGTCCAGTGATCCCTGGGTTAGAGAGAGAGGGGAAATCAGCCAGGTTCCTGCTCCTGATCACTGTCCAGTGATCCCTGGGTTAGAGAGAGAGGGGAAATCAGCCAGTGTTCATGCTCCTGATCACTGTCCAGTGATCCCTGGGTTAGAGAGAGAGAGAGGGGAAATCAGCCAGTGTTCCTGCTCCTGATCACTGTCCAGTGATCCCTGGGTTAGAGAGAGAGAGAGGGGAAATCAGCCAGTGTTCCTGCTCCTGATCACTGTCCAGTGATCCCTGGGTTAGAGAGAGAGAGAGGGGAAATCAGCCAGGGTTCCTGCTCCTGATCACTGTCCAGTGACCCTGGGTTAGAGAGAGAGAGAGAGGGGAAATCAGCCAGGGTTCCTGCTCCTGATCACTGTCCAGTGATCCCTGGGTTAGAGAGAGAGAGGGGGGAAATCAGCCAGGGTTCCTGCTCCTGATCACTGTCCAGTGATCCCTGGGTGAGAGGGAGAGGGGAAATCAGCCAGGGTTCCTGCTCCTGATCACTGTCCAGTGTTCCCTGGGTTAGAGAGAGGGAGGGGAAATCAGCCAGGGTTCCTGCTCCTGATCACTGTCCAGTGACCCTGGGTTAGAGAGAGAGAGAGAGGGGAAATCAGCCAGGGTTCCTGCTCCTGATCACTGTCCAGTGATCCCTGGGTTAGAGAGAGAGAGGGGGGAAATCAGCCAGTGTTCCTGCTCCTGATCACTGTCCAGTGATCCCTGGGTTAGAGAGAGAGAGGGGAAATCAGCCAGGGTTCCTGCTCCTGATCACTGTCCAGTGATCCCTGGGTTAGAGAGAGGGGGGAAATCAGCCAGGGTTCCTGCTCCTGATCACTGTCCAGTGATCCCTGGGTTTGAGAGAGAGAGAGGGGAAATCAGCCAGGGTTCCTGCTCCTGATCACTGTCCAGTGACCCCTGGGTTAGAGTGAGAGGGGAAATCAGCCAGGTTCCTGCTCCTGATCACTGTCCAGTGATCCCTGGGTTAGAGAGAGAGGGGAAATCAGCCAGGTTCCTGCTCCTGATCACTGTCCAGTGATCCCTGGGTTAGAGAGAGAGAGGGGGGAAATCAGCCAGTGTTCCTGCTCCTGATCACTGTCCAGTGATCCCTGGGTTAGAGAGAGAGAGGGGAAATCAGCCAGGGTTCCTGCTCCTGATCACTGTCCAGTGATCCCTGGGTTAGAGAGAGAGAGGGGAAATCAGCCAGGGTTCCTGCTCCTGATCACTGTCCAGTGATCCCTGGGTTAGAGAGAGGGGGGAAATCAGCCAGGGTTCCTGCTCCTGATCACTGTCCAGTGATCCCTGGGTTTGAGAGAGAGAGAGGGGAAATCAGCCAGGGTTCCTGCTCCTGATCACTGTCCAGTGACCCCTGGGTTAGAGTGAGAGGGGAAATCAGCCAGGTTCCTGCTCCTGATCACTGTCCAGTGATCCCTGGGTTAGAGAGAGAGGGGAAATCAGCCAGGTTCCTGCTCCTGATCACTGTCCAGTGATCCCTGGGTTAGAGAGAGAGAGGGGGGAAATCAGCCAGTGTTCCTGCTCCTGATCACTGTCCAGTGATCCCTGGGTTAGAGAGAGAGAGGGGAAATCAGCCAGGGTTCCTGCTCCTGATCACTGTCCAGTGATCCCTGGGTTAGAGAGAGGGGGGAAATCAGCCAGGGTTCCTGCTCCTGATCACTGTCCAGTGATCCCTGGGTTAGAGAGAGAGAGGGGAAATCAGCCAGGGTTCCTGCTCCTGATCACTGTCCAGTGATCCCTGGGTTAGAGAGAGGAGGGAAATCAGCCAGGGTTCCTGCTCCTGATCACTGTCCAGTGATCCCTGGGTTAGGGAGAGAGGGGAAATCAGCCAGGGTTCCTGCTCCTGATCACTGTCCAGTGATCCCTGGGTTAGAGAGAGAGGGGGAAATCAGCCAGGGTTCCTGCTCCTGATCACTGTCCAGTGATCCCTGGGTTAGGGAGAGGGGAAATCAGCCAGGGTTCCTGCTACTGATCACTGTCCAGTGATCCCTGGGTTAGAGAGAGAGAGGGGAAATCAGCCAGGGTTCCTGCTCCTGATCACTGTCCAGTGATCCCTGGGTTAGAGAGAGAGAGGGGGGAAATCAGCCAGGGTTCCTGCTCCTGATCACTGTCCAGTGATCCCTGGGTTAGAGAGAGAGGGGGGAAATCAGCCAGGGTTCCTGCTCCTGATCACTGTCCAGTGATCCCTGGGTTAGAGAGAGAGAGGGGGGAAATCAGCCAGGGTTCCTGCTCCTGATCACTGCGCAGTGATCCCTGGGTTAGAGCGAGGGGAAATCAGCCAGGGTTCCTGCTCCTGATCACTGTCCAGTGATCCCTGGGTTAGACAGAGAGAGGAAATCAGCCAGGGTTCCTGCTCCTGATCACTGTCCAGTGATCCCTGGGTTAGAGAGAGAGAGGGGAAATCAGCCAGGGTTCCTGCTCCTGATCACTGTCCAGTGATCCCTGGGTTAGAGAGAGAGAGGAAATCAGCCAGGGTTCCTGCTCCTGATCACTGTCCAGTGATCCCTGGGTTAGAGAGAGAGAGGGGGGAAATCAGCCAGGTTCCTGCTCCTGATCACTGTCCAGTGATCCCTGGGTTAGAGAGAGAGAGGGGGGAAATCAGCCAGGTTCCTGCTCCTGATCACTGTCCAGTGATCCCTGGGTTAGAGAGAGAGGGGAAATCAGCCAGGGTTCCTGCTCCTGATCACTGTCCCGTGATCCCTGGGTTAGAGCGAGAGGGGAAATCAGCTAGGGTTCCTGCTCCTGATCACTGTCCAGTGATCCCTGGGTTAGAGCGAGAGGGGAAATCAGCCAGGTTCCTGCTCCTGATCACTGTCCAGTGATCCCTGGGTTAGAGCGAGAGGGGAAATCAGCCAGGTTCCTGCTCCTGATCACTGTCCAGTGATCCCTGGGTTAGAGAGAGAGGGGAAATCAGCCAGGGTTCCTGCTCCTGATCACTGTCCAGTGATCCCTGGGTTCTGTCTGTTTCAGTACACAGAGCTGGTCTCACATCCACCTCCTGTGTCCTCCTGGTTTTAATGTAATATGTATTGATGAATTGGAAATGCAATCCCAACACTCGCTCTCTGATAACTTTCACAAGGAAGAGGACTGATTGTGGTTAGTGAGGAACACCTTGACAGAGTGTGGTCAGGTATGGTGTGTCTATTACACAGAGAGAGGGAGGGAGAGATGGAGAGAGAAATTGAGCGAAGAGGGGGACAGGAAGAGAGAGGGAGAGATGGAGAGAGAGGGCGGGGAAGTGAGGCTGTCGTGGGAGAGAGTGTTGCCGAGAGATGGTTGTTGAGGGGGTGTTGTGTGTGTTACAGTGTTGTCGACTGCGTTAGAGTGTGTGTATCACAGAGTGTGAGCTCGTCGAAGGGTGTGTGTGTGTCACAGAGAGTGTGTGTGTGAGAGAGACTGTGTGTGTCGCAGAGAGTGTGTGTGTGTGAGAGAGTGTGTGTGTCGCAGAGAGTGTGTGTGTGAGAGAAACTGTGTGTGTCGCAGAGAGTGTGTGTGTGTCACAGAGAGTATATGTGTGTCACAGAGAGTGTGTGTGTCACAGGGGGAGTGTGTGTGTCGTAGAGAGAGTGTGTGTTAGAGAGAGAGTGTGTGTATGTGTGAGAAAGAGTGTGTGTGTCACAGAGAGAGTGTGTGTGTCACAGAGAGTGTGTGTGTGTCACAGAGAGTGTGTGTGTGTCACAGAGAGTGTGTGTGTGTCACAGAGAGTGTGTGTGTCGCAGAGAGTGCGTGTGTGTCACAGAGAGAGTGTGTTGCAGAGAGTGTGTGTGTGTGTGAGAGAGTGTGTGTGTTGCAGAGAGAGTGTTTGTGTGTCACAGAGAGAGTGTGTGTGTGACAGAGAGTGTGTGTGTGTGTCACAGAGAGTGTGTGTGTCAGAGAGGGTGTGTGTCACAGAGAGAGTGTGTGTGTGTGTGTGAGAGAGAGTGTGTGTGTCACAGAGAGAGTAACTTACAAGACTTACATTAACTTACAAGATAATGAATGGCTTAGACAGGGTGGACGTAGGGAAGTTGTTTCCACTAGCAGGGGAGACTAGGACCCGGGGGCACAGCCTTAGAATAAAAGGGAGTCACTTTAGAACAGAGGTGAGGAGAAATGTCTTCAGCCAGAGAGTGGTGGGTCTGTGGAATTCATTGCCACAGAGGGCGGTGGAGGCCGGGACGTTGAGTGTCTTTAAGACAGAAGTTGATAAATTCTTGATTTCTCGAGGAATTAAGGGCTATGGAGAGAGAGAGCGGGTAACTGGAGTTGAAATCAGCCATGATTGAATGGTGGAGTGGACTCGATGGGCCGAATGGCCTAACTTCCGCTCCTATGTCTTATGGTCTTATAGTATGTGTGTCACAGGGAGAGTGTGTATGTCGTGGAGAGAGTGTGTGTGTTAGAGAGAGAGTGTGTGTGTCACAGAGAGAGTGTGTGTGTCACAGAGAGAGTGTGTGTGTCACAGGGAGAGAGTGTGTGTGTCACAGAGAGAGTGTGTGTGTCACAGAGAGAGTGTGTGTGTCACAGGGAGAGAGTGTGTGTGTCACAGGGAGAGTGTGTGTGTCACAGGGAGAGAGTGTGTGTGTCACAGGGAGAGAGTGCGTGTGTCACAGAGAGAGTGTGTGTGTCACAGAGAGAGTGTGTGTGTCACAGGGAGAGAGTGCGTGTGTCACACAGAGAGTGTGTGTGTCACACAAAGAGTGTGAGTGTGTCAGAGAAAGAGTGTGTGTGTCGCAGAGAGTGTGTCGCAGAGAGAGTGTGTGTATTGTAGAGAGTGTGTGTGTCGTAGAGAGTGTCGCAGAGTGTGTGTGTGCCGCAAAGTGTGAGCGCCTGGCAGAGGGCAGCACTTAAGAACAAGTTACAGCCGGCGCAGTGGGGGGGACGGAGGAAGGGTGTTTGCACACGCGGCCAATCGGAAGAGGAGGTTCTGCCCCTCCAGCTTGCGTGGGGCTTCCCTGGGGCACAGCAAGAGGCCATGGCCCCCCACGAGGAGATGGGTGGAAGGCGCTGGGTTAAAATGGAGCTGAGGGAGCGTTCGGGGCCTTGGCTGGCGAGGAGGGAGGAGGCCAGGGTTACCTTGTCGCACCTCCTGCGTTGGGTGCGCTAGGGCAATGGGCAGGGGGTGGGACGGAGGGTGCGGTCCCTGCGGAACGGGCTGGGGGTGGAGAGGGGGTAACACTCTGTCAGCAGCATTGGGATAATGTTTATTCCTGTCTGTCTGTCACTCACACAGTGATAGGGAGCTGATGTCTGTCACTCACACCGTGATAGGGAGCTGATGTCTGTCGCTCACACCGTGATAGGGAGCTGATGTCTGTGGCTCACACCGTGATAGGGAGCTGATGTCTGTCGCTCACACCGTGATAGGGAGCTGATGTCTGTCGCTCACACCGTGATAGGGAGCTGATGTCTGTCGCTCACACTGTGATAGGGAGCTGATGTCTGTCGCTCACACTGTGATAGAGAGCCGATAGCACGAACTGGCTACCCCAGCCTTCGCCACGGCACATAAAGCTGGCCCATTTATCTGGTGCGGAGTCTGGGACAAGCTCCAGTAATGAGTGCGTGAGGACAGGTCCCAGGAGGCAGGGGAGCCCATTAATCAGCACTCCATTTGCTGACACTATTTGCAATCCGGAGACAATCCCCAGGGGGCTTTCCACCCAATAAAACAGCAGCAACAAGGAAGCTCACGCAGCGGAGAGGTCAGCTCATTCCGAGGGCGTAAACACTCGTGTCGGTGTGAGTGTGTGTGTGTGTCAGTGTGTGTGTGTGTGTGTGTGTGTCAGTGTGTGAGTGTGTGTGAGTGTGTGAGTGTGTGTGTGAGAGCGTGTGTGTCAGTGTGTGAGTGTGTGTGTGTCAGTGTGTGTGTGTCAGTGTGTGTGTGTGTGAGTGAGTGTGCAAGTATGTGCCTGTGTGTGTGTGTGATTGTGTGAGTGTGTGTGACAGTGTGTGTGTGAGTGTGTGTGTGTGACAGTGTGTGTGTGATTGTGTGAGTGTGTGTGTGTGTGTGACAGTGTGTGTGTGACAGTGTGAGTGTGTGTGTGTGTGATTGTGTGAGTGTGTGTGTGTGTGTGACAGTGTGTGTGTGACAGTGTGTGTGTGACAGTGTGTGTGTGTGAGTGTGTGATTGTGTGAGTGTGAGTGTGTGTGTGAGTGTGTGTGTGAGTGAGTGAGTGTGTGTGTGACAGTGTGTGTGTGATTGTGTGTGTGTGTGAGTTATTGTGTGTGCGCCAGTATGTGTGTGAGTGATTGTGTGAGTGTGTGTGCCAGTATGTGTGTGTGTGAGTGTGTGTGTGAACGAGTGAGTGTGTATGAGTGTGTGCCAGTGTGTGTGTGTGAGTGAGTGAGTGAGTGTGTGTGACAATGTGTGTGACAGTGTGTGAGAGTGTGTGTGAGAGTGTGTGTGTGAGTGTGCGTGTGTGTGACTGTGTGTGTGTGAGTGTGTGTGTGACAGTGTGTGGGTGTGCCAGTGTGTGTCAGAGAGTGTGTGTGTGTGAGTGTGTGTCAGTGTTGTGTGTGAGTGAGTGTGCAGGTATGTGTGAGTGTGTCAGTGTGTGTGTCAATGTGTGTGTGTGTGCGTATGTGCACATCAGTGTGTGTGTGTATGCTAGTGTGTGTGTCAGTGTGTGTGTGTCAATGTATGTGTGTCAGTGTGTCTGTTCACAAGAACGATCCCTGGAATGAAGAGCTTGTCGTGTGAGGAACGGTTGAGGATTCTGGGTCTGTACTCGTTGGAGTTTAGAAGGATGAGGGGGGATCTTATTGAAACTTCCAGGATACTGCGAGGCCTGGATAGAGTGGACGCGGAGACACCTAATCCAATATACATAAAACGTTCCTGCATTCAAACGTGACGATGCCAATGGGGGGTTGCTGCGAGGTTCCTGGGGCAGGCAGGGATTGAGCGATTTGGAGATCTGTTATAGGGGGCAAGTGTGCAAAGTTGGAGGACCCTGGAGGAAGAGTACGAGCTTCCCAGGGGGAATGGCTTTGTGTACCTGCAAGTCCGGGAGTTTGTACGGAGACAGGTGCCGTGGTTTCCCCGGGCTGCCGACTCTGGGGTTGCTGTCGAGGGAGGGGATAGGGGCACGGAAGGTGTTCAATGTCTCGAAGGAGTTGACGGACCGGGAGTGAGCCTTGGTGGGAGACATGAAGCGTAAGTGGGAGGAGGAACAGGGGGAAGAGGTCAAGGCCGAGACGTCACCCTGCGGAAGGTGAACGTGTCCTCGTCTTGTGCGGGGTTAAGCCTCATCCGGTTCAAAGTGGTACCTAGGGCGCATGTGACGGTGGTGAGGATGAGGGGGTCCTTTCAGGGGGTAGAGGATCGGTGTGGGTGGGTGACGGGGGACGGGGGGCCCACAAATCACGTCCACTCAGACCGCGGACCGCGGAAATAGTGCCCCCGACCCGGACTGCTCGCCCGCTCACACTGCCCCCAGTCCCGAATGAGGCCGCCCCCCCCCCCCACCTCCGCCTTCGATCGGCTTTTTCTTTGGTGGGGGGGGGGTGGAGAATCGCGGAAAAGTCGCCGTGCGGGAAACTGGACTCTCCTCCCCATCGGAGAACGTGATATCGGGGCCGGGGAGCGGAGAATCCTCCCTGCGATGTCCGAGGTGCTGGCCGCGGTCCCGAGTCCAGAGGTGGTGATATTTGGGGTGTTGGATGACCCAGGAGTCCAGGGGATGAGAGAGGCCGATGTTCTGGCCATTGCCTCCCTGGTAGCCCGGAGATGGATCTTGCTCGGGTGGAGGGACTCGGAGCAGCCGGAAGCGGGTGAGCGACCTGGCGGAATGTCTGAGGCTGGAGAAGGTTAGATTCGTCTTTAGGGGGTCGGCAGATGGGTTCACCCAGCTGTGGGAACTGTTTACTGGTTTATTTAAGAAGCTTATCAAGTTTGGCAATAAAACTTGCTTGTCCCACCTTTTCAACTGTCTTCCAAAAGAAGAATAGGATACGAATTTTACTTTGCAACTGCACTGACTTTTCTATAGTCCACACACAATCGTTGCGTTCCATCTGGTTTTAGTACCATCACAATAGGTGAGCTCCAATCCCTGCAACTCACTTTGATTACATCACGCTTAAGCATGCTTTCAATCTCCTTTTATACTTGTGCCATATATACTTGCGTCTATATGGACGTTGCTTAATTTGGAATAGGATTTCCCTCATCTACATCATGTATGAACACCTTGGTATTTCCTAGTTTGTTGCACAAAGAGCGCGATGGGATTGTAATAGCTCTTTCAGGTCACTCTGATTTTCCTCTGGAAGGTAACTCAGCAATTGATCCCAATTTTTAAAAATTACTTTCTCATTGTCCAATCTAATTTGAGGAATGCCAAATTATGAATAATCGTCCAGATTTATCTCCTCTCCATGAGTTAAAACGAGTAACACCTCCTCCTTCTTCCATTCCCTATCAGAATACCTTTTTGAGCACATTAACATGACACACTCCGTGAGGTTTCCTTCTGCCTGGTGTTCTGATTAAATAATTCACCTCATTCAATTTCCTTTCAATTTGATAAATCTCACTAAATCTTGCTTTCTCTGGTTCACTTACCACTGGTAATAGTCCCAATACTTTCTCCCCACCCGCAAAACAACAAATTTTTGATTTCTTATCCGACTCTTTTTTCATCACATGCTGTGACAATTTTAAATGCTTTTCAGCCAACTCACCAGTCCTAGTTTTAAAAAAAAATGTTTTTATTCTCCATTTTCACATTTTCCTTCAAAATTTACACCCCACCCACAAACAGTAAACGGTAACAAATACAAAATCAATCCCCTTAACAATAACAACGATCCCATCCTCCCACCACCCCAAACAACGGCCCACCTGTCAATATATGCATCCAATAAAACAAACCCTCCCACGGTGGAAACAAAAAACAAAGGAGAAAAAGAAAAAAGTCCGGGACCTCCCATGGTCACCATTAACCTAGAGAGTCCTCCCCCCCCCCCCCCCCACACTCAACGCCCTCCAACCTCTGAAAGAGTACCGTACATGAAACCCAAGAGTTGTAAACATCCCCCTCCCCTCTCCAACTCCTCACGTCCACTGCCTCTTGTAAAACTCCTCCCCCCAAACCTCGGTTCCTTCCCCCCCAACTTTCCTGCTCACCAGTCCTAGTTAATATCGCCCTAACGTTTGACGCATAGTCCAATAATGTAGCCTCTGAACGGTGACTTGCCAATTTCTCTTTGATCAATTTAAGTGGTACTCTTACCTCATGGCCAAAAATCAATGATTCATTCGGTACATCCCTACTTGTAAATAGTACAAATGAAATTCCTTTGACGCCATCATCTGGATAATCCTGACTATTGGCCCTCTACATGGTCTTTAAAGTTTGATGTCACCTTTCTAACTCTCCCTGCGATTCTGGAAGACATGCAGTGGGTTTAAATTGCATCACTCCTAAACTACCCACAACTTCCCTGAATAACTTTGACATAAAATTGTCTCCTTGATCGGATTGCATTTCTTTTTTGCCCGGGTGGCACTGCCAAGCTCGCAGGGGCACTGCCAGGGTGCCAGGAGTGGCAGTGCAAGGGTGCCCGTGTCCCAAAGAACAAAGAACAGTACAGCACAGGAACACTGGAGGCCTCCGGCCTGGGCGTGCGGGGGCCTCTGGCCTGGGCGTGCGGGGGCCTCTGGCCTGGCCGTGCGGGGGCCTCCGGCCTGGGCGTGCGAGGGCCTCTGGCCTGGGCGTGCGGGGGCCTCCGGCCTGGGCGTGCGGGGGCCTCCGGCCAGGACGTGCGGGGGCCTCCGGCCTGGGTGTGCGGGGGCCTCCGGCCTGGGCGTGCGGGGGCCTCCGGTCTGGGCGTGCGGGGGCCTCCGGTCTGAGCGTGCGGGGGCCTCCGGCCTGGGTGTGCGGGGGCCTCCGGCCAGGACGTGCGGGGGCCTCCGGCCTGGGCGTGCGGGGGCCTCCGGCCTGGGCGTGCGGGGGCCTCCGGTCTGGGCGTGCGGGGGCCTCCGGTCTGGGCGTGCGGGGGCCTCCGGCCTGGGTGTGCGGGGGCCTCCGGCCTGGGCGTGCGGGGGCCTCCGGCCTGGGCGTGCGGGGGCCTCCAGCCTGGGCGTGCGGGGGCCTCTGGCCTGGGCCTCTGGTCTGGGCGTGCGGGGGCCTCCGGCCTTGGCGTGCGGGGGCCTCCGGCCTGGGCGTGCGGGCGCCTCCGGCCTGGGCGTGCGGGCGCCTCCGGCCTGGGCGTGCGGGGGCCTCCGGCCTGGGCGTGCGGGGGCCTCCGGCCTGGGCGTGCGGGGGCCTCCGACCTGGGCGTGCGGGGGCCTCCGGCCTGGGCGTGCGGGGGCCTCCGGCCTGGGCGTGCGGGGGCCTCCGACCTGGGCGTGCGGGGGCCTCCGGCCTGGGCGTGCGGGGGCCTCTGGCCTGGGCGTGCGGGGGCCTCTGGCCTGGGCCTCTGGCCTGGGCGTTCGGGGGCCTCCGGCCTGGGCGTGCGGGGGCCTCCGGCCTGGGCGTGCGGGGGCCTCCGGCCTTGGCGTGCGGGGGCCTCCGGTCTGGGCGTGCGGGGGCCTCTGGCCTGGGCGTGCGGGGGCCTCCGGTCTGGGCGTGCGGGGGCCTCCGGCCTTGGCGTGCGGGGGCCTCCGGCCTGGGCGTGCGGGGGCCTCCGGCCTGGGCGTGCGGAGGCCTCCGGTCTGAGCGTGCGGGGGCCTCCGGCCTGGGCGTGCGGAGGCCTCCGGTCTGGGCGTGCGGGGGCCTCCGGCCTTGGCGTGCGGGGGCCTCCGGCCTGGGCGTGCGGGCGCCTCCGGCCTGGGCGTGCGGGGGCCTCCGACCTGGGCGTGCGGGGGCCTCCGGCCTGGGCGTGCGGGGGCCTCCGGCCTGGGCGTGCGGGGGCCTCCGACCTGGGCGTGCGGGGGCCTCCGGCCTGGGCGTGCGGGGGCCTCTGGCCTGGGCCTCTGGCCTGGGCGTGCGGGGGCCTCCGGCCTGGGCGTGCGGGGGCCTCCGGCCTGGGCGTGCGGGGGCCTCCGGCCAGGGCGTGCGGGGGCCTCTGGCCTGGGCCTCTGGCCTGGGCGTGCGGGGGCCTCTGGCCTGGGCGTGCGGGGGCCTCTGGCCTGGGCGTGCGGGGGCCTCTGGCCTGGGCGTGCGGGGGCCTCCGGCCTGGGCGTGCGGGGGCCTCTGGCCTGGGCGTGCGGGGGCCTCTGGCCTGGGCCTCCGGCCTTGGCGTGCGGGGGCCTCTGGCCTGGGCGTGCGGGGGCCTCGGGCCAGGACGTGCGGGGGCCTCCGGCCTGGGCGAGCGGGGGCCTCTGGCCTGGGCCTCCGGCCTTGGCGTGCGGTGGCCTCCGGCCTGGGCGTGCGGGGGCCTCCAGCCTGGGCGTGCGGGCGCCTCAGGCCTGGGCGTGCGGGGGCCTCCGGTCTGGGCGTGTGGGGGCCTCCGGCCTGGGCGTGCGGGGGCCTCCGGCCTGGGCGTGCGGAGGCCTCCGGCCTGGGCGTGCGGGGGCCTCCGGCCTGGGCGTGCGGGGGCCTCCGGCCAGGGAGTGCGGGGGCCTCTGGCCTGGGCGTGCGGGGGCCTCCGGCCTGGGCGTGCGGAGGCCTCCGGCCTGGACGTGCGGGGGCCTCCGGCCTGGGCGTGCGGGGGCCTCCGGCCTGGGCGTGCGGGGGCCTCCGGCCTGGCCGTGCGGGGGCCTCTGGCCTGGGCCTCTGGCCAGGACGTGCGGGGGCCTCCGGCCTGGCCGTGCGGGGGCCTCTGGCCTGGGCCTGCGGGGGCCTCTGGCCTGGGCGTGCGGGGGCCTCCGGCCAGGACGTGCGGGGGCCTCCGGCCTGGGCGTGCGGGGGCCTCTGGCCTGGGCGTGCGGGGGCCTCCGGCCAGGACGTGCGGGGGCCTCCGGCCTGGGCGTGCGGGGGCCTCTGGCCTGGGCGTGCGGCGGCCTCTGGCCTGGGCGTGTGGGGGCCTCCGGCCTTGGCGTGCGGGGGCCTCCGGCCTGGGCGTGCGGGGGCCTCCGGCCTGGGCGTGCGGGCGCCTCCGGCCTGGGCGTGCGGGGGCCTCCGGTCTGGGCGTGCGGGGGCCTCCGGTCTGGGCGTGTGGGGGCCTCCGGCCTGGGCGTGCGGGGGCCTCCGGCCTGGGCCTCTGGCCTGGGCGTGCGGGGGCCTCCGGCCTGGGCGTGCGGGCGCCTCCGGCCTTGGCGTGCGGGGGCCTCCGGCCTGGGCGTGCGGGGGCCTCCGGCCTGGGCGTGCGGGGGCCTCCGGCCTGGGCGTGCGGGGGCCTCCGGCCTGGGCGTGCGGGGGCCTCCGGCCTGGGCGTGCGGCGGCCTCCGGCCTGGGCGTGCGGGGGCCTCTGGCCTGGGCGTGCGGGGGCCTCTGGCCTGGGCGTGCGGGGGCCTCTGGCCTGGGCGTGCGGGGGCCTCTGGCCTGGGCGTGCGGGGGCCTCTGGCCTGGGCGTGCGGGGGCCTCTGGCCTGGGCCTCTGGCCTGGGCGTGCGGGGGCCTCCGGCCTGGGCGTGCGGGGGCCTCCGGCCTGGGCGTGCGGGGGCCTCCGGCCTGGGCGTGCGTGGGCCTCCGGCCTGGGCGTGCGGGGGCCTCTGGCCTGGGCGTGTGGGGGCCTCCGGCCTGGGCGTGCGGGGGCCTCTGGCCTGGGCGTGTGGGGGCCTCCGGCCTGGGCGTGCGGGGGCCTCTGGCCTGGGCGTGTGGGGGCCTCCGGCCTGGGCGTGCAGGGGCCTCTGGCCTGGGCGTGTGGGGGCCTCCGGCCTGGGTGTGCGGGGGCCTCTGGCCTGGGCGTGCGGGGGCCTCTGGCCTGGGCCTCTGGCCTGGGCGTGCGGGGGCCTCCGGCCTGGGCGTGCGGGGGCCTCCGGCCTTGGCGTGCGGGGGCCTCCGGCCTGGGCGTGCGGGGGCCTCCGGCCTGGGCGTGCGGGGGCCTCTGGCCTGGGCCTCTGGCCTGGGCGTGCGGGGGCCTCCGGCCTGGGCGTGCGGGGGCCTCCGGCCTGGGCGTGCGGGGGCCTCCGGCCTGGGCGTGCGGGGGCCTCTGGCCTGGGCGTGCGGGGGCCTCTGGCCTGGGCGTGCGGGGGCCTCCAGCCTGGGCGTTCGGGGGCCTCTGGCCTGGGCGTGCGGGGGCCTCTGGCCTGGGCCTCTGGCCTGGGCGTGCGGGGGCCTCCGGCCTGGGCGTGCGGGGGCCTCCGACCTGGGCGTGCGGGGGCCTCCGGCCTGGGCGTGCGGGGGCCTCCGGCCTGGGCGTGCGGGGGCGTCCGGCCAGGGCCTCTGGCCTGGGCGTGCGGGGGCCTCTGGCCTGGGCCTCTGGCCTGGGCGTGCGGGGGCCTCCGGCCAGGACGTGCGGGGGCCTCCGGCCAGGGAGTGCGGGCGCCTCTGGCCTGGGCGTGCGGGGGCCTCCGGCCTGGGCGTGCGGAGGCCTCCGGCCTGGACGTGCGGGGGCCTCCGGCCTGGGCGTGCGGGGGCCTCCGGCCTGGGCGTGCCGGGGCCTCCGCCCTGGGCGTGCGGGGGCCTCCGGCCTGGCCGTGCGGGGGCCTCTGGCCTGGGCGTGCGGGGGCCTCTGGCCTGGGCGTGCGGGGGCCTCCGGCCAGGACGTGCGGGGGCCTCCGGCCTGGGCGTGCGGGGGCCTCTGGCCTGGGCGTGCGGGGGCCTCTGGCCTGGGCCTCCGGCCTTGGCGTGCGGGGGCCTCTGGCCTGGGCGTGCGGGGGCCTCCGGCCAGGACGTGCGGGGGCCTCCGGCCTGGGCGTGCGGGGGCCTCTGGCCTGGGCGTGCGGGGGCCTCTGGCCTGGGCCTCCGGCCTTGGCGTGCGGGGGCCTCCGGCCTGGGCGTGCGGGGGCCTCCGGCCTGGGCGTGCGGGCGCCTCCGGCCTGGGCGTGCGGGGGCCTCCGGTCTGGGCGTGTGGGGGCCTCCGGCCTGGGCGTGCGGGGGCCTCCGGCCTGGGCGTGCGGAGGCCTCCGGCCTGGGCGTGCGGGGGCCTCCAGCCTGGGCGTGCGGGGGCCTCCGGCCTGGGCGTGCGGGGGCCTCCGGCCTGGCCGTGCGGGGGCCTCCGGCCTGGGAGTGCGGGGGCCTCTGGCCTGGGAGTGCGGGGGCCTCTGGCCTGGGCGTGCGGGGGCCTCCGGCCTGGGCGTGCGGGGGCCTCCGGCCTGGGAGTGCGGGGGCCTCCGGCCTGGGCGTGCGGGGGCCTCCGGCCTGGGCGTGCGGAGGCCTCCGGCCTGGACGTGCGTGGGCCTCCGGCCTGGGCGTGCGGGGGCCTCCGGCCTGGGCGTGCGGGGGCCTCCGGCCTGGCCGTGCGGGGGCATCTGGCCTGGGCCTCTGGCCAGGACGTGCGGGGGCCTCCGGCCTGGTCGTGCGGGGGCCTCTGGCCTGGGCGTGCGGGGGCCTCTGGCCTGGGCGTGCGGGGGCCTCCGGCCTGGGCCTCTGGCCAGGACGTGCGGGGGCCTCCGGCCTGGCCGTGCGGGGGCCTCTGGCCAGGACGTGCGGGGGCCTCCGGCATGGGCGTGCGGGGGCCTCTGGCCTGGGCGTGCGGCGGCCTCTGGCCTGGGCGTGCGGGGGCCTCCGGCCTTGGCGTGCGGGGGCCTCCGGCCTGGGCGTGCGGGGGCCTCCGGCCTGGACGTGCGGGCGCCTCCGGCCTGGGCGTGCGGGGGCCTCCGGTCTGGGCGTGTGGGGGCCTCCGGCCTGGGCGTGCGGGGGCCTCCGGCCTGGGCGTGTGGGGGCCTCCGGCCTGGGCGTGCGGGCGCCTCCGGCCTGGGCGTGCGGGGGCCTCCGGTCTGGGCGTGTGGGGGCCTCCGGCCTGGGCGTGCGGGGGCCTCCGGCCTGGGCCTCTGGCCTGGCCGTGCGGGGGCCTCCGGCCTGGGCGTGCGGGCGCCTCCGGCCTGGGCGTGCGGGGGCCTCCGGTCTGGGCGTGTGGGGGCCTCCGGCCTGGGCCTCTGGCCTGGGCGTGCGGGGGCCTCCGGCCTGGGCCTCTGGCCTGGGCGTGCGGGGGCCTCCGGCCTGGGCCTCTGGCCTGGGCGTGCGGGGGCCTCCGGCCTGGGCGTGCGGGGGCCTCCGGCCTGGGCGTGCGGGGGCCTCCGGCTGCGAGATTCACTCCGGGTCCCTGCCTGCCCCCTGCAGGGCTGGGAATTCGTGTCCCATTAATCCAGGATTCTCAGGCATGAAACTCCACCGTTTTGACACAGGTGTCAACACTTAGTCTCCCGAATGGAAAATCCAGCCCATAAACACGTCCTAAATTCACCTCAAAGTGAGTGGTCCAGGATGTCTTTGTCTGTGTGTGTGTGTGTGTCTGTGTGTGTGTGTCAGAGTGTGTGTGTCAGTGTTTGTGTGTGTCAGAGTGTGTGTGACAATTGTATGAGTCTGTGTGTGTGCATGTTTCTGTGTGTATGTGAGTGTGTGGGGTTGTGCGTATGCGAGTGTGCGTATATGTGTGTGTGAGTTTGTGAGTGTGTGTGTGAGTGTGTATGTGTGTGAGTTTGTGAGTGTGTGTGTGAGTGTGTATGTGTGTGAGTTTGTGAGTGTGTGTGTGAGTGTGTATGTGTGTGAGTGTAAGTGTGTGTGTCAGAGTGTGTGTGTCAGAGTGTGTGTGAGTGTGAGTGTGAGAGTGTGTGAGTGTCAGAGTGTGTGTGTCAGAGTGTGTGTGTCGCAGTGTGTGTGTGTGTGTGTGTGTGTGTCAGTGGGTGTGTGTGTCTGTGTGTGTGAAAGGGTGTGTGTGTCTGTGTGTGTGTGAGAGTGTGTGTGTCAGTGTGTGTGTGTGTATGTGTGCGTGTCAGAGTGTGTGTGTAAGAGTGTGTGTATGTCTGTGTGGGTGTCTGTGTGTGTGTGTCAGTGTGTGTCAGTGTTTGTGTCTGTCAGTGTGTGTGAGTGTGTCAGAGTGTGTGTGTCAGTGTGTGTCAGTGTTTGTGTGTGTCAGTAAGTCTGTGTGTCAGTGTGTGTGTGTGTATGTGTGTGTCAGTAAGTCTGTGTGTCAGTGTGTGTGTGTGTATGTGTGTGTCAGAGTGTTTGTGACAATGTGTGAGTCTGTGTGTGTGCATATTTCCGTGTGTATGTGAGTGTGTGGGGTTGTGCGTATGCGAGTGTGCGTATATGTGTGTGTGAGTTTATGTATGTGTGTGAGTGTGTGTGTGAGTTTGTGAGTGTGTGTGTGAGTTTGTGAGTGTGTGTGAGTTTGCGTATGCCTCCGGCCTGGGCGTGCGGGGGCCTCTGGCCTGGGCGTGCGGGGGCCTCTGGCCTGGGCGTGCGGGGGCCTCCGGCCTGGGCGTGCGGGGGCCTCCGGCCTGGGCGTGCGGGGGCCTCCGGCCTGGGCGTGTGGGGGCCTCTGGCCTGGGCGTGTGGGGGCCTCTGGCCTGGGCGTGTGGGGGCCTCTGGCCTGGGCGTGTGGGGGCCTCCGGCCTGGGCGTGCGGGGGCCTCTGGCCTGGGCGTGTGGGGGCCTCCGGCCTGGGCGTGCGGGGGCCTCTGGCCTGGGCGTGTGGGGGCCTCCGGCCTGGGCGTGCGGGGGCCTCTGGCCTGGGCGTGTGGGGGCCTCCGGCCTGGGCGTGCGGGGGCCTCTGGCCTGGGCCTCTGGCCTGGGCGTGCGGGGCCCTCCGGCCTGGGCGTGCGGGGGCCTCCGGCCTGGGCGTGCGGGGGCCTCTGGCCTGGGCGTGCGGGGGCCTCCGGCCTGGGCGTGCGGGGGCCTCCGGCCTGGGCGTGCGGGGGCCTCCGGCCTTGGCGTGCGGGGGCCTCCGGCCTGGGCGTGCGGGGGCCTCCGGCCTTGGCGTGCGGGGGCCTCCGGCCTGGGCGTGCGGGGGCCTCTGGCCTGGGCCTCTGGCCTGGGCGTGCGGGGGCCTCCGGCCTGGGCGTGCGGGGGCCTCCGGCCTGGGCGTGCGGGGGCCTCCGGCCTGGGCGTGCGGGGGCCTCTGGCCTGGGCCTCCGGCCTGAGCGTACGGGGGCCTCTGGCCTGGGCGTGCGGGGGCCTCTGGCCTGGGCCTCTGGCCTGGGCGTGCGGGGGCCTCTGGCCTGGGCGTGCGGGGGCCTCCGGCCTGGGCGTGCGGGGGCCTCTGGCCTGGGCGTGCGGGGGCCTCCGGCCTTGGCGTGTGGGGGCCTCCGGCCTGGGCGTGCGGGGGCCTCCGGCCTGGGCGTGCGGGCGCCTCCGGCCTGGGCGTGTGGGGGCCTCCGGCCTGGGCGTGCGGGGGCCTCCGGCCTGGGCGTCCGGGGGCCTCCGGCCTGGGCGTGCGGGGGCCTCCGGCCTGGGCGTGCGGGGGCCTCCGGCCTGGGCGTGCGGGGGCCTCCGGCCTGGGCGTGCGGGGGCCTCCGGTCTGGGTGTGCGGGGGCCTCCGGTCTGGGCGTGCGGGGGCCTCCGGCCTGGGCGTGCGGGGGCCTCCGGCCTGGGCGTGCGGGGGCCTCCGGCTTGTGCGTGCGGGGGCCTCCGGCCTGGGCGTGCGGGGGCCTCCGGCCTGGGCGTGCGGGGGCCTCCGGCTTGGGCGTGTGGGGGCCTCCGGCCTTGGCGTGCGGGGGCCTCCGGCCTGGGTGTGCGGGGGCCTCCGGTCTGGGTGTGCGGGGGCCTCTGGCCTGGGCGTGCGGGGGCCTCCGGTCTGGGTGTGCGGGGGCCTCCGGTCTTGGCGTGTGGGGGCCTCCGGCCTGGGTGTGTGGGGGCCTCCGGCCTGGGCGTGCGGGGGCCTCCGGCCTGGGCGTCCGGGGGCCTCCGGTCTGGGCGTGCGGGGGCCTCCGGCCTTGGCGTGTGGGGGCCTCCGGCCTGGGTGTGCGGGGGCCTCCGGTCTTGGCGTGTGGGGGCCT
>NC_092732.1:32145642-32153142 GCF_047496885.1 Scyliorhinus torazame | reverse complement strand
TGTATCTAACCCCGTGCTGTACCTGTCCTGGGAGTGTTTGATGGGGACAGTGTAGGGGGAGCTTTACTCTGTATCTAACCCCGTGCTGTACCTGTCCTGGGAGTGTTTGATGGGGACAGTGTAGAGGGAGCTTTACTCTGTATCTAACCCCGTGCTGTACCTGTCCTGGGAGTGTTTGATGGGGACAGTGTAGGGGGAGCTTTACTCCGTATCTAACCCCGTGCTGTACCTGTCCTGGGAGTGTTTGATGGGGACAGTGTAGAGGGAGCTTTACTCTGTATCTAACCCCGTGCTGTACCTGTCCTGGGAGTGTTTGATGGGGACAGTGTAGAGGGAGGTTTACTCTGTATCTAACCCCGTGCTGTACCTGTCCTGGGAGTGTTTGATGGGGACGGTGTGGAGGGAGCTTTACTCTGTATCTAACCCCGTGCTGTACCTGTCCAGGGAGTGTTTGATGGGGACGGTGTAGAGGGAGCTTTACTCTGTATCTAACCCCGTGCTGTACCTGTCCTGGGAGTGTTTGATGGGGACAGTGTAGAGGGAGCGTTATTCTGTATCTAACCCCGTGCTGTACCTGTCCTGGGTGTGTTTGATGGAGACAGGGTAGAGGGAGCTTTACTCTGTATCTAACCCCGTGCTGTACCTGTCCCGGGAGTGTTTGATGGGGACAGTGTAGAGGGAGCTTTACTCTGTATCTAACCCTGTGCTGTACCTGTCATGGGAGTGTTTTATGGGGACAGTGCAGGGGGAGCTTCACTCTGTATCTAATCCCGTGCTGTACCTGTCCTGGGAGTGTTTGATGGGGACAGTGTAGAGGGAGCTTTACTCTGTATCTAATCCCGTGCTGTACCTGTCCTGGGAGTGTTTGATGGGGACAGTGTAGAGGGAGCTTTACCCTGTATCGAACCCCGTGCTGTACCTGTCCTGGGAGTGTTTGACGGGGACAGTGTAGAGGGAGCTTTACTCTGTATCTAACCGCGTGCTGTACCTGTCCTGGGAGTGTTTGATGGGGACAGCGTAGAGGCAGCTTTACTCTGTATCTAACCCCGTGCTGTACCTGTCCTGGGAGTGTTTGATGGGCACAGTGTAGAGGGTGCTTTACTCTGTATCTAACCCCGTGCTGTACCTGTCCTGGGAGTGTTTGATGGGGACAGTGTAGAGGGAGCTTTACTCTGTATCTAACCCAGTGCTGTACCTGTCCTGGGTGTGTTTGATGGGGACAGTGTAGAGGGAGCTTTACTCTGTATCTAACCCCGTGCTGTACCTGTCCTGGGAGTGTTTTAAGGGGACAGTGTAGAGGGAGCTTCACTCTGTATCTAACCCCGTGCTGTACCAGTCCTGGGAGTGTTTGATGGGGACAGTGTAGAGGGAGCTATTCTCTGTATCTAACCCCGTGCTGTACCTGTCCTGGGAGTGTTTGATGGGGACAGTGTAGAGGGAGCTTTACTCTGTATCTAACCCCGTGCTGTACCTGTCCTGGGAGTGTTTGATGGGGACAGTGTAGAGGGAACTTTACTCTGCATCTAACCCCGTGCTGTACCTGTCCTGAGAGTATTTGATGGGGACAGTGTAGAGAGAGCTTTACTCTGTATCTAACCCCGTGCTGTACCTGTCCCTGGGAGTGTTTATGGTGACAGTGTAGAGGGAGCTTTACTCTGTATCTAACCCCGTGCTGTACCTGTCCTGGGAGTGTTTGATGGGGACAGTGTAGAGGGAGCTTTACTCTGTATCTAACACCGTGCTGTACCTGTCCTTGGAATATTTGATGGGGACAGTGTAGAGGGAGCTTTCCTCTGTATCGAACATCGTGCTGTACCTGTACTGGGAGTGTTTGATGGGGACAGTGTAGAGGGAGCTTTACTCTGTATCTAACCCCGTGCTGTACCTGTCCTGGGAATATTTGATGGGGACAGTGTAGAGGGAGCTTTACTCTGTATCTAACCCCATGCTGTACCTGTCCCGGGAGTGTTTGATGGGGACAGTGTAGAGGGAGCTTTACTCTGTATCTAACCCTGTGCTGTACCTGTCCTGGGAGTGTTTGATGGGGACAGTGTAGAGGGAGCTTTACTCTGTATCTAACCCCGTGCTGTACCTGTCCTGGGAATGTTTGATGGGGGCAGTGTAGAGGGAGCTTTACTCTGTATCTAACCCCGTGCTGTACCTGTCCCGGGAGTGTTTGATGGGGACAGTGTAGAAGGAGATTTACTCTGTATCTAACCCCGTGCTGTACCTGTCCTGGGAGTGTTTGATGGTGACAGTGTAGAGGGAGCTTTACTCTGTATCTGACCCCGTGCTGTACCTGTCCCGGGAGTGTTTGATGGGGACAGTGGAGAACGAGATTTACTCTATATCTAACACTGACTATATTAATTTTGTGTTCTGATTTTAGTTCTCTTACCTCCATACAGTACGATAGCAAACACTGGACTTGAGAATGTTGATGCGGATGCATTTGAACAGAGCCCTATGCTTCAGTACCTGTGAGTAAGCCTCCTCTTGCACATCCTGCACACTCATTCCCCATGGCCCGTATCCCTCCCAAACCGAAACCCCTCTCGCTGCCGAGCCCTCTTACCATCCATGTCCCAATGTCGCCCAGTACATGGTCCTTGCTATTGTGCTGGTTGGAAGGAGCACGGGGCCCACTCCGGAATCTGGGCCATCCGGCGAAGCAGGGTTTCCCCATCCCGACTTCGGAAGAAATGTTAATCCGAGTTGCGACGAGCGAGCTGGAGGGTCTCGAGGATGGAGTGGGCTCAGCGGGAGCGACAATTAGAGCGACCGGAAATGAGAGAGGGAGGCTGAGGAGAGGGGGAGAGAGTGACCGGCGGAGGGAAGAATGGAGTGAGAGCCACAGAGAGAAGGGGAGGCTGTCGGAGGCTTGGGTAGAGAGGCTGGTGATACCTGTCAGAGTTAGTGAGCTGCCCACAGTACGGAGAGCCTGAACGGGACAGTCAGTATGTCTGCCTTAGACAGGCCACAGAGGATACACACATCGCTCAGATCAACGGGGAATCAGTGTGAGGGGATCCAGTGGGATCTGGTACAGTAATGGCAGTCACTGCGAGAGGATCCAGTGGGATCTGGTACAGTAATGGGATTCAGTATGTGAGGATCCAGTGGGATCTGGTACAGTAATGGGAGTCAGTGTGAGGCTATCCAGTGGGATCTGGTACAGTAATGGGATTCAGTGTGAGGGGATCCAGTGGGATCTGGTGCAGTAATGGGAGTCAGTGTGACGGGATCCAGTGGGATCTGGTACAGTAATGGGAGTCAGTGTGAGAAGATCCAGTGAAATCTGGTACAGTAATGGCAGTCACTGCTATAGGATCCAGTGGGATCTGCTACAGTAATGGGAGTCACTGCGAGATGATCCAGTGGGATCTGGTACAGTAACGTGAGTCAGCGTGAGGGGATCCAGTGGAATCCGGTACAGTAATGGGAGTCAACGTGAGGGGATCCAGTGGGACCTGGTACAGCACTGGCAGTCAGTGTGTGGGGATCCAGTGGGATCTGGTACAGTAATGACAATCAGTGTGAGAGGATCCAGTGGGATCTGGTACAGTAATGTGAGTCAGTGTGAGGGGATACAGTGGGATCCGGTACTGTAATGGCAGTCAGCGTGAGGGGATCCAGTGGGATCTGGTACAATAATGGCAGTCAGTGTGAGGGGATCCTGTGGGATCTGGTACAGTAATGGGAGTCAGTGTGAGGGATCCAGTGGGATCTGGTACAATAATGGCAGTCAGTGTGAGGGGATCCAGTGGGATCTGGTACAACAATGGCAGTCAGTGTGAGGGGATCCTGTGGGATCTGGTACAGTAATGGGAGTCAATGTGAGGGGATACAATGGGATATGGTACAGTAATGACAGTCAGTGTGAGGGGATCCAGTGGGATCTGGTACAATAATGACAGTCAGTGTGAGGGGATCCTGTGGGATCTGGTACAGTAATGTGAGTCAGTGTGAGGGGATACAGTGGGATCCGGTACAGTAATGGCAGTCAGTGTGAGGGGATCCAGTGGGATCTGGTACAGTAATGGCAGTCAGTGTGAGGGGATCCAGTGGGATCTGGTACAGTAATGTGAGTCAGTGTGAGGGGTTCCAGCGGGACCTGGTACAGTAATGGCAGTCAGTGTGAGGGGATCCAGTGGGATCTGGTACAGTAATGGCAGTCAGTGTGAGGGGATCCTGTGGGATCTGGTACAGTAATGGCAGTCAGTGTGAGGGGATCCAGTGGGATCTGGTACAGTAATGACAGTCAGTGTGAGGGGATCCAATGGGATCTGGTACAATAATGTCAGTCAGTGTGAGGGGATCCTGTGGGATCTGGTACAGTAATGTGAGTCAGTGTGAGGGAATCCTGTGGGATCTGGTACAGTAACGACAGTCAGTGTGAGGGGATCCAGTGGGATCCGGTACAGTAATGGAAGTCAGTGTGTGGGGATCCAATGGGATCTGGTGCAGTAATGACAGTCAGTGTGAGGGGATCCAGTGGGATCTGGTACAGTAATGGCAGTCAGTGTGAGGGGATCCAGCGGGATCTGGTACAGTAATGGCAGTCAGTGTGAGGGGATCCAGCGGGATCTGGTACAGTACTGGCAGTCAGTGTGTGGGGATCCAGCGGGATCTGGTACAGTAATGGGAGTCAGTGTGAGGGGATCCAGCGGGATCTGGTACAGTACTGGCAGTCAGTGTGTGGGGATCCAGCGGGATCTGGTACAGTAATTGGAGTCAGTGTGAGGGGATCCAGTGGGATCTGGTACAGTAATGGCAGTCAGTGTGAGGGGATCCAGCGGGATCTGGTACAGTACTGGCAGTCAGTGTGTGGGGATCCAGCGGGATCTGGTACAGTAATGGGAGTCAGTGTGAGGGGATCCAGCGGGATCTGGTACAGTACTCGCAGTCAGTGTGTGGGGATCCAGCGGGATCTGGTACAGTAATTGGAGTCAGTGTGAGGGGATCCAGTGGGATCTGGTACAGTACTGACAGTCAGTGTGAGGGAACCCAGTGGGATCTGGTACAGTCATGAGAGTCAGTGCGAGGGGATCAAGTGGGATCTGGTACAGTAATGGGAGTCAGTGTGTGGGGATCCAGCGGGATCTGGTACAGTAATTGGAGTCAGTGCGAGGGGATCCAGTGGGATCTGGTACAGTACTGACAGTCAGTGTGAGGGAACCCAGTGGGATCTGGTACAGTCATGAGAGTCAGTGCGAGGGGATCAAGTGGGATCTGGTACAGTAATGGGAGTCAGTGTGAGGGGATCCTGTGGGATCTGGTACAGTAACAGGAGTCATTGTGAGGGGATCCAGTGGGATCTGGTACAGTACTGGCAGTCAGTGTGAGGGGATCCAGTGGGATCTGGTACAGTAATGACAGTCAGTGTGAGGGGATCCAGTGGGATCTGGTACAGTAATGGGAGTCAGTGTGAGGGGATCCAGTGGGATCTGGTACAGTAATGTGAGTCAATGTGAGGGGATCCAGTGGGATCTGGTACAGTAATGGGAGTCAGTGCGAGGGGATCCAGTGGGATCTGGTACAGTAATGGGAGTCAGTGTGAGGGGATCCAGTGGGATCTGGTACAGTAATGTGAGTCAATGTGAGGGGATCCAGTGGGATCTGGTACAGTAATGGGAGTCAGTGCGAGGGGATCCAGTGGGATCTGGTACAATAATGTCAGTCAGTGTGAGGGGATCCAGTGGGATCTGGTACAGTACTGGCAGTCAGTGCGAGGGGATCCAGTGGGATCTGGTACAGTACTGGCAGTCAGTGCGAGGGGATCCAGTGGGATCTGGGACAGTAATGGCAGTCAGTGCGAGGGGATCCAGTGGGATCTGGTACAGTACTGGCAGTCAGTGTGCGGGGATCCAGTGGGATCTGGTACAGTAATGGGAGTCAGTGCGAGGGGATCCAGTGGGATCTGGTACAGTAATGGGAGTCAGTGCGAGGGGATCCAGTGGGATCTGGTACAGTAATGGGAGTCAGTGCGAGGGGATCCAGTGGGATCTGGTACAGTAATGGGAGTCAGTGCGAGGGGATCCAGTGGGATCTGGTACAGTAATGGGAGTCAGTGCGAGGGGATCCAGTGGGATCTGGTACAGTACTGGCAGTCAGTGCGAGGGGATCCAGTGGGATCTGGTACAGTAATGGGAGTCAGTGCGAGGGGATCCAGTGGGATCTGGTACAGTAATGGGAGTCAGTGCGAGGGGATCCAGTGGAATCTGGTGCAGTAATGGGAGTCAGTGCGAGGGGATCCAGTGGGATCTGGTACAGTAATGGGAGTCAGTGTGAGGGGATCCAGTGGGATCCGGTACAGTACTGGCAGTCAGTGCGAGGGGATCCAGTGGGATCTGGTACAGTAATGGGAGTCAGTGCGAGGGGATCCAGTGGGATCTGGGACAGTAATGGCAGTCAGTGCGAGGGGATCCAGTGGGATCTGGTACAGTACTGGCAGTCAGTGCGAGGGGATCCAGTGGGATCTGGTACAGTAATGTGAGTCAATGTGAGGGGATCCAGTGGGATCTGGTACAGTAATGGGAGTCAGTGCGAGGGGATCCAGTGGGATCTGGTGCAGTAATGGGAGTCAGTGCGAGGGGATCCAGTGGGATCTGGTACAGTAATGGGAGTCAGTGCGAGGGGATCCAGTGGGATCTGGTGCAGTAATGGCAGTCAGTGCGAGGGGATCCAGTGGGATCTGGTACAGTGATGGCAGTCAGTGTGAGGGGATCCAGTGGGATCTGGTACAGTAATGGGAGTCAGTGCGAGGGGATCCAGTGGGATCTGGTACAGTAATGACAGTCAGTGTGTGGGGATCCAGTGGGATCTGGTACAGTACTGACAGCCAGTGTTAGGGGATCCAGTGGGATCTGGTGCAGTAATGGGAGTCAGTGCGAGGGGATCCAGTGGGATCTGGTACAGTACTGGCAGTCAGTGTGCGGGGATCCAGTGGGATCTGGTACAGTACTGGCAGTCAGTGTGGTTCAGTGCCCTCTCAATAGGGAGGCTGCCCTGTGACACCCCCTGTTGTTCGGGGACCCACTCCGCAGTGACGGTGTCCATTCCGGACCCCCCAGCCTGGGCCTGTGAAAGTTGAAGCTGTAACCTGTCTAACTATCCCGGCTCCAGCGATTCAGTCCAGTCTGAAGCAATCCCCACGGGACCGTGTTAAGCTCTTGTATTTCCAGTATTTATTTGAGCTGATCCATATTTAATCCTGGCCGGCAGTTGTCTGCTAATTCAAAATCAATCAGGCTTTCAGCTTGCGAGAGCGGAGGTACCCGTCGCAGGAAATGGCCCTGCTACACAGCCCGTCACACACTCTGCCCGACTCTACACTGCCCACCCACACTCACCCTTACCCCAGGCACTGTGTCGCTGACTCGGACCGAGCCTGGGCAGGAGGAGCCGTGTCGAGCTGGGGGAATATATCACCCCACCCTCACTCTGTCCCACACTCTCTCTATCTCTCTCACTCTCTAACTCACTTTCTCTCTCTCTCAC
>NC_092732.1:32105642-32140642 GCF_047496885.1 Scyliorhinus torazame | reverse complement strand
CAGGCCCCGGGGCACAGTACCAGGCTGCAGGTAACAGTACCAAGCTCCAGGGAACAGTACCAGGCCCCGGGGCACAGTACCAGGCTCCAGGAGACAGCACCAGTCCCCAGGGAACAGTACCAGGCCCCGGGGCACAGTACCAGGCCCCAGGAGACAGTACCAGGCGTCAGGAACAGTACCAAGCTCCAGGGAACAGTACCAGGCCCCGGGGCACAGTACCAGGCTGCAGGTAACAGTACCAAGCTCCAGGGAACAGTACCTGGCCCCGGGGCACAGTACCAGGCCCCAGGAGACAGTACCAGGCTTCAGGAACAGTACCAAGCTCCAGGGAACAGTACCAGGCCCCGGGGCACAGTACCAGGCTCCAGGGAACAGTACCAGGCTCCAGGGAACAGTACCAGGCCCCGGAGCACAGTACCAGGCTCCAGGGAACAGTACCAGGCCCCAGGAGACAGAAACATCCCCGGGGAACAGTACCAGGCCCCAGGGAACAGTATCAGGCTCCAGAGAACAGTACCAGGCCCCAGGAGACAGCACCAGGCCCCAGGGAACAGTACCAGGCCCCAGGGAACAGTACCAGGCACCAGGGACCAGTACCAAGCTCCAGGGAACAGTACCAGGCCCTGGGGCACAGTACCAGGCACCAGGGAACAGTACCAAGATCCAGGGAACAGTACCAAGCTCCAGGGAACAGTACCAGGCCCCGGGGCACAGTACCAGGCTGCAGGTAACAGTACCAAGCTCCAGGGAACAGTACCAGGCCCCGGGGCACAGTACCAGGCTCCAGGAGACAGCACCAGGCCCCAGGGAACAGTACCTGGCCCCGGGGCACAGTACCAGGCCCCAGGAGACAGTACCAGGCGTCAGGAACAGTACCAAGCTCCAGGGAACAGTACCAGGCCCCGGGGCACAGTACCAGGCTCCAGGGAACAGTACCAGGCTCCAGGGAACAGTACCAGGCCCCGGAGCACAGTACCAGGCTCCAGGGAACAGTACAAGACCCCAGTGAACAGTACAAGGTCCCAGGGAACAGTACCAGGCTCCAGGGAACAGTACTAGGCCCCAGGAGACACAAACAGGCCCCGGGGAACAGTACCAGGCCCCAGGGAACAGTATCAGGCTCCAGGGAACAGTACCAGGACCCGGGGCACAGTACCAGGCTCCAGGGAACAGTACAAGGCCCCAGGGGACAGTACCAGGCTCCAGGGCACAGTACCAGGCTCCAGGAGACAGTACAAGGCTCCAGGACACAGTACAAGGCTCCAGGACACAGTACAAGGCTCCAGGGGACAGTACCAGGCTCCAGGGAACAGTACCAGGCCCCAGGGACCATTCCCAGGACCCGGGGCACAGTACCAGGCTCCAGGGGACAGTACCAGGCTCCAGGAGATAGTACCAAGCTCCAGGAGACAGTACCAAGCTCCAGGGGACAGTACCAGGCCCCAGGGAACAGTACCAGGCCCCAGGGAACAGTACCAGGCTCCAGGGGACAGCACCAGGCTCCAGGGGACAGCACCAGGCTCCAGGGGACAGTACCAGGCTCCAGGGAACAGTACAAGGCTCCGAGGCACAGTACCAGGCCCCAAGGAACAGTACCAGGCTCCAGGGGACAGTACCAGGCTCCAGGGGACAGTACCAGGCTCCAGGGGACAGCACCAGGCACCAGGAGACAGCACCAGGCACCAGGAGACAGTACAAGGCTCCGGGGCACAGTACCAGGCCCCAAGGAACAGTACCAGGCTCCAGGGAACAGTACCAGGCTCCAGGGAACAGTAACAGGCTCCAGGCAACCGTACCAGGCTCCAGGGAACAGTGCCAGGCTCCAGGGGACAGCGCCAGGCTCCAGGGGACAGTACCAGGCTCCAGGGAACAGTACCAGGCCCCAGGGAACAGTACCAGGCTCCAGGGAACAGTACCAGGCTCCAGGGAACAGTACAAGGCCCCAGGGGAAAGTACCAGGCTGCAGGTAACAGTACCAGTCCCCAGGGAACAGTACCTGGCCCCGGGGCACAGTACCAGGTCCCAGGAGACAGTACCAGGCTTCAGGAACAGTACCAAGCTCCAGGGAACAGTACCAGGCCCCGGGGCACAGTACCAGGCTCCAGGGAACAGTACCAGGCTCCAGGGAACAGTACCAGGCTCCAGGGAAAAGTACCTGGCCCCGGAGCACAGTACCAGGCTCCAGGGAACAGTACCAGGCCCCGGAGCACAGTACCAGGCTCCAGGGAACAGTACCAGGCTCCAGGGAACAGTACCAGGCCCCAGGAGACAGAAACATCCCCGGGGAACAGTACCAGGCCCCAGGGAACAGTATCAGGCTCCAGGGAACAGTACCAGGCCCCAGGAGACAGCACCAGGCCCCAGGGAACAGTACCAGGCCCCAGGGAACAGTACCAGGCACCAGGGACCAGTACCAAGCTCCAGGGAACAGTACCAGGCCCTGGGGCACAGTACCAGGCACCAGGGAACAGTACCAAGATCCAGGGAACAGTACCAAGCTCCAGGGAACAGTACCAGGCCCCGGGGCACAGTACCAGGCTGCAGGTAACAGTACCAAGCTCCAGGGAACAGTACCAGGCCCCGGGGCACAGTACCAGGCTCCAGGAGACAGCACCAGGCCCCAGGGAACAGTACCTGGCCCCGGGGCACAGTACCAGGCCCCAGGAGACAGTACCAGGCGTCAGGAACAGTACCAAGCTCCAGGGAACAGTACCAGGCCCCGGGGCACAGTACCAGGCTCCAGGGAACAGTACCAGGCTCCAGGGAACAGTACCAGGCCCCGGAGCACAGTACCAGGCTCCAGGGAACAGTACAAGGCCCCAGTGAACAGTACAAGGTCCCAGGGAACAGTACCAGGCTCCAGGGAACAGTACTAGGCCCCAGGAGACACAAACAGGCCCCGGGGAACAGTACCAGGCCCCAGGGAACAGTATCAGGCTCCAGGGAACAGTACCAGGACCCGGGGCACAGTACCAGGCTCCAGGGAACAGTACAAGGCCCCAGGGGACAGTACCAGGCTCCAGGGCACAGTACCAGGCTCCAGGAGACAGTACCAGGCCCCAGGACACAGTACAAGGCTCCAGGACACAGTACAAGGCTCCAGGGGACAGTACCAGGCTCCAGGGAACAGTACCAGGCCCCAGGGACCATTCCCAGGACCCGGGGCACAGTACCAGGCTCCAGGGGACAGTACCAGGCTCCAGGAGATAGTACCAAGCTCCAGGGAACAGTACCAGGCCCCAGGGAACAGTACCAAGCCCCAGGGACCATTACCAGGACCCAGTACCAGGCTCCAGGGAACAGTACCAGGCCCCAGGGGACAGTACCAGGCTCCAGGGAACAGTACCAGGCCCCAGGGACCATTACCAGGCCCCAGGGAACAGTACCAAGCCCCAGGGACCATTACCAGGACCCAGTACCAGGCTCCAGGAGATAGTACCAAGCTCCAGGGGACAGTACCAGGCTCCAGGGAACAGTACCAGGCCCCAGGGGAAAGTACCAGGCTCCAGGGAACAGTACAAGGCTCCGGGGCACAGTACCAGGCCCCAAGGAACAGTACCAGGCCCCAGGGCACAGTACCAGGCTCCAGGGAACAGTACCAGGCTCCAGGGAACAGTACCAGGCCCCAGGGAACAGTACCAGGCCCCAGGGAACAGTACCAGGCTCCAGGGAACAGTACCAGGCTCCAGGGAACAGTACCAGGCTCCAGGAGACAGTACAAGGCTCCGGGGCACAGTACCAGGCTCCAGGGAACAGTGCCAGGCCCCAGGGAACAGTACCACGCCCCAGGGAACAGTACCAGGTCCCAGGAGATAGTACCAGGCCCCAGGGAACAGTACCAGGCTCCAGGGGACAGTACCAGGCTCCAGGAGACAGTACAAGGC
Organism: Scyliorhinus torazame; assembly: GCF_047496885.1. Lineage (NCBI taxonomy): Eukaryota > Metazoa > Chordata > Chondrichthyes > Carcharhiniformes > Scyliorhinidae > Scyliorhinus > Scyliorhinus torazame. The sequence goes on along the minus strand of NC_092732.1, from coordinate 32,136,758 downwards.
TCCGGGGCACAGTACCAGGCACCAGGGAACAGTACCAAGCTCCAGGGAACAGTACCAGGCCCCGGGACACAGTACCAGGCTGCATAGAGCAGTACCAGGCTCCATGGAACAGTACCAGGCCCCAGGGGACAGTACTAGGCCCCAGGGAACAGTACCAGGACCCGGGGGACAGTACCAGGCTCCAGGGGACAGTACCAGGCCCCAGGGGACAGTACTAGGCCCCAGGGAACAGTACCAGGACCCGGGAGACAGTACCAGGCTCCAGGGGACAGTACAAGGCCCCAGGAGACAGCACCAGGCTCCAAGGGGCCTTCAACCGCTGTTATCGTGACGCGTGGCGTTTCAACGCCGCTGCAGCATCATTGGCCGGCCCACCCGCGATGCTCCATGGTCGATGGGCAGTGTGGCCAGCGGCGATGGGCCACGTGTGGTCGCGGTTGGCGGGATAGAGTTCGAACTTGGCCGGCGCCATGTCTTCCGGTGCAGGTTGCCAGACTTGCGTACCCGCGCGGCGGGCCCCGGGCGTTTTTTGGCAAGATCCGCGTCGGTGCGAGTCCCTCACCAGCACCGGAATCGGCGAGGCCTTCGTCCGGCTTGTCCTGTGTTTGCGCCCCGCACGGTGCCTCAGGAGGTGAGAATCCCGCCCCTGACCTTTCCCTTTTCGACCCACAGGAACCTGTCATCGAACGCCCTGGTCACCCTGTCCTGGAAGCCCTTCGCACCTCTTCGCCTCACGGAATTGTGAGTATGGCGGAATGCGCTAGAATGTCGCGGGAGTTTCCGAAACCGGCCCGACGGGGACGACGACACTCTTTTGAGTTTTGTGTTACGCGGCCTGGCCCCTGAGCCCCCGCGCCATGTTGGGCCGGGGGCCGGCGCGCCGAGGAAGCCCCCCCCCCCCCCGGTTTGATTCCCCGCTGGGTCTCTGTCTGTGTGGAGTCTGCACGTCCTCCCCGTGTCTGCGTGGGTTTCCTCCGGACGCTCCGGTTTCCTCCCACAGCCCAAAGATGTGCGGGTTAGGTGGGGTTACGGGGATAGGGGAAGTAGTGGGGGCTCTTTTGGAGGGTCAGTGCAGATCCGATGGGCCAAATAGCCTCCTTCTGCACTGTCGGGATTCTATAGGCTCCTCAAAGCCTGTCCCCCATCGACAAGGACACAGGTCAGGAGTGCGATGGGAGACTCTCCACTCGCCTGGATGAGCGCGGCTCCCAACAACACTCGAGAAGATCGACACCATCCAGGACAAAGCAGCCCCGCTCGATCGACACGCTAACCACCGACATTCACTCCCCTCCCCCCCGACAGCCGTGTGCACCGTCCACAAGACGCACCGCGGCGACTCGCCTTCGACAGCACCTTCCAAACCCGCCATCTCTACCGTCTAGAAGGACGAGGGGGGGGGCAGCAGACACACGGGGAACACCCCCCCACCCCCACCTGCAAGTCCCCCCCTCCGAGCCGCTCGCCATCCCGACTCGGGAATATATCGGCCGTTCCTTCACTGTCGCCGGGTCAGAATCCGGAACTCCCTCCCTAACAGCACGGTGGGTGTACCTACACCGCACAGCGGGTTCAAGATGGCGGCTCACCCGCTACCTTCTCGAGGGGCAATTAGGGAGGGGGAATAAATACTGGGCCCGGCCAGTGACCCCCACATCCTGGGAATTAATAAATACAAAGAGGATAGGTTAACATTTTAAGTTACAAATGACAGGCTCTGGAAGGGGCGACGCACGGGACATTCTGAAATGGAAAGCAGCCGTTAATGGAAAGGGTGGCCTCGTTCACAAGGGACCGACTATATCTAGTTATGAGACACACACACACACACACACTGACAGACACACACACACTGACAGACACACACACACTGACACACACACACTGACAGCCACACACACTGACAGACACACACACACTGACAGACACACACACACTGACAGACGCACACACTGACAGACACACACACACTGACAGACGCACACACACTGACAGGCACACACACTGACACACACACACACTGACAGACACACACACACTGACAGACGCACACACACTGACAGGCACACACACTGACACACACACACACTGACACACACACACACACACTGACAGACACACACACTGACAGACACACACACACTGACAGACACACACACTGACAGACACACACACACTGACAGACACACACACACTGACAGACACACACACTGACAGACACACACACACTGACAGACACACACACACTGACAGACACACACACTGACAGACACACACACACTGACAGACACACAGACAAATACACTGACAGACACACACACACTGACAGACACACACACTGACAGACACACACACACACACACTGACAGACACACACACACTGACAGACACACACACACACACTGACAGACACACACACTGACAGACACACACACACTGACAGACACACAGACAAATACACTGACAGACACACACACACTGACAGACACACACACTGACAGACACACACACACACACTGACAGGCACACACACACTGACAGACACACACACACACACACTGACAGACACACATACACTGACAGACACACAATGACAGACACACACTGACAGACACACACACACACACTGACAGACACACACTGACAGACACACACACACTGACAGACACACAGACACACACACTGACAGACACACACACACTGACAGACACACACACACACACTGACAGACAGACACACACACAATGACAGACACACACACTGACAGACACACAGACACACACACTGACACACACACACACAGTGACAGACACACACACTGACAGACGCACACACACTGACAGACACACAGACACACACACTGACACACACACACACACTGACAGACACACACACTGACAGACACACACACACACTGACAGACACACACACTGACAGACACACACACACACACTGACAGACACACACACTGACAGACACACACACACTGACAGACACACACACACACTGACAGACACACACACACTGACGGACACACAGACACACACACTGACAGACACAAACACACACTGACAGACACAAACACACACTGACAGACACACACACTGACAGACACACACAGACACACACAGACACACACACACAGACACACACTGACAGACACACACTGACAGACACACACACACTCTGACAGACACACACAGACACACACACACACACACTGACAGACACACAGACACTGACAGACACACAGTCAGACACGCTGACAGTCACAAACACACACACACACACTGACAGACACACACTGACAGACACAAACACACACTGACAGACACACACACTGACAGACACACACACACTGACAGACACACACACACTGACAGACACACACACTGACAGACACACACACACTGACAGACACACACACACTGACAGACACACACACTGACAGACACACACACACTGACAGACACACACACTGACAGACACACAGACAAATACACTGACAGACACACACACACTGACAGACACACACACTGACAGACACACACACACACACACACACTGACAGACACACACACACTGACAGACACACACACACACTGACAGACACACACACTGACAGACACACACACACTGACAGACACACACACTGACAGACACACACACACTGACAGACACACAGACAAATACACTGACAGACACACACACACTGACAGACACACACACTGACAGACACACACACACACTGACAGGCACACACACACTGACAGACACACACACACACACACTGACAGACACACATACACTGACAGACACACAATGACAGACACACACTGACAGACACACACACACACACTGACAGACACACACTGACAGACACACACACACTGACAGACACACAGACACACACACTGACAGACACACACACACTGACAGACACACACACACACACTGACAGACAGACACACACACACTGACAGACACACACACTGACAGACACACAGACACACACACTGACACACACACACACAGTGACAGACACACACACTGACAGACGCACACACACTGACAGACACACAGACACACACACTGACACACACACACACACTGACAGACACACACACTGACAGACACACACACACACTGACAGACACACACACTGACAGACACACACACACACTGACAGACACACACACTGACAGACACACACACACTGACAGACACACACACACACTGACAGACACACACACACACTGACGGTCACACAGACACACACACTGACAGACACAAACACACACTGACAGACACAAACACACACTGACAGACACACACACTGACAGACACACACAGACACACACAGACACACACACACAGACACACACTGACAGACACACACTGACAGACACACACACACTCTGACAGACACACACAGACACACACACACACACACACTGACAGACACACAGTCAGACACGCTGACAGTCACAAACACACACACACACACTGACAGACACACACTGACACACACAGACACACACAGATACTCACTGACAAACACACACACACACACACACAGACAGACACACACTGACAGACACACACACACACTGACAGACACACACCACACACTGACAGACACACAGACAGACATACACACACACAGACACACAAATAGACACACACACACACTGACAGACAAACACACACACACTGACAGACACACACACAGACACACACACAGACACACACACTCTGACAGACACACACTGACAGACACACACTGACAGACACACACACACTGACACACGCACACACTGACAGGCACACAGACACACACAGGCACACACACAGACACACACAGACACACACAGACACACACAGACACAAACACACTGACAGACACACACACTGACAGACACACACACTGACAGACACACAGACAAATACACTGACAGACACACACACACACTGACAGACACACACACACACACTGACAGACACACACACACACACACACTGACAGACACACACACACACTGACAGACACACACACACACTGACAGACACACACACTGACAGACACACACACACACTGACAGACACACACACCCAGACGGACACACAGACACACACACTGACAGACACAAACACACACTGACAGACAGTCACACACACTGACAGACACACACACACTGACAGACACACACAGACACACACAGACACACACACAGACACACACTGACAGACGCACACAGACTCTGACAAACACACACGCACACTGACAGGCACACAGACACTGACAGACACACATTCACACACGCTGACAGACAGTCACACACACACACTGACAGACACACACTGACAGACACACACTGACAGACACACACACAGACACACACTGACAGACACACACACACAGACACACACACACAGACACACACACACAGACACACACTGACAGAGACACACACACACACTGACAGACACGCACCACACACTGACAGACACACAGACAGACAGACACACACACACAGACATACACAGACACACACATAGACACACACACAGACACACACACAGACACAAAAACACACACACACACACTGACAGACACACACACAGACACACACAGACACACACAGACACACACACAGACACAGACACACACACACACAGGCACACACAGACACACACTGACAGACACACAGACACACACATACACACTGACAGACACACACACACACACAGACACACACACTGACAGACACACAGACAGACCCCACAGACACACACAGACACACACAGACACACGCAGACACACACACTGACAGACACACACACACACTAACAGACACACAGACCCACACAGGCACACGCACAGACACACACACAGACACACACACAGACACACACACAGACACACGCACACAGACTCACACACACAGGCACACGCACACTGACATGCACACACACACTGGCAGACACACACACACAGACACACACTGAGACACACAGACACACACACAGAGTCACACACAGACACACACACAGACACAGACACACACAGACACACACAGACACTGACGGACACGCAGACACACACAGACAGACCCACACCACACACTGACAGACACACAGACAGACAGACAGACACACACAGACATACACAGACACACACATAGAAACACACACAGACACACAGGCACACACACAGACACACACAGACACAAAGACACACACACACACTGACAGACACACACACAGACACACACACACTCTGACAGACACACACAGACACACACTGACAGACACACACACACAGACACACACAGACAGACACACACAGGCGCACACACAGACACACACACACTGACATACACACACGCACACAGACACACACACTGACAGACACGTACAGACAGACACACACACACACAGACACAGACACACACAGACACACACACTGACAGACACACACACACAGTCACACACACACACTGACAGACACATTGACACACACACACACACTGACAGACACACACACTAACAGACACACACACACAGTCACACACACACACTGACAGACACATTGACACACACAGACACACACTGACAGACACACACAGACACAAACTGACAGACACACAGACACATACACAGGCACACACAGACACACACTGATAGACACACACTGACAGACACACACTGACAGACACACACACAGACACACACAGACACAGACACACACACACACAGGCACACACAGACACACACTGACAGACACACAGACACAGACACACACATACACACTGACAGACACACACACACACACAGACACACACACTGACAGACACACAGACAGACCCCACAGACACACACAGACACACACAGACACACGCAGACACACACACTGACAGACACACACACACACTAACAGACACACAGACCCACACAGGCACACGCACAGACACACACACAGACACACACACAGACACACACACAGACACACACACAGACACACGCACACAGACTCACACACACAGGCACATGCACACTGACATACACACACACACTGGCAGACACACACACACACAGACACACACTGAGACACACAGACACACACACAGAGTCACACACAGACACACACACAGACACAGACACACACACACAGACACACACAGACACTGACGGACACGCAGACACACACAGACAGACCCACACCACACACTGACAGACACACAGACAGACAGACAGACACACACAGACATACACAGACACACACATAGAAACACACACAGACACACAGGCACACACACAGACACAAACAGACACAAAGACACACACACACACTGACAGACACACACACAGACACACACACACTCTGACAGACACACACAGACACACACTGACAGACACACACACACAGACACACACAGACAGATACACACAGGCGCACACACAGACACACACACACTGACATACACACACGCACACAGACACACACACTGACAGACACGTACAGACAGACACACACACACACAGACACAGACACACACAGACACACACACTGACAGACACACACACACAGTCACACACACACACTGACAGACACACTGACACAGACACACACACACAGACACACACACACAGACACACACACATAGGTAGACATGGAATCCGTTCTTGGAGTGTTTCTATGACTCTGCCACTTGCCTCCCTCAGGATCCTCACAGGGAATAGCTTCCGGTGCTCCTGCGAGATTCGCTGGCTGCAGATCTGGCTGGAGAGCGGAGTGACGGCCGTGGGTAACCAGAGCCTCAGCTGCTGGCAGGACGGCAGTGCCACCCCCCTGGAGGGCATGCAGGTTCCAGACTGTGGTAAGCTTCAAATCACAGGGGGGGGCGCTTCATTCTTTCCGCGCCGGCCCCTGTAGGGCTCCACCATGGCCGGCACGGAGAAGAGAACCCCCCCCCCCGTCAAAATACGCCGACCGGTCTGCGCATGCGCGGGACCACGCCGGCCCTTCAACAGACCCCGGCGTGGTTGGCACCGGTTCTCCCGCTGGCGTGTGGGACATAGTCCCCAGAAGGGACAATCCCGGCCATTGTGTTCAGCTGAGCGAGATGTTGCAGTTAAAGGGAGGAGCCAGGGCTGAAGTAGTTTCTGGAGTTTGAGTTTAATTTATTAGATTGGGATGTGAGCGGATACAATACAGGGCTCTCAATCCAGTGAGGTCAGGTCTGCCTGCGGACCGATTAAACAGTTCAGTTAAAGATTTGACAGGGGACAAAACAGAGGCTGCTGATCTCAGGACAGCTGAGTTCAAGGTTTGCCTGTGAACAGCACAAGAGCGGTGTCTTGGGCTGTCAGTTTAAATAGAGAGTTAAGACGGACAAGAATATGCAGCTGGTTCCTGACAGATATCACTTTCTCAAAGTGGTTTATCCAAGACATCTTGGCAAGTCATGTTGCAGCTGTATAGAACCTTAGTTAGGCCACACGTGGAGTATAGTGTTCAATTCTGGTCGCCACACTACCAGAAGGATGTGGAGGCTTTAGAGAGGGTGCAGAAGAGATTTACCAGAATGTTGCCTGGTATGGAGGGCATTAGTTATGAGAGGTTGGATAAACTCGGTTTGTTCTCACTGGAACGAAGGTGGTTGAGGGGCGACCTGATAGAGGCCTACAAAATTATGAGGGGCATAGACAGAGTGGACAGTCAGAGACTTTTCCCCAGGGTAGAGGGGTCAATTACTAGGGGGCATAGGTTTAAGGTGAGAGGGGCAAGGTTTAGAGTAGATGTACGAGGCAAGTTTTTTACACAGAGGGTAGTGGGTGCCTGGAACTCGCTACCGGAGGAGGTGGTGGAAGCAGGGACGATAGTGACGTTTAAGGGGCATCTTGACAAATACATGAATAGGATGGGAATAGAGGGATACGGACCCAGGAAGTGTAGAAGATTTTAGATTAGACGGGCAGCATGGTCGGCACGGGCTTGGAGGGCCGAAGGGCCTGTTCCTGTGCTGTACATTTCTTTGTTCTTTGTTCTTTGTTCAGCAAGTACTCCTGAGTCAGCTAGCTGTATTTAAAAGGGGATTGTGACCTGAGATGGATGCTGTTTGAGCACAGATAAAGAAAGCAGTTCAGGGTTATTGTGTCATAGTATTGATACGCATTGTTCAACTGGTAATTGAAAGGTATTTCTATTTATAATGTTCAAGTTATTAATACTGTGTTAGTAATAAAGTTTGTTTTAATGTGCCATATCTCGATTTGTGCGTGGATTCTCACCTGGAGTCACATTGTGTATACGGGGCTGTGACTGTTGTGTGCATATGCGGGTCTGTGATTGTTGTGCGTGTGTGTATATGGGGCAGTATCGGGCGGCACGGCGGTGCAGTGGTTAGCACAGCTGCCTCACGGCGCCGAGGTCCCAGGTTCGATCCCGGCTCTGGGTCACTGCCGTGTGGAGTTTGCACATTCTCCCCGTGTCTGCGTGGGTTTCGCCCCCACAACCCAAAGATGTGCAGGGTCGGTGGATTGGCCGAACTAAATTGCCCCTTAATTGGAAACATTTCCAAAAATGTATGTATGTGTGTAAGCATGCAAGTTCAGCAGGCGGTGAAGAGGGCAAATTATATGTTGGATTGGATTTGTTTATTGTCACGTGTACTGAGGTACAGTGAAAAGTATTTTTCTGCGAGCAGCTCAACAGATCATTAAGTACATGAGAAGAAAAGGGAATAAAAGAAAATACATAACAGGGCGACACAACATATACAATGTAACTACATAAACACCGGCATCGGATGAAGCATACAGGGTGTAGTGTTAATGAGGTCAGTCCATAAGAGGGTCGTTTAGGAGTCTGGTGACAGCGGGGAAGAAGCTGTTTTGGAGTCTGTTTGTGCGAGTTCTCAGACTTCTGTATCTCCCGCCCGATGGAAGAAGTTGGAAGAGTGAGTAAGCTGGGTGGGAGGGGTCTTTGATTATGCTGCCCGCTTTCCCCAGGCAGCGGGAGGTGTAGACGGAGTCAATGGATGGGAGGCAGGTTCGTGTGATGGACAGGGCGGTGTTCACGACTCTCTGACGTTTCTTGCGGTCCTGGGCCGAGCAGTTGCCACACCCAGGCTGTGATGCAGCCCGATAGGATGCTTTCTATGGTGCATCTGTAAAAGTTGGTAAGGGTTAATGTGGACATGCCGAATTTCCTTAGTTTCCTGAGGAAGTATAGGCGCTGTTGTGCTTTCTTGGTGGTAGCGTCGACGTGGGTGGACCAGGACAGATTTTTGGTGATGTGCACTCCTAGGAATTTGAAACTGCTAACCATCTCCACCTCGGCCCCGTTGATGCTGACAGGGGTGTGTACAGTACTTTGCTTCCTGAAGTCAATGACCAGCTCTTTAGTTTTGCTGGCATTGAGGGGGAGATTGTTGTCGCTACACCACTCCACTAGGTTCTCTATCTCCCTCCTGTATTCGGACTCGTCGTTATTCGAGATCCGGCCCACCATGGTCGTGTCGTCAGCAAACTGGTAGATGGAGTTGGAACCAAGTTTTGCCACGCAGTCGTGTGTGTACAGGGAGTAGAGTAGGGGGCTAAGTACGCAGCCTCGCGGGGCGCCGGTGTTGAGGACTATTGTGGAGGAGGTGTTGTTGTTCATTCTTACTGATTGTGGTCTGTTGGTCAGAAAATCGAGGATCCAGTTGCAGAGTGGGGAGCCAAGTCCTAGGTTTTGGAGCTTTGATGTGAACTTGGCTGGGATTATGGTGTTGAAGGCGGAGCTGTAGTCAATAAATAGGAGTCTGATGTAGGAGTCCTTGTTGTCGAGATGCTCTAGGGATGAGTGTAGGGCCAGGGAAATGGTGTCTGATGTGGACCGGTTGCAGCGGTATGCGAATTGCAGTGGATCAAGGCGTTCTGGGAGTATGGAGGTGATGCGCTTCATGATCAACCTCTCGAAGCACTTCATTACGATTGAAGTCAGGACCACCGGACGGTAGTCATTGAGGCACGTTGCCTGGTTCTTCTTTGGTACCGGTATGATGGTGGTCTTCTTGAAACAGGTGGGGACCTCGGAATGGAGTAGGGACAGGTTAAAGATGTCCGCGAATACGTGCAGGCTCTGAGTGCACGACCAGGGATCCCGTCAGGGCCCGTCGCCTTCCCAGGGCTCACTTTCAGGAAGGCCGACCTGACTTTGGAAGCTGTGATGGTGGGTATGGGTGAATTATGGGCTGCTGGGGCACTCGCCAGCGGATTGTTGGTTACCTGCTCGAACCGAGCAGAGAATGCATTGAGTTCATCGGGGAGGGGTGCGCTGCTGCCAGAGATACTGTTCGGCTTCGCTTTGTAGCCCGTTATGTTGTTTAGTCCTTGCCACAACCGCTGAGAGTCTGTCTGTGACTCTAGCTGGGTTTGATATTCTCTCTTGGCGTCTACGTTGACCACTATTGCGAGAGGTTTCGAGTATAGAAGCAGGGATGTGTTGCTGCAATTGTACAGGGTCTTGGTGAGGCCACACCGGGAGTATTGTGGGCAGTTTTGGTCCCCTTCTCGGAGGATGGATGTTCTTGCCATGACCTTTGCTGTGACCTATTCCATGACCTTACCTCTGACCTTTGACTCGGCCTCTCCCATGACCTTCGCCTCAGGGTTGGCCGAACCTGTAATCGACCTGGAGAACGCGACAGTGAAGGAAGGCGAGAGCCTGACGCTGTGGTGCAACGCCTCGGGAGAGCCCAGACCCTCCATCCGCTGGCTAACCGAGGACCTCAGATCCAATTACTCCATCCAGGTAACGTGCAGGGGTATAATCGGGTAACACACACTGTCCCAGTTCACGGGAGTGGGGTATAATCGGGTATACACACTGTGTCCCAGTTCATGGGAGTGGGGTATAATCGGGTACACACACTGTGTCCCAGTTCCCGGGAGTGGGGTATAATCGGGTACACACTGTGCCCCAGTTCCCGGGAGTGGGGTATAATCGGGTATACACACTGTGTCCCAGTTCCCGGGAGTGGGGTATAATCGGGTACACACACTGTGTCCCAGTTCCCGGGAGTGGGGTATAATCGGGTATACACACTGTGTCCCAGTTCCCGGGAGTGGGGTATAATCAGGTACACACTGTGTCCCAGTTCCCGGGAGTGCGGCATAATCGGGTACACACTGTGTCCCAGTTCCCGGGAGTGGGGTATAATCGGGTATACACACTGTGTCCCAGTTCCCGGGAGTGGGGTATAATCGGGTACACACTGTGCCCCAGTTCCCGGGAGTGGGGTATAATCAGGTACACACTGTGCCCCAGTTCCCGGGAGTGGGGTATAATCGGGTACACACTGTCCCAGTTCCCGGGAGTGGGGTATAATCGGGTATACACACTGTGCCCCAGTTCCCGGGAGTGGGGTATAATCGGGTACACACACTGTGTCCCTGTTCCCGGGAGTGGGGTATAATCGGGTACACACACTGTGTCCCTGTTCCCGGGAGTGGGGTATAATCGGGTATACACACTGTGTCCCAGTTCCCGGGAGTGGGGTATAATCGGGTACACACACTGTGTCCCAGTTCCCGTAGTGGGGTATAATCGGGTACACACTGTGCCCCAGTTCCCGGGAATGGGGTATAATCGGGTACACACAGTGTCCCAGTTCCCGGGAGTGGGGTATAATCGGGTACACACAGTGTCCCAGTTCCCGGGAGTGGGGTAAAATCGGGTACACACTGTGTCCCAGTTCCCGGGAGTGGGGTATAATCGGGTACACACTGTGTCCCAGTTCCCGGGAGTGGGGTACAATCGGGTACACACACTGTCCCAGTTCACGGGAGTGGGGTATAATCGGGTATACACACTGTGTCCCAGTTCATGGGAGTGGGGTATAATCGGGTACACACACTGTGTCCCAGTTCCCGGGAGTGGGGTATAATCGGGTACACACTGTGCCCCAGTTCCCGGGAGTGGGGTATAATCGGGTATACACACTGTGTCCCAGTTCATGGGAGTGGGGTATAATCGGGTACACACACTGTGTCCCAGTTCCCGGGAGTGGGGTATAATCGGGTACACACACTGTGTCCCAGTTCCCGGGAGTGGGGTATAATCGGGTACACACACTGTGTCCCAGTTCCCGGGAGTGGGGTATAATCGGGTACACACACTGTGTCCCAGTTCCCGGGAGTGGGGTATAATCGGGTACACACACTGTGTCCCAGTTCCCGGGAGTGGGGTATAATCAGGTACACACAGTGTCCCAGTTCCCGGGAGTGGGGTATAATCGGGTACACACTGTGTCCCAGTTCCCGGGAGTGGGGTATAATCGGGTACACACACTGTGTCCCAGTTCCCGGAAGTGGGGAATAATCGGGTACACACACGGTGTCCCAGTTCCCGGCAGTGGGGTATAATCGGGTACACACTGTGTCCCAGTTCCCGGGAGTGGGGTATAATCGGGTACACACACTGTGTCCCAGTTCCCGGGAGTGGGGTATAATCGGGTATACACACTGTCCCAGTTCCCGGGAGTGGGGTATAATCGGGTATACACTGTGCCCCAGTTCCCGGGAGTGGGGTATAATCGGGTATACACACTGTGTCCCAGTTCCCGGGAGTGGGGTATAATCGGGGACACACAGTCCCAGTTCCCGGGAGTGGGGTATAATCGGGTATACACACTGTGTCCCAGTTCCCGGGAGTGGGGTATAATCGGGTACACACAGTCCCAGTTCCCGGGAGTGGGGTATAATCAGGTACACACTGTCCCAGTTCCCGGGAGTGGGGTATAATCGGGTACACACAGTCCCAGTTCCTGGGAGTGGGGTATAATAGGGTACACACACTGTGTCCCAGTTCCCGGGAGTGGGGTATAATCGGGTACACACAGTCCCAGTTCCCGGGAGTGGGGTATAATCGGTTACACACACTGTGTCCCAGTTCCCGGGAGTGGGGTATAATCGGGTACACACTGTGTCCCAGTTCCCGGGAGTGGGGTATAATCGGGTACACACAGTCCCAGTTCCCGGGAGTGGGGAAAAATCGGGTACACACTGTGTCCCAGTTCCCGGGAGTGGGGTATAATCGGGTACACACTGTGTCCCAGTTCCCGGGGGTGGGGTACAATCGGGTACACACACTGTCCCAGTTCACGGGAGTGGGGTATAATCGTGTATACACACTGTGTCCCAGTTCATGGGAGTGGGGTATAATCGGGTACACACACTGTGTCCCAGTTCCCGGGAGTGGGGTATAATCGGGTACACACTGTGCCCCAGTTCCCGGGAGTGGGGTATAATCGGGTATACACACTGTGTCCCAGTTCCCGGGAGTGGGGTATAATCGGGTACACACACTGTGTCCCAGTTCCCGGGAGTGGGGTATAATCGGGTACACACACTGTGTCCCAGTTCCCGGGAGTGGGGTATAATCGGGTACACACTGTGTCCCAGTTCCCGGGAGTGGGGTATAATCGGGTACACACACTGTGTCCCAGTTCCCGGAAGTGGGGAATAATCGGGTACACACACGGTGTCCCAGTTCCCGGCAGTGGGGTATAATCGGGTACACACTGTGTCCCAGTTCCCGGGAGTGGGGTATAATCGGGTACACACACTGTGTCCCAGTTCCCGGGAGTGGGGTATAATCGGGTATACACACTGTCCCAGTTCCCGGGAGTGGGGTATAATCGGGTATACACTGTGCCCCAGTTCCCGGGAGTGGGGTATAATCGGGTATACACACTGTGTCCCAGTTCCCGGGAGTGGGGTATAATCGGGTACACACAGTCCCAGTTCCCGGGAGTGGGGTATAATCGGGTATACACACTGTGTCCCAGTTCCCGGGAGTGGGGTATAATCGGGTACACACAGTCCCAGTTCCCGGGAGTGGGGTATAATCAGGTACACACTGTCCCAGTTCCCGGGAGTGGGGTATAATCGGGTACACACACTGTGTCCCAGTTCCCGGGAGTGGGGTATAATCGGGTACACACACTGTGTCCCAGTTCCCGGGAGTGGGGTATAATCGGGTACACACTGTGTCCCAGTTCCCGGGAGTGGGGTATAATCGGGTACACACAGTCCCAGTTCCCGGGAGTGGGGTATAATCGGGTACACACACTGTGTCCCAGTTCCCGGGAGTGGGGTATAATCGGGTACACACTGTGTCCCAGTTCCCGGGAGTGGGGTATAATCGGGTACACACAGTCCCAGTTCCCGGGAGTGGGGTATAATCGGGTACACACACTGTGCCCCAGTTCCCGGGAGTGGGGTATAATCGGGTACACACACTGTGTCCCAGTTCCCGGGAGTGGGGTATAATCGGGTACACACTGTGTCCCAGTTCCCGGGAGTGGGGTATAATCGGGTACACACACTGTGTCCCAGTTCCCGGGAGTGGGGTATAATCGGGTACACACAGTCCCAGTTCCCGGGAGTGGGGTATAATCGGGTACACACTGTGCCCCAGTTCCCGGGAGTGGGGTATAATCGGGTACACACTGTGTCCCAGTTCCCGGGAGTGGGGTATAATCGGGTACACACACTGTGTCCCAGTTCCCGGGAGTGGGGTATTATCGGGTACACACAGTCCCAGTTCCCGGGAGTGGGGTATAATCGGGTATACACACTGTGTCCCAGTTCCCGGGAGTGGGGTATAATCGGGTAGACACACTGTGTCCCAGTTCCCGGGAGTGGGGTATTATCGGGTACACACAGTCCCAGTTCTCGGGAGTGGGGTATAATCGGGTACACACTGTCCCAGTTCCCGGGAGTGGGGTATAATCGGGTACACACTGTCCCAGTTCCCGGGAGTGGGGTATAATCGGGTACACACACTGTGTCCCAGTTCCCGGGAGTGGGGTATTATCGGGTACACACAGTCCCAGTTCCCGGGAGTGGGGTATAATCGGGTATACACTGTGCCCCAGTTCCCGGGAGTGGGGTATAATCGGGTATACACACTGTGTCCCAGTTCCCGGGAGTGGGGTATAATCGGGTATACACACTGTGTCCCAGTTCCCGGGAGTGGGGTATAATCGGGTACACACAGTCCCAGTTCTCGGGAGTGGGGTATAATCAGGTACACACTGTCCCAGTTCCCGGGAGTGGGGTATAATCGGGTACACACACTGTGTCCCAGTTCCCGGGAGTGGGGTATAATCGGGTACACACTGTGTCCCAGTTCCCGGGAGTGGGGTATAATCGGGTACACACAGTCCCAGTTCCCGGGAGTGGGGTATAATCGGGTACACACAGTGTGCCCCAGTTCCCGGGAGTGGGGTATAATCGGGTACACACACTGTGTCCCAGTTCCCGGGAGTGGGGTATAATCGGGTACACACTGTGTCCCAGTTCCCGGGAGTGGGGTATAATCGGGTACACACACTGTGTCCCAGTTCCCGGGAGTGGGGTATAATCGGGTACACACAGTCCCAGTTCCCGGGAGTGGGGTATAATCGGGTACACACTGTGCCCCAGTTCCCGGGAGTGGGGTATAATCGGGTATACACACTGTGTCCCAGTTTCCGGGAGTGGGGTATAATCGGGTACACACACTGTGTCCCAGTTCCCAGGAGTGGGGTATTATCGGGTACACACAGTCCCAGTTCTCGGGAGTGGGGTATAATCGGGTACACACTGTCCCAGTTCCCGGGAGTGGGGTATAATCGGGTACACACTGTCCCAGTTCCCGGGAGTGGGGTATAATCGGGTACACACACTGTGTCCCAGTTCCCGGGAGTGGGGTATTATCGGGTACACACAGTCCCAGTTCCCGGGAGTGGGGTATAATCGGGTATACACACTGTGTCCCAGTTCCCGGGAGTGGGGTATAATCGGGTACACACACTGTGTCCCAGTTCCCGGGAGTGGGGTATTATCGGGTACACACAGTCCCAGTTCTCGGGAGTGGGGTATAATCGGGTACACACTGTCCCAGTTCCCGGGAGTGGGGTATAATCGGGTACACACTGTTCCAGTTCCCGGGAGTGGGGTATAATCGGGTACACACACTGTGTCCCAGTTCCCGGGAGTGGGGTATTATCAGGTACACACAGTCCCAGTTCCCGGGAGTGGGGTATAATCGGGTATACACACTGTGTCCCAGTTTCCGGGAGTGGGGTATAATCGGGTACACACACTGTGTCCCAGTTCCCAGGAGTGGGGTATTATCGGGTACACACAGTCCCAGTTCTCGGGAGTGGGGTATAATCGGGTACACACTGTCCCAGTTCCCGGGAGTGGGGTATAATCGGGTACACACTGTCCCAGTTCCCGGGAGTGGGGTATAATCGGGTACACACACTGTGTCCCAGTTCCCGGGAGTGGGGTATTATCGGGTACACACAGTCCCAGTTCCCGGGAGTGGGGTATAATCGGGTATACACACTGTGTCCCAGTTCCCGGGAGTGGGGTATAATCGGGTACACACACTGTGTCCCAGTTCCCGGGAGTGGGGTATTATCGGGTACACACAGTCCCAGTTCTCGGGAGTGGGGTATAATCGGGTACACACTGTCCCAGTTCCCGGGAGTGGGGTATAATCGGGTACACACTGTGTCCCAGTTCCCGGGAGTGGGGTATAATCGGGTACACACTGTGTCCCAGTTCCCGGGAGTGGGGTATTATCGGGTACACACAGTCCCAGTTCTCGGGAGTGGGGTATAATCGGGTACACACTGTCCCAGTTCCCGGGAGTGGGGTATAATCGGGTACACACACTGTCCCAGTTCCCGGGAGTGGGGTATAATCGGGTATACACACTGTGTCCCAGTTCTCGGGAGTGGGGTATAATCGGGTACACACAGTCCCAGTTCCCGGGAGTGGGGTATAATCGGGTACACACTGTGTCCCAGTTCCCGGGAGTGGGGTATAATCGGGTACACACAGTCCCAGTTCCCGGGAGTGGGGTATAATCGGGTATACACACTGTGTCCCAGTTCCCGGGAGTGGGGTATAATCGGGTACACACAGTCCCAGTTCCCGGGAGTGGGGTATAATCGGGTACACACAGTCCCAGTTCCCGGGAGTGGGGTATAATCGGGTACACACAGTCCCAGTTCCCGGGAGTGGGGTATAATCGGGTATACACTGTGCCCCAGTTCCCGGGAGTGGGGTATAATCGGGTACACACAGTCCCAGTTCCCGGGAGTGGGGTATAATCGGGTACACACACTGTGTCCCAGTTCCCGGGAGTGGGGTATAATCGGGTACACACACTGTGCCCCAGTTCCCGGGAGTGGGGTATAATCAGGTACACACTGTGTCCCAGTTCCCGGGAGTGGGGTATAATCGGGTACACACACTGTGCCCCAGTTCCCGGGAGTGGGGTATAATCGGGTACACACAGTCCCAGTTCCCGGGAGTGGGGTATAATCGGGTACACACACTGTCCCAGTTCCCGGGAGTGGGGTATAATCGGGTACACACTGTGTCCCAGTTCCCGGGAGTGGGGTATAATCGGGTACACACAGTGTCCCAGTTCCCGGGAGTGGGGTATAATCGGGTATACACACTGTGTCCCAGTTCCCGGGAGTGGGGTATAATCGGGTACACACTGTGTCCCAGTTCCCGGGAGTGGGGTATAATCGGGTACACACAGTCCCAGTTCCCGGGAGTGGGGTATAATCGGGTACACACAGTCCCAGTTCCCGGGAGTGGGGTATAATCGGGTATACACACTGTCCCAGTTCCCGGGAGTGGGGTATAATCGGGTACACACTGTGATATTGGGACTGACTGCTTTAACCTGTATTTGCCCCTACAGCTCCATGAGCAGGCGATGGTTCTCACTCTATTCCACATAGTCCCAGAGGAGAATGGTAATAACATCACCTGTCAGGCGGAGAATCTGGTGGGACCTGTCGATGTCTCCGTCACCCTCTCCGTGCTGTGTAAGCTCGAGTGTCATTGTATACTGACCTGACTGAAACTCGGGCCACCTGGTACCTCACCCATCTGTGTGACTCTCTCGCTCTCTCTCACTCTCTCTCTGTCTCTCTCTCTGTCTCTCCCTGTGTTTCTCTCTCTCTCTCTGTCTCTCTCTCTCTCTGTCTCTCCCTGTGTCTCTCTCTCTGTCTCTCTCTCTCTCTCTGTCTCTCCCTGTGTCTCTCTCTCTCTCTGTCTCTCTCTCTCTCTCGGTCTCTCTCTGTCTCTCTCTCTGTCTCTCCCTCTGTCTCTCTCTGTGTCTCTCTCTCTCTCTGTCTCTGTCTGTCTGTCTCTCTCTCTCTCACTCTCTCTGTCTCTCTCTCTGTCTCTCTCTCTGTCTCTCCCTGTGTGTCTCTCTCTCTCTCTGTCTCTCTCTCTCTGTCTCTCTCTCTTTGTCTCTCTCTCCCTTTCACTCTGTCCCTCTCTCTGTCTCTCTCTCTCACTCTCTCTGTCTCTGTCTGTCTGTCTCTCTCTCACTCTCTCTGTCTCTCTTTCTCTCTGTCTCTCTCACTGTCTCTCTCTCTACCTCTCTCACTCTGTCTCTCTCTCTCTCTGTCTCTCTCACTGTCTCTCTCTCTGTCTCTCTCTCGGTCTCTCTCTCGGTCTCTCTCCCTGTCTCTCTCTCTCATTCTGTCTGTCTCTCTCTCTCTGTCTCTCTCTCTACCTCTCTAACTCTGTCTCTCTCTCTCTGTCTCTCTCACTGTCTCTCTCTCTGTCTCTCTCTCTGTCTCTCTCTCTGTCTCTCACCCTGTCTCTCTCTCTGATTCTGTCTCTCTCACTCTCTCTCTCTGTCTCTCACCCTGTCTCTCACCCTGTCTCTCTCTCTCATTCTGTCTCTCTCTCTCACTCTGTCTCTCTCTCTCTGTCTCTCTCACTGTCTCTCTCACTGTGTCTCTCTCTACCTCTCTCACTCTGTCTCTCTCTCTCTCACTGTCTCTCTCTCTGTCTCTCTCGGTCTCTCTCTCGGTCTCTCTCCCTGTCTCTCTCTCTCATTCTGTCTCTCTCTCACTCTCTGTCTCTCTCTCTGTCTCTCACCCTGTCTCTCACCCTGTCTCTCTCTCTCATTCTGTCTCTCTCTCTCTCTGTCTCTCTCTCCCTCTGTCTCTCACGCCCTCTCTGTCTCTCTCTCTCTCTGTCTCTCTCTCTCTGTCTCTCTCTCTTTGTCTCTCTCTCCCTTTCACTCTGTCCCTCTCTCTGTCTCTCTCTCTCACTCTCTCTGTCTCTGTCTGTCTGTCTCTCTCTCTCTCTCTCACTCTCTCTCTCTCTCTCTCTCTCTCTGTCTCTCTCTCTCTCTGTCTCTCTCTCTCTCTCTGTCTCTCTCTCGGTCTCTCTCTCGGTCTCTCACCCTGTCTCTCTCTCTCATTCTGCCTGTCTCTCTCTCTCTGTCTCTCTCTCTACCTCTCTCACTCTGTCTCTCTCTCTCATTCTGTCTCTCTCACTCTCTCTCTCTGTCTCTCACCCTGTCTCTCTCTCTGATTCTGTCTCTCTCACTCTCTCTCTCTGTCTCTCACCCTGTCTCTCACCCTGTCTCTCTCTCTGATTCTGTCTCTCTCACTGTCTCTCTCTCTGTCTCTCACCCTGTCTCTCACCCTGTCTCTCACCCTGTCTCTCACCCTGTCTCTCTCTCTGATTCTGTCTCTCTCACTGTCTCTCTCTCTGTCTCTCACCCTGTCTCTCTCTCTCACCCTGTCTCTCTCTCATTCTGTCTCTCTCACTCTCTCTCTCTCTCTCTCACCCTGTCTCTCTCTCTCATTCTGTCTCTCTCACTCTCTCTCTCTGTCTCTCACCCTGTCTCTCTCTCTGATTCTGTCTCTCTCACTCTCTCTCTCTGTCTCTTACCCTGTCTCTCACCCTGTCTCTCTCTCTCACCCTGTCTCTCTCTCTCACCCTGTCTCTCTCTCTCATTCTGTCTCTCTCACTCTCTCTCTCTCTCTCTCACCCTGTCTCTCTCTCTCATTCTGTCTCTCTCACTCTCTCTCTCTGTCTCTCACCCTGTCTCTCTCTCTGATTCTGTCTCTCTCACTCTCTCTCTCTGTCTCTTACCCTGTCTCTCACCCTGTCTCTCTCTCTCACCCTGTCTCTCTCTCTCACCCTGTCTCTCTCTCTCACCCTGTCTCTCTCACTGTCTCTCACCCTGTCTCTCACCCTGTCTCTCTCTCTCACCCTGTCTCTCTCTCATTCTGTCTCTCTCTCTCTCTGTCTCTCTCACTGTCTCTCCCTCCCTCCCTCTCTCTCTCTCTGTTTCTCTGTGAACGGTTTTGATTCCCTTATCTAAGGAAGGTTGATCCCGGGTACGGAGGGATTTTCTTATGAGGAGAGGCTGGGTAGTCTGGGCCTGTCCTCATTGGAGGTTAGAAGAATGAGAGGCGACCTTATTGAGACATATCGGGGGCGGGATACTCCAATCCCGTGGCAGAGTGTCCACGCCATTGTAAGCGGCGCCGCAATGCGCAGTGGGACCGGCACCGATCCGCGTGTGCGCAGTGGGAACAGCACCGATCCGCGCATGCGCAGTGGGAACAGCACCGATCTGCGCATGCGCAGTGGGACCGGCACCGATCCGCGCATGCGCAGTGGGAACAGCACCGATCCGCGTGTGCGCAGTGGGAACAGCACCGATCCGCGCATGCGCAGTGGGAACAGCACCGATCCGCGTGTGCGCAGTGGGAACAGCACCGATCCGCGTGTGCGCAGTGGGAACAGCACCGATCCGCGCATGCGCAGTGGGAACAGCACCGATCCGCGTGTGCGCAGTGGGAACAGCACCGATCCGCGTGTGCGCAGTGGGAACAGCACCGATCCGCGTGTGCGCAGTGGGAACAGCACCGATCCGCGTGTGCGCAGTGGGAACAGCACCGATCCGCGCATGCGCAGTGGGAACAGCACCGATCCGCGTGTGCGCAGTGGGACCGGCACCGATCCGCGCATGCGCAGTGGGAACAGCACCGATCCGCGTGTGCGCAGTGGGAACAGCACCGATCCGCGTGTGCGCAGTGGGAACAGCACCGATCCGCGCATGCGCAGTGGGAACAGCACCGATCCGCGTGTGCGCAGTGGGACCGGCACCGATCCGCGCATGCGCAGTGGGAACAGCACCGATCCGCGTGTGCGCAGTGGGACCGGCACCGATCCGCGCATGCGCAGTTTGACTTGCACCGATCCGCGTGTGCGCAGTGGGAACAGCACCGATCCGCGCATGCGCAGTGGGAACAGCACCGATCCGCGCATGCGCAGTGGGAACGGCACCGATCCGCGCATGCGCAGTGGGACCGGCACCGGCGAGGCCACATCGGAGGCCCCCCCCCCCCTAGGGTCGGACCCCCCCCACCACCACCACAGGCTGCCCCCCGACCTTTCCGGCCCGGCCCCGGGGCTGCGAGAATCCCGGCCCGGATTCCCAGGGGCGTTTGAGATGCTGAGAGGCTGTTCCCCCTTGAGGGAGGGTCTAGGGTCAGAGGGCACGGTCTCAGAGTGAGGGGGTCGCCCGTTTGAGACAGAGGTGAGGAGGAATTTTGTCTCTCGGAGGGGAGTTAATCTGCGGAATTCCTGACGCCCCGGGATGGCTGGTTAAGTATGTCCAATGCCGAGAGACAGATTTTTACCCAGCGAGGGAATCGAGGGTCACGGGAATAAGGCGGGGAAGTGAGGATTCGATTGCATCGAATGGCGGAGCGGAATCGACGGGCAGAATGGCCCTCCTTCTGCTCCGGGACCTCGTCGCCAGTCTGTCCCTCTACCTGTATCGCTCTCTCACTCTGTCTATCACTTCTCTGTCTCTCTATCTCTACCGCACAATGATCGATTCTCTCGTAACTTTCCAAATCTCACCCCTTCCTCACCCTCCCCTCCAAATCCCACTCCCTCCTCACTCTCCCCTCCAAATCCCACTCCCTCCTCACTCTCCCCCTCCAAATCCCACTCCCTCCTCACTCTCCCCCTCCAAATCCCACTCCCTCCTCACTCTCCCCCTCCAAATCCCACTCCCTCCTCACTCTCCCCCTCCAAATCCCACTCCCTCCTCACTCTCCCCCTCCAAATCTCACTCCCTCCTCACCCTCCCCTCCAAATTCCACTCCCTCCTCACTCTCCCCCTCCAAATCCCACTCCCTCCTCACTCTCCCCCTCCAAATCTCACTCCCTCCTCACCGTCCCCCTCCAAATCCCACTCCCTCCTCACCCTCCCCTCCAAATCCCACTCCCTCCTCACTCTCCCCCTCCAAATCCCACTTCCTCCTCACTCTCCCCCTCCAAATCTCACTCCCTCCTCACCCTCCCCTCCAAATTCCACTCCCTCCTCACTCTCCCCCTCCAAATCTCACTCCCTCTTCACCCTCCCCTCCAAATCCCACTCCCTCCTCACTCTCCCCCTCCAAATCCCACTCCCTCCTCACTCTCCCCCTCCAAACCCCACTCCCTCCTCACTCTCCCCCTCCAAAATCAACCCCCTCCTCACTCTCCCCCTCCAAATCCCACTCCCTCCTCACTCTCCCCCTCCAAATCTCACTCCCTCCTCACCCTCCCCTCCAAATCCCACTCCCTCCTCACTCTCCCCCTCCAAATTCCACTCCCTCCTCACTCTCCCCCTCCAAATCTCACTGCCTCCTCACCCTCCCCTCCAAATTCCACTCCCTCCTCACTCTCTGCTCCAAATCCCACTCCCTCCTCACTCTCCCCCTCCAAATCTCACTCCCTCCTCACCCTCCCCTCCAAATCCCACTCCCTCCACACTCTCCCCCTCCAAATCCCACTCCCTCCTCACTCTCCCCCTCCAAATCCCACTCCCTCCTCACTCTTCCCCTCCAAATCCCACTCCCTCCACACCCTCCCCTCAAAAATCCACTCCCTCCTCACTCTCCCCTTCCATATCCCACTCCCTCCTCACTCTCCCCCTCCAAATCTCACCTCCTCCTCACCGTCCCCCTCCAAATCCCACTCCCTCCTCACCCTCCCCTCCAAATCCCACTCCCTCCTCACTCTCCCCTCCAAATCCCACTCCCTCCTCACGCTCCCCCTCCAAATCTCACTCCCTCCTCACCCTCCCCTCCAAATTCCACTCCCTCCTCACTCTCCCCCTCCAAATCCCACTCCCTCCTCACTCTCCCCCTCCAAACACCACTCCCTCCTCACCCCCCCTCCAAATCCTACACCCTCCTCACCCTCCCCTACAAATCCCACTCCCTCCTCACCCTCCCCTCCAAATTCCACTCCCTCCTCACTCTCCCCTCCAAATCCCACTCCCTCCTCACTCTCTCCCTCCAAACCCCACTCCCTCCTCACTCTCCCCCTCCAAATCTCACTCCCTCCTCACCCTCCCCTCCAAATTCCACTCCCTCCTCACTCTCCCCTCCAAATCCCACTCCCTCCTCACTCTCCCCCTACAAATCTCAATCCCTCCTCACCCTCCCCTCCAAATCCCTCTCCCTCCTCACTCTCCCCTCCAAATCCCACTCCCTCCTCACTCTCCCCTCCAAATCCCACTCCCTCCTCACCCTCCCCTCCAAATCCCACTCCCTCCTCACTCTCCCCTCCAAATCCCACTCCCTCCTTACTCTCCCACTCCAAATCCCACTCCCTCCTCACTCTCCCCTCCAAATCCCACTCCCTCCTCACCCTCCCCTCCAAGTCCCACTCCCTCCTCACTCTCCCCCTCCAAATCTCACTCCCTCCTCACCCTCCCCTCAAAATTTCACTCCCTCCTCACTCTCCCCCTCCAAATCCCACTCCCTCCTCACTCTCCGCCTCCAAATCTCACTCCCTCCTCACCCTCCCCTCCAAATCCAACTCCCTCCTCACCCTCCCCTCCAAATCCCACTCCCTCCTCCCCCTCTCCCTCCAAATCCCACTCCCTCCTCACCCTCCCCTCCAAATCCCACTCCCTCCTCACTCTCCTCCTCCAAACCCCACTCCCTCCTCACTCTCCCCCTCCAAAATCAACTCCCTCCTCACACTCCCCCTCCAGATCCCACTCCCTCCTCACTCTCCCCCTCCAAATCTCACTCCCTCCTCACCCTCCCCTGCAAATCCCACTCCTTCCTCACTCTCCCCCTCCAAATCCCACTCCCTCCTCACTCTCCCCCTCCAAATCTCACTCCCTCCTCACCCTCCCCTCCAAATTCCACTCCCTCCTCACTCTCCGCTCCAAATCCCACTCCCTCCTCACTCTCCCCCTCCAAATCTCACTCCCTCCTCACCCTCCCCTCCAAATCCCACTCCCTCCTCACTCTCCCCCTCCAAATCCCACTTCCTCCTCACTCTCCCCCTCCAAATCCCACTCCCTCCTCACTCTCCCCCTCCAAATCCCACTCCCTCCTCACCCTCCCCTCCAACATCCACTCCCTCCTCACTCTCCCCCTCCATATCCCACTCCCTCCTCACTCTCCCCCTCCAAATCTCACTCCCTCCTCACCGTCCCCCTCCAAATCCCACTCCCTCCTCACTCTCCCCCTCCAAATCTCACTCCCTCCTCACCGTCCCCCTCCAAATCCCACTCCCTCCTCACCCTCCCCTCCAAATCCCACTCCCTCCTCACTCTCCCCCTCCAAATTCCACTCCCTCCTCACTCTCCCCCTCCAAATCTCACTGCCTCCTCACCCTCCCCTCCAAATTCCACTCCCTCCTCACTCTCTGCTCCAAATCCCACTCCCTCCTCACTCTCCCCCTCCAAATCTCACTCCCTCCTCACCCTCCCCTCCAAATCCCACTCCCTCCACACTCTCCCCCTCCAAATCCCACTCCCTCCTCACTCTCCCCCTCCAAATCCCACTCCCTCCTCTCTCTTCCCCTCCAAATCCCACTCCCTCCACACCCTCCCCTCAAAAATCCACTCCCTCCTCACTCTCCCCTTCCATATCCCACTCCCTCCTCACTCTCCCCCTCCAAATCTCACCTCCTCCTCACCGTCCCCCTCCAAATCCCACTCCCTCCTCACCCTCCCCTCCAAATCCCACTCCCTCCTCACTCTCCCCTCCAAATCCCACTCCCTCCTCACGCTCCCCCTCCAAATCTCACTCCCTCCTCACCCTCCCCTCCAAATTCCACTCCCTCCTCACTCTCCCCCTCCAAATCCCACTCCCTCCTCACTCTCCCCCTCCAAACACCACTCCCTCCTCACCCCCCCTCCAAATCCTACACCCTCCTCACCCTCCCCTACAAATCCCACTCCCTCCTCACCCTCCCCTCCAAATTCCACTCCCTCCTCACTCTCCCCTCCAAATCCCACTCCCTCCTCACTCTCTCCCTCCAAACCCCACTCCCTCCTCACTCTCCCCCTCCAAATCTCACTCCCTCCTCACCCTCCCCTCCAAATTCCACTCCCTCCTCACTCTCCCCTCCAAATCCCACTCCCTCCTCACTCTCCCCCTCCAAATCCCACTCCCTCCTCACCCTCCCCTCCAAATCCCTCTCCCTCCTCACCCTCCCCTCCAAATTCCACTCCCTCCTCACTCTCCCCTCCAAATCCCACTCCCTCCTCACTCTCCCCCTCCAAATCCCACTCCCTCCTCACCCTCCCCTCCAAATCCCTCTCCCTCCTCACTCTCCCCTCCAAATTCCACTCCCTCCTCACTCTCCCCTCCAAATCCCACTCCCTCCTCACTCTCCCCCTCCAAATCTCAATCCCTCCTCACCCTCCCCTCCAAATCCCTCTCCCTCCTCACTCTCCCCTCCAAATCCCACTCCCTCCTCACTCTCCCCTCCAAATCCCACTCCCTCCTCACCCTCCCCTCCAAATCCCACTCCCTCCTCACTCTCCCCTCCAAATCCCACTCCCTCCTTACTCTCCCACTCCAAATCCCACTCCCTCCTCACTCTCCCCTCCAAATCCCACTCCCTCCTCACCCTCCCCTCCAAGTCCCACTCCCTCCTCACTCTCCCCCTCCAAATCTCACTCCCTCCTCACCCTCCCCTCAAAATTTCACTCCCTCCTCACTCTCCCCCTCCAAATCCCACTCCCTCCTCACTCTCCGCCTCCAAATCTCACTCCCTCCTCACCCTCCCCTCCAAATCCAACTCCCTCCTCACCCTCCCCTCCAAATCCCACTCCCTCCTCCCCCTCTCCCTCCAAATCCCACTCCCTCCTCACCCTCCCCTGCAAATCCCACTCCCTCCTCACTCTCCTCCTCCAAACCCCACTCCCTCCTCACTCTCCCCCTCCAAAATCAACTCCCTCCTCACACTCCCCCTCCAGATCCCACTCCCTCCTCACTCTCCCCCTCCAAATCTCACTCCCTCCTTACCCTCCCCTGCAAATCCCACTCCTTCCTCACTCTCCCCCTCCAAATCCCACTCCCTCCTCACTCTCCCCCTCCAAATCTCACTCCCTCCTCACCCTCCCCTCCAAATTCCACTCCCTCCTCACTCTCCGCTCCAAATCCCACTCCCTCCTCACTCTCCCCCTCCAAATCTCACTCCCTCCTCACCCTCCCCTCCAAATCCCACTCCCTCCTCACTCTCCCCCTCCAAATCCCACTCCCTCCTCACTCTCCCCCTCCAAATCCCACTCCCTCCTCACTCTCCCCCTCCAAATCCCACTCCCTCCTCACCCTCCCCTCCAACATCCACTCCCTCCTCACTCTCCCCCTCCATATCCCACTCCCTCCTCACTCTCCCCCTCCAAATCTCACTCCCTCCTCACCGTCCCCCTCCAAATCCCACTCCCTCCTCACCCTCCCCTCCAAATCCCACTCCCTCCTCATGCTCCCCCTCCAAATCTCACTCCCTCCTCATCCTCCCCTCCAAATTCCACTCCCTCCTCACTCTCCCCCTCCAAATCCCACTCCCTCCTCACTCTCCCCCTCCAAACCCCACTCCCTCCTCACCCCCCTCCAAATCCTACTCCCTCCTCACCCTATCCTCCAAATCCCACTCCCTCCTCACCCTCCACTCCAAATTCCACTCCCTCCTCACTCTCCCCCTCCAAATCCCACTCCCTCCTCACTCTCCCCCTGCAAATCCCACTCCCTCCTCACTCTCCCCCTCCAAATCTCACTCCCTCCTCACCCTCCCCTCCAAATTTCACTCCCTCCTCACTCTCCCCCTCCAAATCCCACTCCTCCTCACTCTCCCACTCCAAATCTCACTCCCTCCTCACCCTCCCCTCCAAATCCAACTCCCTCCTTACCCTCCCCTCCAAATCCCACTCCCTCCTCACTCTCCCCCTCCAAATCTCATTCCCTCCTCACTCTCCCCCTCCAAGTCTCACTCCCTCCTCACTCTCCCCTCCAAATCCCACTCCCTCCTCACCCTCCCCTCCAAATCTCACTCCCTCCTCACCCTCCCCTCCAAATCCCACTCCCTCCTCACCCTCCCCTCCAAGTCCCACTCCCTCCTCACTCTCCCCCTCCAAATCCCACCCCCTCCTCACTCTCCCCCTCCAAATCTCACTCCCTCCTCACCCTCCCCTCCAAATTTCACTCCCTCCTCACTCTCCCCCTCCAATTCCCACTCCTCCTCACTCTCCCATTCCAAATCTCACTCCCTCCTCACCCTCCCCTCCAAATCCAACTCCCTCCTCACCCTCCCCTCCAAATCCCACTCCCTCCTCCCCCTCTCCCTCCAAATCTCACTCCCTCCTCACCCTCCCCTCCAAATTTCACTCCCTCCTCACCCTCCCCTCCAAGTCCCACTCCCTCCTCACTCTCCCCCTCCAAATCCCCCTCCCTCCTCCCCCTCTCCCTCCAAATCCCACTCCCTCCTCACTCTCCCCCTCCAAATCCAACTCCCTCCTCACTCTCCCCCTCCAAACCCCACTCCCTCCTCACTCTCCCCCTCCAAATCCAACTCCCTCCTCACTCTCCCCCTCCAAATCCCACTCCCTCCTCACTCTCCCCCTCCAAACCCCACTCCCTCCTCACTCTCCCCCTCCAAATCCAACTCCCTCCTCACTCTCCCCCTCCAAACCCCACTCCCTCCTCACTCTCCCCCTCCAAATCCCACTCCCTCCTCACTCTCCCAGCCCCCCCGCACTGACCCCCCCCCCCCGCAGGCCCCCCGCTCACCCCACCCACACTGACCCCAGCCCCCCCCCCACACTGACAGCTGACCCCCCCAGCCCCCCACCACACTGACAGCTGACCCCCCCAGCAGCCCCCCCCCCAGCAGCCCCCCCCCCCACACTGACAGCTGACCCCCCCACCCCCCCCCACACTGATTCCAGCCCCCCCCAGCCCCCCCGCTCACCCCACCCACACTGACCCCAGCCCCCCCCCCCCCCCCACACTGACAGCTGACCCTCTCCTTGTCCAATCCCGCACAGACAAGGCCGAGATCCTCAGCCTCCTGGACGCCGTGAACCGCCACAACTGGTGCTTCTCCTTCGTGGTGCGGGGGAATCCGCGGCCCAGCACCCGCTGGATCTACGACTCCGCCGAGCTGCCCGACAACCGCATCAGCTGGACCGTCATCTACGACGAGGAGCCCAACGAGATCCACGGCTGCCGGGAGCTGGCGAGCCCCACCCATTGCAACAACGGCAACTACACGCTGGTGGTGGAGAACGCGCTGGGCGGCGACCGGCGCACGGCCAGGGGCCACTTCATGGAGGGCCCGCTGGACATCTGCCTGACCGAGCCCACCAAGTCAGGTCAGTGAGGGCCTGTCCACCCAGCCAACGGAGGCCCCCCACCCCCCGTTCTGCCTCGTGGGGGCTGGAGGCTAACCTCTACTCTTCCTGGCCCTCGGGCTGCTCGCGAGGGGCCTTCCTGAAATCCCCCTTACCGCCCCATTCTACCCTCTGCACCAGGCTCAGGTGTGTGGCTGGAGCCTTCGCACAGACCCATGTGTGGATTTGGGCCTTAGCACAGGCCCATGTGTGGGGTTGGGCCTCAGCACAGTCCCATGTGTGGGTTTGGGCCTTAGCACAGGCCCATATATCTGGTTTGGTCCTTAGAACAGTCCCATGTGTTCATTTGGGCCTTAGCACAGGCCCATGTGTGGATTTGGGCCTTAGCACAGGCCCATGTGTGGGGTTGGGCCTCAACACACTCCCATGTGTGGGTTTGGGCCTTAGCACAGTCCCATGTGTGGGTTTGGGCCTTAGCACAGGCCCATATATCTGGTTTGGTCCTTAGAACAGTCCCATGTGTTCATTTGGGCCTTAGCACAGGCCCATGTGTGGATTTGGGCCTTAGCACAGGCCCATGTGTGGGGTTGGGCCTCAACACACTCCCATGTGTGGGTTTGGGCCTTAGCACAGGCCCATGTGTGGGGTTGGGCCTCAGCACAGTCCCATGTGTGGGTTTGGGCCTTAGCACAGGCCCATATATCTGGTTTGGTCCTTAGCACAGTCCCATGTGTGCATTTGGGCCTTAGCACAGGCCCATCTGTCTATTTGGGCCTTAGCACAGTCCCATGTGTGTATTTGAGCCTTAGCATAGTCCCATGTGTGGATTTGGGCCTTAGCACAGGTCCAAGTTTGGGTTTGGGCCTTAGGACAGGCCCATGTCAGGGTTTGGGCCTTAGGACAATCCCATGTGTGGGTTTGGGCCTCAGCACAGTCCCATGTGTGGATTTGGGCCTCAGCACAGTCCCATGTGTGGATTTGGGCCTCAGCACAGTCCGGTGTGTGTATTTGGGCCTTAGCACAGGCCCATGTCTAGGTTTGGGCCTCAGCCCAGGTCCATGTGTGTATTTGGGTGAGGAGGAGTGGAGGATTCTGGGAGGGAGGAGTGGAATTATGGGATCACTGATGCTGACCAGCATCCCTCCACTCCTTGGGCCTGCATTCCCAGGAGTGGACCAGGAGCAGGAGCCACTGGGTGCGATCGAGTGAGTTGGCAGCATCGGGCTGACACTCGAGGGCACAGGCAGCAGAAACCGTACCTGAGGGAGAGCTGACGCGTTTGCGAGGGAGCCGTGGGGGGGACGGGGGGGATGTGGCGCGCACTGGGGAGGGGGGGGGCGGGGGGGGCTTTACGAAGGCTTCGCCGTTACCGAGGGCCGGTTCTGACCTCTCCTTTTCCCTCTAGTGCAGAGCAGCACACTGAAGAACACGGCGGCGATGGACGAGGAGCCTCCCTACGGGGTGAGGGACCTGGGGGCGCCCTCCTCACGGGAAAGCACGGAGGGAATCCCCAGCTCGGCCCTGCCCCATGTGACCATCGGAGGCCATCCGACCCCTTACGTCTCTGCTGGCCCATTGACAGATCTATCCAATCAGTCCCATTCTCCCCACCCCCCCCCCCCCACTCCTCT
>NC_092732.1:31891941-32105542 GCF_047496885.1 Scyliorhinus torazame | reverse complement strand
ATAGCCAACAAACCCTTTTTAAAACTCGGACAAGGAGCCGCCCTCGACCCCGAATTATCAGAGAACTTCTGTGAAGTTTGAGATGTCCTATCAACTTCCGTGAAAGTGATTAAAAAAAAAAAGAAAAAGTATTTTGTAAAACACCCGTGGTGCTGTGTCTTTATTCTTGAAGTTGCCAATTAATCGACTAACCCGCCTTAACACATTTCCTTCCCCCCCCCCCCCCCCACCTCCTCCCCCCCCCCCCCCCATCTCCTCCCCCCCCCCCCCCCGCTCTCTCCTGATGCGACCATCGATTCACTCGAAGACACGTGGAGAGGTAAACCAACACCATCGAGGGCAGCACGGTAGCACAGTGGTTAGCACAATTGCTTCCCAGCTCCAGGGTCCCGGGTTCGATTCCCGGCTCGGGTCGCTGTCTCTGTGCGGAGTCTGCACGTCCTCCCCCCCCCCGTGTGTGCGTGGGTTTCCTCCGGGCGCTCCGGTTTCCTCCCACAGTCCAAAGATGTGCCGGTTAGGTGGATTGGCCGTGCTAAATTGCCCCTTAGTGTCCAAAATTGCCCTTAGTGTTGGGTATTGGGGATAGGGTGGAGGTGTGGGCTTGAGTGGGGTGCTCTTTCCAAGAGCTGGTGCAGACTCGATGGGCCGAATGGCCTCCATCTGCACTGTAAATTCTATACTTAATCAGCTTAGAACTGAGCCTGCCTGTGACAGGTACAACACTGAAGGTGGGCCCGCAGGTCAGCAGCTCTTATACTTCCTGTAAAGGGGGTGGAGCCAATTGTAGGAGCCCGTACATGCCCCAACATATCCCCTGTGGGTGAAGCCACACAATGGCCCATAGGTAGAACCCACAGGGTTAATAACATAACAGCGCACTGGTGAATTGTCAATAATTATACATTCACCACATCCCCAACATTCCCCAGGTCACCAAGTTTCTCTTCAATTCCCCTGCCTCGTTCTGCCCAGGCTCGGCCTTTGCGAAGGCTTCTGGGAAAGGTCCACTGCTCGTGTTTGTGGCTGGCGTACTCCGGGTGGAGGGGGGCTAAGGCCGTCCGTCCCCCTCGGTAGGGAGAGATGGAGAGATTTTGCATTTCTATAGTGCCCTTTTGAGGCCCTGTGGGGGAGCGGGGTGGGGGGAGGTGCGGAGAGATGCGATCTCCGCCACACACTGCCCCTCCAACCGTACTCCGATGGTGGCCGTGGAGTACTACACCAGCCTGAGGGAGAGACTGGAGGGTTAAATGTGTCCCCTGAAAGATTTACGACAGTGCGGCGCTCCCTCAGCACTGACCCCTCCCGCGGTGCGGCGCTCCCCCAGTACTGACTCTCTGACAGTGCGGCACTCCCTCAGTACTGACCCTCTGACAGTGCGGCACTCCCTCAGCACTGACCCTCTGACCGTGCGGCACTCCCCCAGTACTGACCCTCTGACAGTGCGGCACTCCCTCAGTACTGACCCTCTGACAGTGCGGCACTCCCTCAGCACTGACCCTCCCGCAGTGCGGCACTCCCCCAGTACTGACCCTCTGACAGTGCGGCGCTCCCTCAGCACTGACCCTCTGACAGTGCGGCACTCCCTCAGTACTGACCCTCTGACAGTGCGGCACTCCCTCAGCACTGACCCTCTGACAGTGCGGTGCTCCCCCAGTACTGACCCTCTGACAGTGCGGCGCTCCCTCAGTACCGACCCTCCCGCAGTGCGGCGCTCCCCCAGTACTGACCCTCTGACAGTGCGGCGCTCCCTCAGTACTGACCCTCTGACAGTGCGGTGCTCCCTCAGTACTGACCCTCTGACAGTGCAGCACTCCCTCAGTACTGACCCTCTGGCAGTGCGGCGCTCCCTCAGTACTGACCCTCTGACAGTGCAGTGCTCCCTAAGTACTGACCCTCTGACAGTGCGGCACTCCCTCAGTACTGACCCTCTGACAGTGCGGCGCTCCCTCAGTACTGACCCTCCCACAGTGCGGCGCTCCCTCAGTACTGACCCTCCCAAAGTGCGGCACTCCCTCAGTACTGACCCTCCTACAGTGCGCCGCTCCCTCAGAACTGACCCTCAGACAGTGCGGAGCTCCCTCAGTACTGACCCTCTGACAGTGCGGCACTCCCTCAGTACTGGCCCTCTGACAGTGCAGTGCTCCCTCAGTACTGACCCTCCCACAGTGTGGCACTCCCTCAGTACTGACCCTCCCACAGTGCGGCGCTCCCTCAGTACTGACCCTCCTACAGTGCGCCGCTCCCTCAGTACTGACCCTCCCGCAGTGCAGCACTCCCTCAGTACTGACCCTCCCACAGTGCGGCGCTCCCTCAACACTGACCCTCTGACAGTGCGGCACTCCCTCAGTACTGACCCTCCCACAGTGCGGCACTCCCTCAGCACTGACCCTCTGACAGTGCAGCGCTCCCTCAGTATTGACCCTCCCACAGTGCGGCGCTCCCTCAGTACTGACCCTCTGTCAGTGCGGCAGTCGCTCAGTACTGACCCTCCCACAGTGCGGCGCTCCCTCAGTACTGACCCTCCCACAGTGCGGCACTCCCTCAGTACCGGCCCTCCCACAGTGCGGAGTTCCCTCAGTACTGACCCTCTGACAGTGCGGCGCTCCCTCAGTACTGACCCTCTGACAGTGCGGCACTCCCTCAGTACTGACCCTCTGACAGTGCGGCACTCCCTCAGCACTGACCCTCTGACAGTGCGGCACTCCCTCAGTACTGACCCTCCCACAGTGCGGCACTCCCTCAGTACTGACCCTCCCACAGTGCGGAGTTCCCTCAGGACTGACCCTCTGACAGTGCGGCGCTCCCTCAGTACTGACCCTCTGACAGTGCGGCGCACCCTCAGCACTGACCCTCTGACAGTACGGCGCTCCCTCACTGCTGACCCTCCCACAGTGAGGCGCTCCCTCAGGACTGACCGTCTGACAGTGCGGCGCTCCCTCAGTACTGACCATCCCACAGTGCGGAGTTCCCTCAGTACTGACCCTCTGACAGTGCGGCTCTCCCTCAGTACTGACCCTCTGACAGTGCGGCGCTCCCTCAGTACTGACCCTCCCACAGTGCGGCACTCCCTCAGTACTGACCCTCTGACAGTGCGGCACTCCCTCAGTACTGACCCTCTGACAGTGCAGCACTCCCTCAGTACTGACCCTCCGACAGTGCGGCACTCCCTCAGTACTGACCCTCTGACAGTGCGGCGCTCCCTCAGTACTGACCCTCTGACAGTGCGGCGCTCCCTCAGTACTGACTCTCTGACAGTGCGGCACTCCCTCAGTACTGACCCTCTGACAGTGCGGCACTCCCTCAGCAATGACCCTCTGACAGTGCGGCACTCCCTCAGTACTGACCCTCCCACAGTGCGGCACTCCCTCAGTACTGACCCTCCCACAGTGCGGAGTTCCCTCAGGACTGACCCTCTGACAGTGCGGCGCTCCCTCAGTACTGACCCTCTGACAGTGCGGCGCTCCCTCAGCACTGACCCTCTGACAGTACGGCGCTCCCTCAGGCTGACCCTCGGACAATGCGGCACTCCCTCAGTACTGACCCTCCCACAGTGCGGAGCTCCCTCAGGCTGACCCTCGGACAATGCGGCGCTCCCTCAGTACTGACCCTCGGACAATGCGGCGCTCCCTCAGTACTGACCCTCCCACAGTGCGGCGCTCCCTCAGTACTGACCCTCTGACAGTGCGGCACTCCCTCAGTACTGACCCTCTGACAGTGCGGCGCTCCCTCAGTACTGACCCTCTGACAGTGCGGCGCTCCCTCAGTACTGACCCTCCCACAGTGCGGCGCTCCCTCAGTACTGACCCTCCCACAGTGCGGCACTCCCTCAGTACTGACCCTGTGACAGTGCGGCACTCCCTCAGTACTGACCCTCTGACAGTGCGGCACTCCCTCAGTACTGACCCTCCCACAGTGCGCCGCTCCCTCAGTACTGACCCTGTGACAGTGCGGCACTCCCTCAGTACTGACCCTCTGACAGTGCGGCACTCCCTCAGTACTGACCCTCCCACAGTGCGCCGCTCCCTCAGTACTGACCCTCTGACAGTGCGGCACTCCCTCAGTACTGACCCTCCCACAGTGCGGCACTCCCTCAGTACTGACCCTCCACAGTGCGGCGCTCCCTCAGTACTGACCCTCCCACAGTGCGGCGCTCCCTCAGTACTGACCCTCCGACAGTGCAGAGCTCCCTCAGTACTGACCCTCCCACAGTGCGGTGCTCCCTCAGTACTGACCCTCCCACAGTGCGGCGCTCCCTCAGTCCTGACCCTCCCACAGTGCGGAGCTCCCTCAGGCTGACCCTCTGACAGTGCGGCACTCCCTCAGTACTGACCCTCCGACAGTGCGCCACTCCCTCAGTACTGACCCTCCGACAGTGCGCCACTCCCTCAGTACTGACCCTCCACAGTGCGGCGCTCCCTCAGTACTGACCCTCCGACAGTGCGGCACTCCCTCAGTACTGACCCTCCCACAGTGCGGCGCTCCCTCACTACTGACCCTCCCACAGTGCGCCGCTCCCTCAGTACAGACCCTCTGACAGTGCGGCACTCCCTCAGTACTGACCCTCCCACAGTGCGGCGCTCCCTCAGTACTGACCCTCTGACAGTGCGTCACTCCCTCAGTACTGACCCTCCGACAGTGCGGCACTCCCTCAGCACTGACCCTCCCACAGTGCGGAGCTCCCTCAGTACTGACCCTCCCACAGTGCAGCACTCCCTCAGTACTGACCCTCCGACAGTGCTGCACTCCCTCAGTACTGACCCTCCACAGTGCGGCGCTCCCTCAGTACTGACCCTCCGACAGTGCGGCACTCCCTCAGTACTGACCCTCCCACAGTGCGGCACTCCCTCAGTACTGACCCTCCCACAGTGCGGCGCTCCCACAGTGCGGCCCTCCCACAGTGCGGAGCTCCCTCAGTCCTGACCCTCTGAAAGTGCGGAGCTCCCTCAGGCTGACCCTCTGACAGTGCGGCACTCCCTCAGTACTGACCCTCCCACAGTGAGGCACTCCCTCAGTACTGACCCTCCCACAGTGCGGCACTCCCTCAGTACTGACCCTCCACAGTGCGGCGCTCCCTCAGTACTGACCCTCCGACCGTGCGGCACTCCCTCAGTACTGACCCTCCCACAGTGCGGCACTCCCTCAGTACTGACCCTCCCACAGTGCGGCGCTCCCTCAGTACTGACCCTCCCACAGTGCGGCGCTCCCTCAGTACTGACCCTCTGACAGTGCGGCGCTCCCACAGTGCGGCCCTCCCACAGTGCGGAGCTCCCTCAGTCCTGACCCTCTGACAGTGCGGAGCTCCCTCAGGCTGACCCTCTGACAGTGCGGCACTCCCTCAGTACTGACCCTCCCACAGTGAGGCGCTCCCTCAGTACTGACCCTCCGACAGTGCGGCACTCCCTCAGTACTGACCCTCCCACAGTGAGGCGCTCCCTCAGTACTGACCCTCCGACAGTGCGGCACTCCCTCAGTACTGACCCTCCCACAGTGAGGCGCTCCCTCAGTACTGACCCTCCGACAGTGCGGCACTCCCTCAGTACTGACCCTCCCACAATGCGGCACTCCCTCAGTACTGACCCTCTGACAGTGCGGCGCTCCCTCAGTACTGACCCTCCCACAGTGCGGCACTCCCTCAGTACTGACCCTCTGACAGTGCGGCGCTCCCTCAGTACTGACCCTCCCACAGTGCGGAGCTCCCTCAGGCTGACCCTCGGACAGTGCGGCACTCCCTCAGTACTGACCCTCCCACAGTGCGGCACTCCCTTAGTACTGACCCTCCCAGAGTGCCGCACTCCCTCAGTACTGACCCTCTGACAGTGCGGCGCTCCCTCAGTACTGACCCTCCCACAGTGCGGCACTCCCTCAGTCCTGACCCTCCCACAGTGCGGCGCTCCCTCAGTACTGACCCTCCCACAGTGCGGCACTCCCTCAGTCCTGACCCTCCGACAGTGCGGCGCTCCCTCAGTACTGACCCTCCCACAGTGCGGCGCTCCCTCAGTACTGACCCTCTGACAGTGCGGCGCTCCCTCAGTACTGACCCTCTGACAGTGCGGCACTCCCTCAGTATTGACCCTCTGACAGTGCGGAGCTCCCTCAGTACTGACCCTCGGACAGCGCGGCGCTCCCTCAGTACTGACCCTCCCACAGTGCGGCACTCCCTCAGTACAGGCCCTCTGACAGTGCGGCACTCCCTCAGTACTGACCCTCTGGCAGTGCGGCACTCCCTCAGTACAGACCCTCTGACAGTGCGGCACTCCCTCAGTACTGACCCTCTGGCAGTGCGGCGCTCCCTCAGTACTGACCCTCTGGCAGTGCGGCGCTCCCTCAGTACTGCCCTTCCTCTGATGCTGGGACGTTGATTGACCCAAGGACCATTTCCCCAGCGGCCGTGATGCGCAGCGGGAGAATCCAACAATGCGTCCAGTACGGAGGACGTCCTGTTCCACACGTAGAGGGACCGGGGAATATGGGAATGTTCTGCTCGGGAGCTGAGACGGGATACGTACGGACGGGGAGCTCATCGGGAAGTTCAATATTTTTAACTCTGCGAATACCCTGCCCACCCCCCCCCCCCCCGCCCCCCCGCCCCCACCTCCGAGACCCCCTCACGAGGGGAAAGCTCATCGCTGGGTATCGACTGCCAGGACCCCTGCCCGTCCCGCTCCCCCGCCTCGTTCCTCCAAATTACGTTGAGTCGGACTCCGTTCCGGGGAGCAGCCTCGGTGTCAGGTGGTCAACGCCGCTGCCTCACAGCTCCAGGGTCCCAGGTTCGATTCCCCGCTGGGTCACTGTCTGTGCGGAGTCTGCACGTTCTCCCCCGTGCCTGCGTGGGTTTCCTCCGGGTGCCCCGGTTTCCTCCCACAGCCCAAAGACGTGCGGGTTAGGTGGGATTACGGGGACAGGGTGGGGAGCTCTTGCGATGGGTCAGTGCAGTCTCTATGAGATAAATGGCCTCCTCCTGCACTGTGGGGCTTCCGTGAAAGGAGCGGTGGGGAGACGAGAGAGGGGCGGCGAGGTTATGGGGGCGGTTAGCAGAGTTCAGCCCCCCCACCCCGATAGCAGGAGCGCCAATGGTGGAACGATGGGTTCAGATGTGATTGAAGCATGAGTAATGACCGAGGCCTCCAGCCTGTCTTGACCGTGGAGAGGGTGCGAACGCACATGGGGAAGCGTGCGGAGAACCAACATGGTCGTCGATGTCACTCCCTGGGCTCCGGGACACGGACAACGGCTGCACCCATGGACGATGCACTGAGAGATCGATTATCAGCGTGGGAGTATGGGATCGACGTGTTGAAGGCAACAGAACTGAATGTGAAACCAACATAATCCACACATCGCCACTCCCTGTGTATCCCCACACTCACTGTGTAACACTCACACTCCCTGTGTATCCCCCACACTCCCTGTGTATCCCTCACACTCCCTGTGTATCCCCACACTCACTGTGTATCCCCACACTCCCTGTGTATCCCCCACACTCACTGTGTATCCCCCACACTCACTGTGTAACCCCCACACTCCCTGTGTATCCCCCACACTCCCTGTGTATCCCCCACACTCCCTGTGTATCCCCCACACTCACTGTGTATCCCCCACACTCACTGTGTATCCCCCACACTCACTGTGTATCCCCCACACTCACTGTGTATCCCTCACACTCACTGTGTATCCCCCACACTCACTGTGTATCCCTCACACTCACTGTGTATCCCCCACACTCACTGTGCATCCCCCACACTCCCTGTGTATCCCCCACACTCACTGTGTATCCCCCACACTCACTGTGTATCCCCCACACTCCCTGTGTATCCCCCACACTCCCTGTGTATCCCTCACACTCACTGTGTATCCCCCACACTCACTGTGTATCCCCCACACTCACTGTGCATCCCCCACACTCCCTGTGTAACACTCACACTCCCTGTGTATCCCCCACACTCACTGTGTATCCCTCACACTCACTGTGTATCCCCCACACTCACTGTGTATCCCTCACACTCACTGTGTATCCCCCACACTCACTGTGCATCCCCCACACTCCCTGTGTATCCCCCACACTCCCTGTGTATCCCCCACACTCACTGTGTATCCCTCACACTCACTGTGTATCCCCCACACTCACTGTGTATCCCCCACACTCACTGTGTATCCCCCACACTCACTGTGTATCCCCCACACTCACTGTGCATCCCCCACACTCCCTGTGTATCCCCCACACTCCCTGTGTATCCCCCACACTCACTGTGTATACCCCACACTCACTGTGTATCCCCCACACTCACTGTGTATCCCCCACACTCACTGTGTATCCCCCACACTCACTGTGTATCCCTCACACTCACTGTGTATCCCCCACACTCACTGTGTATCCCTCACACTCACTGTGTATCCCCCACACTCACTGTGCATCCCCCACACTCCCTGTGTATCCCCCACACTCACTGTGTATCCCCCACACTCACTGTGTATCCCCCACACTCACTGTGCATCCCCCACACTCCCTGTGTATCCCCCACATTCACTGTGTATCCCCCACACTCACTGTGTATCCCTCACACTCACTGTGTATCCCCCACACTCACTGTGCATCCCCCACACTCCCTGTGTATCCCCCACACTCCCTGTGTATCCCCCACACTCACTGTGTATCCCTCACACTCACTGTGTATCCCCCACACTCACTGTGTATCCCCCACACTCACTGTGTATCCCCCACACTCACTGTGTATCCCCCACACTCACTGTGTATCCCCCACACTCACTGTGTATCCCCCACACTCACTGTGTATCCCCCACACTCACTGTGTATCCCCCACACTCACTGTGCATCCCCCACACTCCCTGTGTATCCCCCACACTCCCTGTGTATCCCCCACACTCACTGTGTATCCCCCACACTCACTGTGTATCCCTCACACTCACTGTGTATCCCCCACACTCACTGTGTATCCCCCACACTCACTGTGTATCCCTCACACTCACTGTATATCCCTCACACTCATTGTGTATCCCCCACACTCACTGTGTATCCCTCACACTCACTGAGTATCCCCCACACTCACTGTGTATCCCTCACACTCACTGTGTATCCCTCACACTCACTGTGTATCCCCCACGATCAAAGTGTATCCCTCACACTCACTGTGTATCCCCCACACTCACTGTGTATCCCTCACACTCCCTGTGTATCCCCCACACTCACTGTGAATCCCCCACACTCACTGTGTATCCCCCACACTCAGTGTATCCCACACACTCACTGTGTATCCCCCACACTCACTGTGTATCTCTCACACTCACTGTGTATCCCCCACACTCACTGTGTATCCCACACACTCACTGTGTATCCCTCACACTCCCTGTGTATCCCCCACACTCACTGTGAATCCCCCACACTCACTGTGTATCCCCCACACTCACTGTGTATCCCCCACACTCACTGTGTATCCCTGACACACACTGTGTATCCCCCACACTCACTGTGTATCCCTCACACTCACTGTGTATCCCTCACACTCACTGTGTATCCCTCACACTCACTGTGTATCCCCCACACTCACTGTGTATCCCTCACACTCACTGTGTATCCCCCACACTGACTGTGTATCCCTCACACTCACTGTGTATCCCCCACACTCACTGTGTATCCCTCACACTCACTGTGTATCCCTCACACTCACTGAGTATCCCCCACACTCACTGTGTATCCCCCACACTCACTGTGTATCCCTCACACTCACAGTGTATCCCCCACACTCACTGTGTATCCCTGACACTCACTGTGTATCCCCCACACTCAGTGTATCCCCCACACTCAGTGTATCCCCCACACTCACTGTGTATCCCACACACTCACTGTGTATCCCTCACACTCACTGTGTATCCCACACACTCACTGCGTATCCCCCACACTAACTGTGTATCCCCCACACTCACTGTGTATCCCTCACACTCACTGTGTATCCCCCACACTCACTGTGTATCCCCCACACTCACTGTGTATCCCTCACACTCACTGAGTATCCATCACACTCACTGTGTATCCCCCACACTCACTGTTTATCCCCCACACTCACTGTGTATCCCCCACACTCACTGTGTATCCCCCACACTCACTGTGTATCCCCCACACTCACTGTGTATCCCTCACACTCACTGTGTATCCCCCACACTCACTGTGTATCCCCCACACTCACTGTGTATCCCCCACACTCACTGTGTATCCCCCACACTCACTGTGTATCCCCCACACTCACTGTGTATCCCCCACACAGACTGTGTATCCCTGACACTCCCTGTGTATCCCACACACTCCCTGTGTATCCCCCACACTCACTGTGTATCCCTGACACTCCCTGTGTATCCCCCACACTCCCTGTGTATCCCCCACACTCACTGTGTATCCCTGACACTCCCTGTGTATCCCCCACACTCACTGTGTATCCCCCACACTCACTGTGTATCCCCCACACTCACTGTGTATCCCCCACACTCACTGTGTATCCCCCACACTCACTGTGTATCCCCCACACTCCCTGTGTATCCCTGACACTCCCTGTGTATCCCCCACACTCACTGTGTATTCCCCACACTCACTGTGTATCCCTGACACTCCCTGTGTATCCCCCACACTCAGTGTATCCCCCACACTCACTGTGTATCCCCCACACTCACTGTGTAACCCTCACACTCACTGTGTAACCCTCACACTCACTGTGTATCCCTCACACTCACTGTGTATCCCCCACACTCCCTGTGTATCCCCACACTTATTGTGTACCCCCCACACGCACTGTGTATCCCTCGCACTCACTGTGTATCCCCCGCACTCACTGTGTATCCCCCACACTCCCTGTGTATCCCCCACACTCACTGTGTATCCCCAACACTCACTGTGTATCCCCAACACTCACTGTTTATCCCCCACACTCCCTGTGTATCCCTCACACTCACTGTGTATCCCTCACACTCACTGTGTATCCCCCACACTCACTGTTTATCCCTCACACTCACTGTGTATCCCCCACACTCACTGTGTATCCCTTCACTCACTGTGTATCTCCCACACTCCCTGTGTGTCCCCCACACTCACTGTGTGTCCCTCACACTCACTGTGTATCCCTCACACTCACTGTGTATCCCCCGCACTCACTGTGTATCCCTCACACTCACTGTGTATCTCTCACACTCACTGTGTATCCCCCACACTCACTGTGTATCCCTCACACTCACAGTGTATCCCCCACACTCACTGTGTATCCCCCACACTCACTGTGTACCTCCCACACTCCCTGTGTGTCCCCCACACTCCCTGTGTGTCCCCCACACTCCCTGCGTATCCCCCACACTCACTGTGTATCCCTCACACTCACTGTGTATCCCTCACACTCACTGTGTATCCCCCACACTCACTGTGTATCCCCCACACTCACTGTGTATCCCACACACTCACTGTGCATCCCCCACACTCCCTGTGTATCCCCCACACTCCCTGTGTATCCCTCACACTCACTGTGTATCCCTCACACTCACTGTGTATCCCTCACACTCACTGTGTATCCCTCACACTCACTGTGTATCCCACACACTCACTGTGAATCCCTCACACGCACTGCGTATCCCCCACACTCACTGTGTATCCCCCACACTCACTGTATCCTCCACACTCCCTGTGTATCCCTCACACTCACTGTGTATCCCTCACAATCACTGTGTATCCCTCACAATCACTGTGTATCCCTCACACTCACAGTGTATCCCACACACTCACTGGGAATTCGTCACACTCACTGTGTATCCCCCACACTCACTGTGTATCCCTCACACTCACTGTGTAACCCTCACACTCACTGTGTATCACTCACACTCACTGTGTATCCCCCACACTCACTGTGTATCCCCAACACTCACTGTGTATCCCCAACACTCACTGTGTATCCCCCACACTCACTGTGTATCACTCACACTCACAGTGTATCCCCCACACTCACTGTGTATCCCCAACACTCACTGTGTATCCCTTACACTCACTGTGTATCCCCCACACTCACTGTGTATCCCCCACACTCACTGTGTATCCCCCGCACTCACTGTGTATCCCCCACACTCACTGTGTATCCCCCACACTCACTGTGTATCCCCCACACTCACTGTGTATCCCCCACACTCACTGTGTATCCCCCACTTTCACTGTGTATCCCCACACTCACTGTGTAACCCCCACACTCACTGTGTATCCCTCACACTCACTGTGTATCCCTCACACTCACTGTGTATCCCTGACACACACTGTGTATCCCTCACACTCACTGTGTATCCCTCACACTCACTGTGTATCCCCCACGATCAAAGTGTATCCCTCACACTCACTGTGTATCCCCCACACTCACTGTGTATCCCTCACACTCCCTGTGTATCCCCCACACTCACTGTGAATCCCCCACACACACTGTGTATCCCCCACACTCACTGTGTATCCCCAACACTCACTGTGTATCCCCAACACTCACTGTTTATCCCCC
Source organism: Scyliorhinus torazame (assembly GCF_047496885.1). Taxonomy (NCBI): domain Eukaryota; kingdom Metazoa; phylum Chordata; class Chondrichthyes; order Carcharhiniformes; family Scyliorhinidae; genus Scyliorhinus; species Scyliorhinus torazame. The sequence goes on along the minus strand of NC_092732.1, from coordinate 32,093,018 downwards.
ACACTCCCTGTGTATCCCTCACACTCACTGTGTATCCCTCACACTCACTGTGTATCCCCCACACTCACTGTGTATCCCTCACACTCACTGTGTATCCCCCACACTCACTGTGTATCCCTTCACTCACTGTGTATCTCCCACACTCCCTGTGTGTCCCCCACACTCACTGTGTGTCCCTCACACTCACTGTGTATCCCTCACACTCACTGTGTATCCCCCGCACTCACTGTGTATCCCTCACACTCACTGTGTATCTCTCACACTCACTGTGTATCCCCCACACTCACTGTGTATCCCTCACACTCACAGTGTATCCCCCACACTCACTGTGTATCCCCCACACTCACTGTGTATCCCCCACACTCACTGTGTACCTCCCACACTCCCTGTGTGTCCCCCACACTCCCTGTGTGTCCCCCACACTCCCTGCGTATCCCCCACACTCACTGTGTATCCCTCACACTCACTGTGTATCCCTCACACTCACTGTGTATCCCCCACACTCACTGTGTATCCCTCACACTCACTGAGTATCCCCCACACTCACTGTGTATCCCACACACTCACTGTGCATCCCCCACACTCCCTGTGTATCCCCCACACTCCCTGTGTATCCCTCACACTCACTGTGTATCCCTCACACTCACTGTGTATCCCTCACACTCACTGTGTATCCCTCACACTCACTGTGTATCCCACACACTCACTGTGAATCCCTCACACGCACTGCGTATCCCCCACACTCACTGTGTATCCCCCACACTCACTGTATCCTCCACACTCCCTGTGTATCCCTCACACTCACTGTGTATCCCTCACAATCACTGTGTATCCCTCACACTCACAGTGTATCCCACACACTCACTGGGAATTCGTCACACTCACTGTGTATCCCCCACACTCACTGTGTATCCCTCACACTCACTGTGTAACCCTCACACTCACTGTGTATCACTCACACTCACTGTGTATCCCCCACACTCACTGTGTATCCCCAACACTCACTGTGTATCCCCAACACTCACTGTGTATCCCCCACACTCACTGTGTATCACTCACACTCACTGTGTATCCCCCACACTCACTGTGTATCCCCAACACTCACTGTGTATCCCTTACACTCACTGTCTATCCCCCACACTCACTGTGTATCCCCCGCACTCACTGTGTATCCCCCGCACTCACTGTGTATCCCCCACACTCACTGTGTATCCCCCACACTCACTGTGTATCCCCCACACTCACTGTGTATCCCCCACTTTCACTGTGTATCCCCACACTCACTGTGTATCCCCCACACTCACTGTGTATCCCCCACACTCACTGTGTATCCCCCACACTCCCTGTGTATCCCCCACACTCCCTGTGTATCCCCCACACTCACTGTGTATCCCTCACACTCACTGTGTATCCCCCACACTCACTGTGCATCCCCCACACTCCCTGTGTATCCCCCACACTAACTGTGTATCCCTCACACTCACTGTGTATCCCCCACACTCATTGTGTATCCCCCACACTCACTGTTTATCCCTCACACTCACTGAGTATCCCCCACACTCACTGTGTATCCCTCACACTCACTGTGTATCCCTCACACTCACTGTGTATCCCTCACACTCACTGTGTATCCCTGACACACACTGTGTATCCCTCACACTCACTGTGTATCCCTCACACTCACTGTGTATCCCCCACGATCAAAGTGTATCCCTCACACTCACTGTGTATCCCCCACACTCACTGTGTATCCCTCACACTCCCTGTGTATCCCCCACACTCACTGTGAATCCCCCCCACACACTGTGTATCCCTCACACTCACTGTGTATCCCTCACACTCACTGTGTATCCCCCACACTGACTGTGTATCCCCCACACTCACTGTGTATCCCCCACACAGACTGTGTATCCCTGACACTCCCTGTGTATCCCACACACTCCCTGTGTATCCCCCACACTCACTGTGTATCCCTGACACTCCCTGTGTATCCCCCACACTCCCTGTGTATCCCCCACACTCACTGTGTATCCCTGACACTCCCTGTGTATCCCCCACACTCACTGTGTATCCCCCACACTCACTGTGTATCCCCCACACTCACTGTGTATCCCCCACACTCACTGTGTATCCCCCACACTCACTGTGTATCCCCCACACTCCCTGTGTATCCCTGACACTCCCTGTGTATCCCCCACACTCACTGTGTATTCCCCACACTCACTGTGTATCCCTGACACTCCCTGTGTATCCCCCACACTCAGTGTATCCCCCACACTCACTGTGTATCCCCCACACTCACTGTGTAACCCTCACACTCACTGTGTAACCCTCACACTCACTGTGTATCCCTCACACTCACTGTGTATCCCCCACACTCCCTGTGTATCCCTCACACTCACTGTGTATCCCTCACACTCACTGTGTATCCCCCACACTCACTGTGTATCCCCCACACTCACTGTGTATCCCCCACACTCACTGTGTATCCCTCACACTCACTGTGTATCCCCAACACTCACTGTGTATCCCCCACACTCCCTGTGTATCCCCCACACTCACTGTGTATCCCCAACACTCACTGTGTACCCCCCACACTCACTGTGTATCCCTCGCACTCACTGTGTATCCCCCGCACTCACTGTGTATCCCCCACACTCCCTGTGTATCCCCCACACTCACTGTGTATCCCCAACACTCACTGTGTATCCCCAACACTCACTGTTTATCCCCCACACTCCCTGTGTATCCCTCACACTCACTGTGTATCCCTCACACTCACTGTGTATCCCCCACACTCACTGTTTATCCCTCACACTCACTGTGTATCCCCCACACTCACTGTGTATCCCTTCACTCACTGTGTATCTCCCACACTCCCTGTGTGTCCCCCACACTCACTGTGTGTCCCTCACACTCACTGTGTATCCCTCACACTCACTGTGTATCCCCCGCACTCACTGTGTATCCCTCACACTCACTGTGTATCTCTCACACTCACTGTGTATCCCCCACACTCACTGTGTATCCCTCACACTCACAGTGTATCCCCCACACTCACTGTGTATCCCCCACACTCACTGTGTATCCCCCACACTCACTGTGTACCTCCCACACTCCCTGTGTGTCCCCCACACTCCCTGTGTGTCCCCCACACTCCCTGCGTATCCCCCACACTCACTGTGTATCCCTCACACTCACTGTGTATCCCTCACACTCACTGTGTATCCCCCACACTCACTGTGTATCCCTCACACTCACTGAGTATCCCCCACACTCACTGTGTATCCCACACACTCACTGTGCATCCCCCACACTCCCTGTGTATCCCCCACACTCCCTGTGTATCCCTCACACTCACTGTGTATCCCTCACACTCACTGTGTATCCCTCACACTCACTGTGTATCCCTCACACTCACTGTGTATCCCACACACTCACTGTGAATCCCTCACACGCACTGCGTATCCCCCACACTCACTGTGTATCCCCCACACTCACTGTATCCTCCACACTCCCTGTGTATCCCTCACACTCACTGTGTATCCCTCACAATCACTGTGTATCCCTCACACTCACAGTGTATCCCACACACTCACTGGGAATTCGTCACACTCACTGTGTATCCCCCACACTCACTGTGTATCCCTCACACTCACTGTGTAACCGTCACACTCACTGTGTATCACTCACACTCACTGTGTATCCCCCACACTCACTGTGTATCCCCAACACTCACTGTGTATCCCCAACACTCACTGTGTATCCCCCACACTCACTGTGTATCACTCACACTCACTGTGTATCCCCCACACTCACTGTGTATCCCCAACACTCACTGTGTATCCCTTACACTCACTGTGTATCCCCCACACTCACTGTGTATCCCCCACACTCACTGTGTATCCCCCGCACTCACTGTGTATCCCCCACACTCACTGTGTATCCCCCACACTCACTGTGTATCCCCCACACTCACTGTGTATCCCCCACACTCACTGTGTATCCCCCACTTTCACTGTGTATCCCCACACTCACTGTGTATCCCCCACACTCACTGTGTATCCCCCACACTCCCTGTGTATCCCCCACACTCCGTGTGTATCCCCCACACTCCCTGTGTATCCCCCACACTCACTGTGTATCCCTCACACTCACTGTGTATCCCCCACACTCACTGTGCATCCCCCACCCTCCCTGTGTATCCCCCACACTAACTGTGTATCCCTCACACTCACTGTGTATCCCCCACACTCATTGTGTATCCCCCACACTCACTGTTTATCCCTCACACTCACTGAGTATCCCCCACACTCACTGTGTATCCCTCACACTCACTGTGTATCCCTCACACTCACTGTGTATCCCTCACACTCACTGTGTATCCCTGACACACACTGTGTATCCCTCACACTCACTGTGTATCCCTCACACTCACTGTGTATCCCCCACGATCAAAGTGTATCCCTCACACTCACTGTGTATCCCCCACACTCACTGTGTATCCCTCACACTCCCTGTGTATCCCCCACACTCACTGTGAATCCCCCACACACACTGTGTATCCCCCACACTCACTGTGTATCCCCAACACTCACTGTGTATCCCCAACACTCACTGTTTATCCCCCACACTCCCTGTGTATCCCTCACACTCACTGTGTATCCCTCACACTCACTGTGTATCCCCCACACTCACTGTGTATCCCTCACACTCACTGTGTATCCCCCACACTCACTGTGTATCCCTTCACTCACTGTGTATCTCCCACACTCCCTGTGTGTCCCCCACACTCACTGTGTGTCCCTCACACTCACTGTGTATCCCTCACACTCACTGTGTATCCCCCGCACTCACTGTGTATCCCTCACACTCACTGTGTATCTCTCACACTCACTGTGTATCCCCCACACTCACTGTGTATCCCTCACACTCACAGTGTATCCCCCACACTCACTGTGTATCCCCCACACTCACTGTGTATCCCCCACACTCACTGTGTACCTCCCACACTCCCTGTGTGTCCCCCACACTCCCTGTGTGTCCCCCACACTCCCTGCGTATCCCCCACACTCACTGTGTATCCCTCACACTCACTGTGTATCCCTCACACTCACTGTGTATCCCCCACACTCACTGTGTATCCCTCACACTCACTGAGTATCCCCCACACTCACTGTGTATCCCACACACTCACTGTGCATCCCCCACACTCCCTGTGTATCCCCCACACTCCCTGTGTATCCCTCACACTCACTGTGTATCCCTCACACTCACTGTATATCCCTCACACTCACTGTGTATCCCTCACACTCACTGTGTATCCCACACACTCACTGTGAATCCCTCACACGCACTGCGTATCCCCCACACTCACTGTGTATCCCCCACACTCACTGTATCCTCCACACTCCCTGTGTATCCCTCACACTCACTGTGTATCCCTCACAATCACTGTGTATCCCTCACACTCACAGTGTATCCCACACACTCACTGGGAATTCGTCACACTCACTGTGTATCCCCCACACTCACTGTGTATCCCTCACACTCACTGTGTAACCCTCACACTCACTGTGTATCACTCACACTCACTGTGTATCCCCCACACTCACTGTGTATCCCCAACACTCACTGTGTATCCCCAACACTCACTGTGTATCCCCCACACTCACTGTGTATCACTCACACTCACTGTGTATCCCCCACACTCACTGTGTATCCCCAACACTCACTGTGTATCCCTTACACTCACTGTGTATCCCCCACACTCACTGTGTATCCCCCACACTCACTGTGTATCCCCCACACTCACTGTGTATCCCCCACTTTCACTGTGTATCCCCACACTCACTGTGTATCCCCCACACTCACTGTGTATCCCCCACACTCACTGTGTATCCCCCACACTCCCTGTGTATCCCCCACACTCCCTGTGTATCCCCCACACTCACTGTGTATCCCTCACACTCACTGTGTATCCCCCACACTCACTGTGCATCCCCCACACTCCCTGTGTATCCCCCACACTAACTGTGTATCCCTCACACTCACTGTGTATCCCCCACACTCATTGTGTATCCCCCACACTCACTGTTTATCCCTCACACTCACTGAGTATCCCCCACACTCACTGTGTATCCCTCACACTCACTGTGTATCCCTCACACTCACTGTGTATCCCTCACACTCACTGTGTATCCCTGACACACACTGTGTATCCCTCACACTCACTGTGTATCCCTCACACTCACTGTGTATCCCCCACGATCAAAGTGTATCCCTCACACTCACTGTGTATCCCCCACACTCACTGTGTATCCCTCACACTCCCTGTGTATCCCCCACACTCACTGTGAATCCCCCACACACACTGTGTATCCCTCACACTCACTGTGTATCCCTCACACTCACTGTGTATCCCCCACACTGACTGTGTATCCCTGACACTCCCTGTGTATCCCACACACTCACTGTGTATCCCTGACACTCCCTGTGTATCCCCCACACTCACTGTGTATCCCTGACACTTCCTGTGTATCCCCCACACTCCCTGTGTATCCCCCACACTCACTGTGTATCCCTGACACTCCCTGTGTATCCCCCACACTCACTGTGTATCCCCCACACTCACTGTGTATCCCCCACACTCACTGTGTATCCCCCACACTCACTGTGTATCCCCCACACTCACTGTGTATCCCCCACACTCCCTGTGTATCCCTGACACTCCCTGTGTATCCCCCACACTCACTGTGTATTCCCCACACTCACTGTGTATCCCTGACACTCCCTGTGTATCCCCCACACTCACTGTGTATCCCCCACACTCCCTGTGTATCCCTCACACTCACTGTGTATCCCCCACACTCACTGTGTATCCCTCACACTCACTGTGTAACCCTCACACTCACAGTGTATCCCCCACACTCACTGTGTATCCCCCACACTCACTGTGTATCCCCCACACTCCCTGTGTATCCCTCACACTCACTGTGTATCCCCCACACTCACTGTGTATCCCTCACACTCACTGTGTAACCCTCACACTCACTGTGTAACCCTCACACTCACTGTGTATCCCTCACACTCACTGTGTAACCCTCACACTCACTGTGTATCACTCACACTCACTGTGTATCCCCCACACTCACTGTGTATCCCCAACACTCACTGTGTATCCCCAACACTCACTGTGTATCCCCCACACTCACTGTGTATCACTCACACTCACTGTGTATCCCCCACACTCACTGTGTATCCCCAACACTCACTGTGTATCCCTTACACTCACTGTGTATCCCCCACACTCACTGTGTATCCCCCACACTCACTGTGTATCCCCCGCACTCACTGTGTATCCCCCACACTCACTGTGTATCCCCCACACTCACTGTGTATCCCCCACACTCACTGTGTATCCCCCACTTTCACTGTGTATCCCCACACTCACTGTGTATCCCCCACACTCACTGTGTATCCCCCACACTCACTGTGTATCCCCCACACTCACTGTGTATCCCCCACACTCCCTGTGTATCCCCCACACTCCCTGTGTATCCCCCACACTCCCTGTGTATCCCCCACACTCACTGTGTATCCCTCACACTCACTGTGTATCCCCCACACTCACTGTGCATCCCCCACACTCCCTGTGTATCCCCCACACTAACTGTGTATCCCTCACACTCACTGTGTATCCCCCACACTCATTGTGTATCCCCCACACTCACTGTGTATCCCTCACACTCACTGAGTATCCCCCACACTCACTGTGTATCCCTCACACTCACTGTGTATCCCTCACACTCACTGTGTATCCCTCACACTCACTGTGTATCCCTGACACACACTGTGTATCCCTCACACTCACTGTGTATCCCTCACACTCACTGTGTATCCCCCACGATCAAAGTGTATCCCTCACACTCACTGTGTATCCCCCACACTCACTGTGTATCCCTCACACTCCCTGTGTATCCCCCACACTCACTGTGAATCCCCCACACTCACTGTGTATCCCCCACACTCATTGTGTATCCCACACACTCACTGTGCATCCCTCACACTCACTGTGTATCCCCCACACTCACTGTGAATCCCCCACACTCACTGTGTATCCCCCACACTCACTGTGTATCCCCCACACTCACTGTGTATCCCCCACAATCACTGTGTATCTCTCACACTCACTGTGTATCCCCCACACTCACTGTGTATCCCCCACACTCACTGTGTATCCCACACACTCACTGTGTATCCCTCACACTCCCTGTGTATCCCCCACACTGACTGTGAATCCCCCACACTCACTGTGTATCCCCCACACTCACTGTGTATCCCCCACACTCACTGTGTATCCCTCACACTCACTGTGTATCCCCCACACTCATTGTGTATCCCTCACACTCACTGTTTATCCCTGACACACACTGTGTATCCCAGACACACACTGTGTATCCCTCACACTCACTGTGTATCCCTCACACTCACTGTGTATCCCTCACACTCACTGTGTATCCCTCACACTCACTGTGTATCCCTCACACTCACAGTGTATCCCCCACACTCACTGTGTATCCCTGACACTCACTGTATATCCCGCACACTCAGTGTATCCCCCACACTCACTGTGTATCGCACACACTCACTGTGTATCCCTCACACTCACTGTGTATCCCACACACTCACTGCGTATCCCCCACACTAACTGCGTATCCCCCACACTCACTGTGTATCCCTCACACTCACTGTGTATCCCCCACACTCACTGTGTATCCCCCACTCTCACTGTGTATCCCTCACACTCACTGTGTATCCCTCACACTCACTGTGTATCCCCCACACTCACTGTTTATCCCCCACACTCACTGTGTATCCCCCACACTCACTGTGTATCCCCCACACTCACTGTGTATCCCTCACACTCACTGTGTATCCCCCACACTCACTGTGTATCCCCCACACTCACTGTGTATCCCCCACACTCACTGTGTATCCCCCACACTCACTGTGTATCCCCCACACTCACTGTGTATCCCCCACACAGACTGTGTATCCCTGACACTCCCTGTGTATCCCACACACTCACTGTGTATCCCTGACACTCCCTGTGTATCCCCCACACTCACTGTGTATCCCTGACACTCCCTGTGTATCCCACACACTCACTGTGTATCCCTGACACTCCCTGTGTATCCCCCACACTCACTGTGTATCCCTGACACTCCCTGTGTATCCCCCACACTGACTGTGAATCCCCCAGACTCACTGTGTATCCCCCACACTCACTGTGTATCCCCCACACTCACTGTGTATCCCTCACACTGACTGTGAATCCCCCACACTCACTGTGTATCCCCCACACTCACTGTGTATCCCCCACACTCACTGTGTATCCCTCACACTCACTGTGTATCCCCCACACTCATTGTGTATCCCTCACACTCACTGTTTATCCCTGACACACACTGTGTATCCCAGACACACACTGTGTATCCCTCACACTCACTGTGTATCCCTCACACTCACTGTGTATCCCTCACACTCACTGTGTATCCCTCACACTCACTGTGTATCCCTCACACTCACAGTGTATCCCCCACACTCACTGTGTATCCCTGACACTCACTGTATATCCCGCACACTCAGTGTATCCCCCACACTCACTGTGTATCGCACACACTCACTGTGTATCCCTCACACTCACTGTGTATCCCACACACTCACTGCGTATCCCCCACACTAACTGCGTATCCCCCACACTCACTGTGTATCCCTCACACTCACTGTGTATCCCCCACACTCACTGTGTATCCCCCACTCTCACTGTGTATCCCTCACACTCACTGTGTATCCCTCACACTCACTGTGTATCCCCCACACTCACTGTTTATCCCCCACACTCACTGTGTATCCCCCACACTCACTGTGTATCCCCCACACTCACTGTGTATCCCTCACACTCACTGTGTATCCCCCACACTCATTGTGTATCCCCCACACTCACTGTGTATCCCCCACACTCACTGTGTATCCCCCACACTCACTGTGTATCCCCCACACTCACTGTGTATCCCCCACACTCACTGTGTATCCCTGACACTCCCTGTGTATCCCACACACTCACTGTGTATCCCTGACACTCCCTGTGTATCCCCCACACTCACTGTGTATCCCTGACACTCCCTGTGTATCCCACACACTCACTGTGTATCCCTGACACTCCCTGTGTATCCCCCACACTCACTGTGTATCCCTGACACTCCCTGTATATCCCCCACACTGACTGTGAATCCCCCAGACTCACTGTGTATCCCCCACACTCACTGTGTATCCCCCACACTCACTGTGTATCCCTCACACTCACTGTGTATCCCCCACACTCATTGTGTATCCCTCACACTCACTGTTTATCCCTGACACACACTGTGTATCCCAGACACACACTGTGTATCCCTCACACTCACTGTGTATCCCTCACACTCACTGTGTATCCCTGACACACACTGTGTATCCCTCACACTCACTGTGTATCCCCCACACTCACTGTGTATCCCTCACACTCACTGTGTATCCCCCACACTGACTGTGTATCCCTCACACTCACTGTGTATCCCCCACACTCACTGTGTATCCCTCACACTCACTGTGTATCCCTCACACTCATTGTGTATCCCCGACACTCACTGTGTATCCCCCACACTCACTGTGTATCCCTCACACTCACAGTGTATCCCCCACACTCACTGTGTATCCCTGACACTCACTGTATATCCCCCACACTCAGTGTATCCCCCACACTCACTGTGTATCGCACACACTCACTGTGTATCCCTCACACTCACTGTGTACCCCACACACTCACTGCGTATCCCCCACACTAACTGTGTATCCCCCACACTCACTGTGTATCCCTCACACTCACTGTGTATCCCCCACACTCACTGTGTATCCCCCACTCTCACTGTGTATCCCCCACACTCACTGTGTATCCCCCACACTCACTGTGTATCCCCCACACTCACTGTGTATCCCCCACACTCCCTGTGTATCCCTGACACTCCCTGTGTATCCCCCACACTCACTGTGTATTCCCCACACTCACTGTGTATCCCTGACACTCCCTGTGTATCCCCCACACTCAGTGTATCCCCCACACTCACTGTGTATCCCCCACACTCACTGTGTAACCCTCACACTCACTGTGTAACCCTCACACTCACTGTGTATCCCTCACACTCACTGTGTATCCCCCACACTCCCTGTGTATCCCTCACACTCACTGTGTATCCCTCACACTCACTGTGTATCCCCCACACTCACTGTGTATCCCCCACACTCACTGTGTATCCCCCACACTCACTGTGTATCCCTCACACTCACTGTGTATCCCCAACACTCACTGTGTATCCCCCACACTCCCTGTGTATCCCCCACACTCACTGTGTATCCCCAACACTCACTGTGTACCCCCCACACTCACTGTGTATCCCTCGCACTCACTGTGTATCCCCCGCACTCACTGTGTATCCCCCACACTCCCTGTGTATCCCCCACACTCACTGTGTATCCCCAACACTCACTGTGTATCCCCAACACTCACTGTTTATCCCCCACACTCCCTGTGTATCCCTCACACTCACTGTGTATCCCTCACACTCACTGTGTATCCCCCACACTCACTGTTTATCCCTCACACTCACTGTGTATCCCCCACACTCACTGTTTATCCCTCACACTCACTGTGTATCCCCCACACTCACTGTGTATCCCTTCACTCACTGTGTATCTCCCACACTCCCTGTGTGTCCCCCACACTCACTGTGTGTCCCTCACACTCACTGTGTATCCCTCACACTCACTGTGTATCCCCCGCACTCACTGTGTATCCCTCACACTCACTGTGTATCTCTCACACTCACTGTGTATCCCCCACACTCACTGTGTATCCCTCACACTCACAGTGTATCCCCCACACTCACTGTGTATCCCCCACACTCACTGTGTATCCCCCACACTCACTGTGTACCTCCCACACTCCCTGTGTGTCCCCCACACTCCCTGTGTGTCCCCCACACTCCCTGCGTATCCCCCACACTCACTGTGTATCCCTCACACTCACTGTGTATCCCTCACACTCACTGTGTATCCCCCACACTCACTGTGTATCCCTCACACTCACTGAGTATCCCCCACACTCACTGTGTATCCCACACACTCACTGTGCATCCCCCACACTCCCTGTGTATCCCCCACACTCCCTGTGTATCCCTCACACTCACTGTGTATCCCTCACACTCACTGTGTATCCCTCACACTCACTGTGTATCCCTCACACTCACTGTGTATCCCACACACTCACTGTGAATCCCTCACACGCACTGCGTATCCCCCACACTCACTGTGTATCCCCCACACTCACTGTATCCTCCACACTCCCTGTGTATCCCTCACACTCACTGTGTATCCCTCACAATCACTGTGTATCCCTCACACTCACAGTGTATCCCACACACTCACTGGGAATTCGTCACACTCACTGTGTATCCCCCACACTCACTGTGTATCCCTCACACTCACTGTGTAACCGTCACACTCACTGTGTATCACTCACACTCACTGTGTATCCCCCACACTCACTGTGTATCCCCAACACTCACTGTGTATCCCCAACACTCACTGTGTATCCCCCACACTCACTGTGTATCACTCACACTCACTGTGTATCCCCCACACTCACTGTGTATCCCCAACACTCACTGTGTATCCCTTACACTCACTGTGTATCCCCCACACTCACTGTGTATCCCCCACACTCACTGTGTATCCCCCGCACTCACTGTGTATCCCCCACACTCACTGTGTATCCCCCACACTCACTGTGTATCCCCCACACTCACTGTGTATCCCCCACACTCACTGTGTATCCCCCACTTTCACTGTGTATCCCCACACTCACTGTGTATCCCCCACACTCACTGTGTATCCCCCACACTCCCTGTGTATCCCCCACACTCCGTGTGTATCCCCCACACTCCCTGTGTATCCCCCACACTCACTGTGTATCCCTCACACTCACTGTGTATCCCCCACACTCACTGTGCATCCCCCACCCTCCCTGTGTATCCCCCACACTAACTGTGTATCCCTCACACTCACTGTGTATCCCCCACACTCATTGTGTATCCCCCACACTCACTGTTTATCCCTCACACTCACTGAGTATCCCCCACACTCACTGTGTATCCCTCACACTCACTGTGTATCCCTCACACTCACTGTGTATCCCTCACACTCACTGTGTATCCCTGACACACACTGTGTATCCCTCACACTCACTGTGTATCCCTCACACTCACTGTGTATCCCCCACGATCAAAGTGTATCCCTCACACTCACTGTGTATCCCCCACACTCACTGTGTATCCCTCACACTCCCTGTGTATCCCCCACACTCACTGTGAATCCCCCACACACACTGTGTATCCCCCACACTCACTGTGTATCCCCAACACTCACTGTGTATCCCCAACACTCACTGTTTATCCCCCACACTCCCTGTGTATCCCTCACACTCACTGTGTATCCCTCACACTCACTGTGTATCCCCCACACTCACTGTGTATCCCTCACACTCACTGTGTATCCCCCACACTCACTGTGTATCCCTTCACTCACTGTGTATCTCCCACACTCCCTGTGTGTCCCCCACACTCACTGTGTGTCCCTCACACTCACTGTGTATCCCTCACACTCACTGTGTATCCCCCGCACTCACTGTGTATCCCTCACACTCACTGTGTATCTCTCACACTCACTGTGTATCCCCCACACTCACTGTGTATCCCTCACACTCACAGTGTATCCCCCACACTCACTGTGTATCCCCCACACTCACTGTGTATCCCCCACACTCACTGTGTACCTCCCACACTCCCTGTGTGTCCCCCACACTCCCTGTGTGTCCCCCACACTCCCTGCGTATCCCCCACACTCACTGTGTATCCCTCACACTCACTGTGTATCCCTCACACTCACTGTGTATCCCCCACACTCACTGTGTATCCCTCACACTCACTGAGTATCCCCCACACTCACTGTGTATCCCACACACTCACTGTGCATCCCCCACACTCCCTGTGTATCCCCCACACTCCCTGTGTATCCCTCACACTCACTGTGTATCCCTCACACTCACTGTATATCCCTCACACTCACTGTGTATCCCTCACACTCACTGTGTATCCCACACACTCACTGTGAATCCCTCACACGCACTGCGTATCCCCCACACTCACTGTGTATCCCCCACACTCACTGTATCCTCCACACTCCCTGTGTATCCCTCACACTCACTGTGTATCCCTCACAATCACTGTGTATCCCTCACACTCACAGTGTATCCCACACACTCACTGGGAATTCGTCACACTCACTGTGTATCCCCCACACTCACTGTGTATCCCTCACACTCACTGTGTAACCCTCACACTCACTGTGTATCACTCACACTCACTGTGTATCCCCCACACTCACTGTGTATCCCCAACACTCACTGTGTATCCCCAACACTCACTGTGTATCCCCCACACTCACTGTGTATCACTCACACTCACTGTGTATCCCCCACACTCACTGTGTATCCCCAACACTCACTGTGTATCCCTTACACTCACTGTGTATCCCCCACACTCACTGTGTATCCCCCACACTCACTGTGTATCCCCCACACTCACTGTGTATCCCCCACTTTCACTGTGTATCCCCACACTCACTGTGTATCCCCCACACTCACTGTGTATCCCCCACACTCACTGTGTATCCCCCACACTCCCTGTGTATCCCCCACACTCCCTGTGTATCCCCCACACTCACTGTGTATCCCTCACACTCACTGTGTATCCCCCACACTCACTGTGCATCCCCCACACTCCCTGTGTATCCCCCACACTAACTGTGTATCCCTCACACTCACTGTGTATCCCCCACACTCATTGTGTATCCCCCACACTCACTGTTTATCCCTCACACTCACTGAGTATCCCCCACACTCACTGTGTATCCCTCACACTCACTGTGTATCCCTCACACTCACTGTGTATCCCTCACACTCACTGTGTATCCCTGACACACACTGTGTATCCCTCACACTCACTGTGTATCCCTCACACTCACTGTGTATCCCCCACGATCAAAGTGTATCCCTCACACTCACTGTGTATCCCCCACACTCACTGTGTATCCCTCACACTCCCTGTGTATCCCCCACACTCACTGTGAATCCCCCACACACACTGTGTATCCCTCACACTCACTGTGTATCCCTCACACTCACTGTGTATCCCCCACACTGACTGTGTATCCCTGACACTCCCTGTGTATCCCACACACTCACTGTGTATCCCTGACACTCCCTGTGTATCCCCCACACTCACTGTGTATCCCTGACACTTCCTGTGTATCCCCCACACTCCCTGTGTATCCCCCACACTCACTGTGTATCCCTGACACTCCCTGTGTATCCCCCACACTCACTGTGTATCCCCCACACTCACTGTGTATCCCCCACACTCACTGTGTATCCCCCACACTCACTGTGTATCCCCCACACTCACTGTGTATCCCCCACACTCCCTGTGTATCCCTGACACTCCCTGTGTATCCCCCACACTCACTGTGTATTCCCCACACTCACTGTGTATCCCTGACACTCCCTGTGTATCCCCCACACTCACTGTGTATCCCCCACACTCCCTGTGTATCCCTCACACTCACTGTGTATCCCCCACACTCACTGTGTATCCCTCACACTCACTGTGTAACCCTCACACTCACAGTGTATCCCCCACACTCACTGTGTATCCCCCACACTCACTGTGTATCCCCCACACTCCCTGTGTATCCCTCACACTCACTGTGTATCCCCCACACTCACTGTGTATCCCTCACACTCACTGTGTAACCCTCACACTCACTGTGTAACCCTCACACTCACTGTGTATCCCTCACACTCACTGTGTAACCCTCACACTCACTGTGTATCACTCACACTCACTGTGTATCCCCCACACTCACTGTGTATCCCCAACACTCACTGTGTATCCCCAACACTCACTGTGTATCCCCCACACTCACTGTGTATCACTCACACTCACTGTGTATCCCCCACACTCACTGTGTATCCCCAACACTCACTGTGTATCCCTTACACTCACTGTGTATCCCCCACACTCACTGTGTATCCCCCACACTCACTGTGTATCCCCCGCACTCACTGTGTATCCCCCACACTCACTGTGTATCCCCCACACTCACTGTGTATCCCCCACACTCACTGTGTATCCCCCACTTTCACTGTGTATCCCCACACTCACTGTGTATCCCCCACACTCACTGTGTATCCCCCACACTCACTGTGTATCCCCCACACTCACTGTGTATCCCCCACACTCCCTGTGTATCCCCCACACTCCCTGTGTATCCCCCACACTCCCTGTGTATCCCCCACACTCACTGTGTATCCCTCACACTCACTGTGTATCCCCCACACTCACTGTGCATCCCCCACACTCCCTGTGTATCCCCCACACTAACTGTGTATCCCTCACACTCACTGTGTATCCCCCACACTCATTGTGTATCCCCCACACTCACTGTGTATCCCTCACACTCACTGAGTATCCCCCACACTCACTGTGTATCCCTCACACTCACTGTGTATCCCTCACACTCACTGTGTATCCCTCACACTCACTGTGTATCCCTGACACACACTGTGTATCCCTCACACTCACTGTGTATCCCTCACACTCACTGTGTATCCCCCACGATCAAAGTGTATCCCTCACACTCACTGTGTATCCCCCACACTCACTGTGTATCCCTCACACTCCCTGTGTATCCCCCACACTCACTGTGAATCCCCCACACTCACTGTGTATCCCCCACACTCATTGTGTATCCCACACACTCACTGTGCATCCCTCACACTCACTGTGTATCCCCCACACTCACTGTGAATCCCCCACACTCACTGTGTATCCCCCACACTCACTGTGTATCCCCCACACTCACTGTGTATCCCCCACAATCACTGTGTATCTCTCACACTCACTGTGTATCCCCCACACTCACTGTGTATCCCCCACACTCACTGTGTATCCCACACACTCACTGTGTATCCCTCACACTCCCTGTGTATCCCCCACACTGACTGTGAATCCCCCACACTCACTGTGTATCCCCCACACTCACTGTGTATCCCCCACACTCACTGTGTATCCCTCACACTCACTGTGTATCCCCCACACTCATTGTGTATCCCTCACACTCACTGTTTATCCCTGACACACACTGTGTATCCCAGACACACACTGTGTATCCCTCACACTCACTGTGTATCCCTCACACTCACTGTGTATCCCTCACACTCACTGTGTATCCCTCACACTCACTGTGTATCCCTCACACTCACAGTGTATCCCCCACACTCACTGTGTATCCCTGACACTCACTGTATATCCCGCACACTCAGTGTATCCCCCACACTCACTGTGTATCGCACACACTCACTGTGTATCCCTCACACTCACTGTGTATCCCACACACTCACTGCGTATCCCCCACACTAACTGCGTATCCCCCACACTCACTGTGTATCCCTCACACTCACTGTGTATCCCCCACACTCACTGTGTATCCCCCACTCTCACTGTGTATCCCTCACACTCACTGTGTATCCCTCACACTCACTGTGTATCCCCCACACTCACTGTTTATCCCCCACACTCACTGTGTATCCCCCACACTCACTGTGTATCCCCCACACTCACTGTGTATCCCTCACACTCACTGTGTATCCCCCACACTCACTGTGTATCCCCCACACTCACTGTGTATCCCCCACACTCACTGTGTATCCCCCACACTCACTGTGTATCCCCCACACTCACTGTGTATCCCCCACACAGACTGTGTATCCCTGACACTCCCTGTGTATCCCACACACTCACTGTGTATCCCTGACACTCCCTGTGTATCCCCCACACTCACTGTGTATCCCTGACACTCCCTGTGTATCCCACACACTCACTGTGTATCCCTGACACTCCCTGTGTATCCCCCACACTCACTGTGTATCCCTGACACTCCCTGTGTATCCCCCACACTGACTGTGAATCCCCCAGACTCACTGTGTATCCCCCACACTCACTGTGTATCCCCCACACTCACTGTGTATCCCTCACACTGACTGTGAATCCCCCACACTCACTGTGTATCCCCCACACTCACTGTGTATCCCCCACACTCACTGTGTATCCCTCACACTCACTGTGTATCCCCCACACTCATTGTGTATCCCTCACACTCACTGTTTATCCCTGACACACACTGTGTATCCCAGACACACACTGTGTATCCCTCACACTCACTGTGTATCCCTCACACTCACTGTGTATCCCTCACACTCACTGTGTATCCCTCACACTCACTGTGTATCCCTCACACTCACAGTGTATCCCCCACACTCACTGTGTATCCCTGACACTCACTGTATATCCCGCACACTCAGTGTATCCCCCACACTCACTGTGTATCGCACACACTCACTGTGTATCCCTCACACTCACTGTGTATCCCACACACTCACTGCGTATCCCCCACACTAACTGCGTATCCCCCACACTCACTGTGTATCCCTCACACTCACTGTGTATCCCCCACACTCACTGTGTATCCCCCACTCTCACTGTGTATCCCTCACACTCACTGTGTATCCCTCACACTCACTGTGTATCCCCCACACTCACTGTTTATCCCCCACACTCACTGTGTATCCCCCACACTCACTGTGTATCCCCCACACTCACTGTGTATCCCTCACACTCACTGTGTATCCCCCACACTCATTGTGTATCCCCCACACTCACTGTGTATCCCCCACACTCACTGTGTATCCCCCACACTCACTGTGTATCCCCCACACTCACTGTGTATCCCCCACACTCACTGTGTATCCCTGACACTCCCTGTGTATCCCACACACTCACTGTGTATCCCTGACACTCCCTGTGTATCCCCCACACTCACTGTGTATCCCTGACACTCCCTGTGTATCCCACACACTCACTGTGTATCCCTGACACTCCCTGTGTATCCCCCACACTCACTATGTATCCCTGACACTCCCTGTATATCCCCCACACTGACTGTGAATCCCCCAGACTCACTGTGTATCCCCCACACTCACTGTGTATCCCCCACACTCACTGTGTATCCCTCACACTCACTGTGTATCCCCCACACTCATTGTGTATCCCTCACACTCACTGTTTATCCCTGACACACACTGTGTATCCCAGACACACACTGTGTATCCCTCACACTCACTGTGTATCCCTCACACTCACTGTGTATCCCTGACACACACTGTGTATCCCTCACACTCACTGTGTATCCCCCACACTCACTGTGTATCCCTCACACTCACTGTGTATCCCCCACACTGACTGTGTATCCCTCACACTCACTGTGTATCCCCCACACTCACTGTGTATCCCTCACACTCACTGTGTATCCCTCACACTCATTGTGTATCCCCGACACTCACTGTGTATCCCCCACACTCACTGTGTATCCCTCACACTCACAGTGTATCCCCCACACTCACTGTGTATCCCTGACACTCACTGTATATCCCCCACACTCAGTGTATCCCCCACACTCACTGTGTATCGCACACACTCACTGTGTATCCCTCACACTCACTGTGTATCCCAC
Source organism: Scyliorhinus torazame (assembly GCF_047496885.1). Taxonomy (NCBI): domain Eukaryota; kingdom Metazoa; phylum Chordata; class Chondrichthyes; order Carcharhiniformes; family Scyliorhinidae; genus Scyliorhinus; species Scyliorhinus torazame. Next base: position 32,073,236 of record NC_092732.1, on the reverse strand, counting down.
ACACTCACTGCGTATCCCCCACACTAACTGTGTATCCCCCACACTCACTGTGTATCCCTCACACTCACTGTGTATCCCCCACACTCACTGTGTATCCCCCACTCTCACTGTGTATCCCTCACACTCACTGTGTATCCCTCACACTCACTGTGTATCCCCCACACTCACTGTTTATCCCCCACACTCACTGTGTATCCCCCACACTCACTGTGTATCCCCCACACTCACTGTGTATCCCTCACACTCACTGTGTATCCCCCACACTCACTGTGTATCCCCCACACTCACTGTGTATCCCCCACACTCACTGTGTATCCCCCACACTCACTGTGTATCCCCCACACTCACTGTGTATCCCCCACACTCACTGTGTATCCCCCACACAGACTGTGTATCCCTGACACTCCCTGTGTATCCCACACACTCACTGTGTATCCCTGACACTCCCTGTGTATCCCCCACACTCACTGTGTATCCCTGACACTCCCTGTGTATCCCACACACTCACTGTGTATCCCTGACACTCCCTGTGTATCCCCCACACTCACTGTGTATCCCTCACACTCCCTGTGTATCCCCCACACTCCCTGTGTATCCCCCACACTCACTGTGTATCCCTGACACTCCCTGTGTATCCCCCACACTCACTGTGTATCCCCCACACTCACTGTGTATCCCCCACACTCACTGTGTATCCCCCACACTCACTGTGTATCCCCCACACTCCCTGTGTATCCCTGACACTCCCTGTGTATCCCCCACACTCACTGTGTATCCCCCACACTCACTGTGTATCCCTGACACTCCCTGTGTATCCCCCACACTCACTGTGTATCCCCCACACTCACTGTGTATCCCCCACACTCACTGTGTATCCCTCACACTCACTGTGTATCCCCCACACTCACTGTGTATCCCCCACACTCACTGTGTATCTCCCACACTCCCTGTGTGTCCCCCACACTCACTGTGTGTCCCCCACACTCACTGTGTATCCCACACACTCACTGTGAATCCCTCACATTCACTGTGTAACCCTCACACTCACTGTGTATCCCTCACACTCACTGTGTAACCCTCACACTCACTGTGTATCCCTCACACTCACTGTGTATCCCCCACACTCCCTGTGTATCCCCCACACTCACTGTGTATCCCCCACACTCACTGTGTATCCCCCACACTCCCTGTGTATCCCTCACACTCACTGTGTATCCCTCACAATCACTGTGTATCCCTCACACTCACTGTGTATCCCCCACACTCACTGTGTATCCCTCACACTCACTGTGTAACCCTGACACTCACTGTGTATCACTCACACTCACTGTGTATCCCCCACGCTCAATGTGTATCCCCCACACTCACTGTGTATCCCCCACACTCACTGTGTATCCCCCACACTCACTGTGTATCACTCACACTCACTGTGTATCCCCCACACTCACTGTGTATCCCCAACACTCACTGTGTATCCCTTACACTCACTGTGTATCCCCCACACTCACTGTGTATCCCCCACACTCACTGTGTATCCCCCGCACTCACTGTGTATCCCCCAAACTCACTGTGTATCCCCCTCACTCACTGTGTATCCCCCACACTCACTGTGTATCCCCCACTTTCACTGTGTATCCCCACACTCACTGTGTATCCCCCACACTCACTGTGTATCCCCCACACTCACTGTGTATCCCCCACACTCCCTGTGTATCCCCCACACTCACTGTGTATCCCTCACACTCACTGTGTATCCCCCACACTCACTGTGCATCCCCCACACTCCCTGTGTATCCCCCACATTAACTGTGTATCCCTCACACTCACTGTGTATCCCCCACACTCATTGTGTATCCCCCACACTCACTGTGTATCCCTCACACTCACTGAGTATCCCCCACACTCACTGTGTATCCCTCACACTCACTGTGTATCCCTCACACTCACTGTGTATCCCTCACACTCACTGTGTATCCCTGACACACACTGTGTATCCCTCACACTCACTGTGTATCCCTCACACTCACTGTGTATCCCCCACGATCAAAGTGTATCCCTCACACTCACTGTGTATCCCCCACACTCACTGTGTATCCCTCACACTCCCTGTGTATCCCCCACACTCACTGTGAATCCCCCACACTCACTGTGTATCCCCCACACTCACTGTGTATCCCACACACTCACTGTGTATCCCTCACACTCACTGTGTATCCCCCACACTCACTGTGAATCCCCCACACTCACTGTGTATCCCCCACACTCACTGTGTATCCCCCACACTCACTGTGTATCTCTCACACTCACTGTGTATCCCCCACACTCACTGTGTATCCCACACACTCACTGTGTATCCCTCACACTCCCTGTGTATCCCCCACACTCACTGTGAATCCCCCACACTCACTGTGTATCCCCCACACTCACTGTGTATCCCCCACACTCACTGTGTATCCCTCACACTCACTGTGTATCCCCCACACTCACTGTGTATCCCTCACACTCACTGTTTATCCCTGACACTCACTGTGTATCCCTGACACTCACTGTGTATCCCTCACACTCACTGTGTATCCCTGACACACACTGTGTATCCCTCACACTCACTGTGTATCCCCCACACTCACTGTGTATCCCTCACACTCACTGTGTATCCCCCACACTCACTGTGTATCCCTCACACTCACTGTGTATCCCCCACACTCACTGTGTATCCCTCACACTCACTGCGTATCCCCCACACTAACTGTGTATCCCCCACACTCACTTTGTATCCCTCAAACTCACTGTGTATCCCCCACACTCACTGTGTATCCCCCACACTCACTGCGTATCCCTCACACTCACTGTGTATCCCTCACACTCACTGTGTATCCCCCACACTCACTGTTTATCCCCCACACTCACTGTGTATCCCCCACACTCACTGTGTATCCCCCACACTCACTGTGTATCCCTCACACTCACTGTGTATCCCCCACACTCACTGTGTATCCCCCACACTCACTGTGTATCCCCCACACCGACTGTGTATCCCTGACACTCCCTGTGTATCCCACACACTCACTGTGTATCCCTGACACTCCCTGTGTATCCCCCACACTCACTGTGTATCCCTGACCCTCCCTGTGTATCCCACAAACTCACTGTGTATCCCTCACACTCACTGTGTATCCCCACACTCACTGTGTATCCCTGACACCATCTGTGTATCCCCCACACTCCCTGTGTATCCCCCACACTCACTGTGTATCCCTCACACTCACTGTGTATCCCCCACACTCACTGTGCATCCCCCACACTCCCTGTGTATCCCCCACACTAACTGTGTATCCCTCACACTCACTGTGTATCCCCCACACTCATTGTGTATCCCCCACACTCACTGTGTATCCCTCACACTCACTGAGTATCTCCCACACTCACTGTGTATCCCTCACACTCACTGTGTATCCCTCACACTCACTGTGTATCCCTCACACTCACTGTGTATCCCTGACACACACTGTGTATCCCTCACACTCACTGTGTATCCCTCACACTCACTGTGTATCCCCCACGATCAAAGTGTATCCCTCACACTCACTGTGTATCCCCCACACTCACTGTGAATCCCCCACACTCACTGTGTATCCCCCACACTCACTGTGTATCCCCCACACTCACTGTGTATCCCCCACACTCACTGTATCCCCCAGACTCACTATGTATCCCCCACACTCACTGTGTATCCCCCACACTCACTGTGTATCCCCCACACTCACTGTGTATCCCCCACACTCACTGTGAATCCCCCACACTCACTGTGTATCCCCCACACTCACTGTGTATCCCCCACACTCACTGTGTATCTCTCACACTCACTGTGTATCCCCCACACTCACTGTGTATCCCACACACTCACTGTGTATCCCTCACACTCCCTGTGTATCCCCCACACTCACTGTGAATCCCCCACACTCACTGTGTATCCCCCACACTCACTGTGTATCCCCCACACTCACTGTGTATCCCCCACACTCACTGTGTATCCCTCACACTCACTGTGTATCCCCCACACTCACTGTGTAACCCCCACACTCACTGTTTATCCCCCACACTCCCTGTGTATCCCACACACTCACTGTGTATCCCTCACACTCCCTGTGTATCCCCCACACTCACTGTTTATCCCCCACACTCACTGTGTATCCCCCACACTCACTGTGTATCCCCCACACTCACTGTGTATCCCCCACACTCACTGTGTATCTCTCACACTCACTGTGTATCCCTCACACTCACTGTGTATCCCCCACACTCACTGTGTATCCCCCACACTCACTGTGTATCCCTGACACACACTGTGTATCCCTCACACTCACTGTGTATCCCCCACACTCACTGTGTATCCCTCACACTCACTGTGTATCCCCCACACTGACTGTGTATCCCTCACACTCACTGTGTATCCCCCACACTCACTGTGTATCCCTCACACTCACTGTGTATCCCTCACACTCATTGTGTATCCCCGACACTCACTGTGTATCCCCCACACTCACTGTGTATCCCTCACACTCACAGTGTATCCCCCACACTCACTGTGTATCCCTGACACTCACTGTATATCCCCCACACTCAGTGTATCCCCCACACTCACTGTGTATCGCACACACTCACTGTGTATCCCTCACACTCACTGTGTATCCCACACACTCACTGCGTATCCCCCACACTAACTGTTTATCCCCCACACTCACTGTGTATCCCTCACACTCACTGTGTATCCCCCACACTCACTGTGTATCCCCCACTCTCACTGTGTATCCCTCACACTCACTGTGTATCCCTCACACTCACTGTGTATCCCCCACACTCACTGTTTATCCCCCACACTCACTGTGTATCCCCCACACTCACTGTGTATCCCCCACACTCACTGTGTATCCCTCACACTCACTGTGTATCCCCCACACTCACTGTGTATCCCCCACACTCACTGTGTATCCCCCACACTCACTGTGTATCCCCCACACTCACAGTGAATCCCCCACACTCACTGTGTATCCCCTACACAGACTGTGTATCCCTGACACTCCCTGTGTATCCCACACACTCACTGTGTATCCCTGACACTCCCTGTGTATCCCCCACACTCACTGTGTATCCCTGACACTCCCTGTGTATCCCACACACTCACTGTGTATCCCTCACACTCACTGTGTATCCCCACACTCACTGTGTATCCCTGACACCCCCTGTGTATCCCCCACACTCCCTGTGTATCCCCCACACTCACTGTGTATCCCTCACACTCACTGTGTATCCCTCACACTCACTGAGTATCCCCCACACTCACTGTGTATCCCTCACACTCACTGTGTATCCCTCACACTCACTGTGTATCCCCCACACTCATTGTGTATCCCTGACACACACTGTGTATCCCTCACACTCACTGTGTATCCCTCACACTCACTGTGTATCCCCCACGATCAAAGTGTATCCCTCACACTCACTGTGTATCCGCCACACTCACTGTGAATCCCCCACACTCACTGTGTATCCCCCACACTCACTGTGTATCCCCCACACTCACTGTGTATCCCCCACACTCACTGTATCCCCCAGACTCACTGTGTATCCCCCACACTCACTGTGTATCCCCCACACTCACTGTGTATCCCCCACACTCACTGTGTATCCCCCACACTCACTGTGAATCCCCCACACTCACTGTGTATCCCCCACACTCACTGTGTATCCCCCACACTCACTGTGTATCTCTCACACTCACTGTGTATCCCCCACACTCACTGTGTATCCCACACACTCACTGTGTATCCCTCACACTCCCTGTGTATCCCCCACACTCACTGTGAATCCCCCACACTCACTGTGTATCCCCCACACTCACTGTGTATCCCCCACACTCACTGTGTATCCCTCACACTCACTGTGTATCCCCCACACTCACTGTGTATCCCCCACACACTGTTTATCCCCCACACTCCCTGTGTATCCCACACACTCACTGTGTATCCCTCACACTCCCTGTGTATCCCCCACACTCACTGTTTATCCCCCACACTCACTGTGTATCCCCCACACTCACTGTGTATCCCCCACACTCACTGTGTATCCCCCACACTCACTGTGTATCTCTCACACTCACTGTGTATCCCTCACACTCACTGTGTATCCCCCACACTCACTGTGTATCCCCCACACTCCCTGTGTATCCCTCACACTCCCTGTGTATCCCCCACACTCACTGTGAATCCCCCACACTCACTGTGTATCCCCCACACTCACTGTGTATCCCACACACTCACTGTGTATCCCCCACACTCACTGTGAATCCCCCACACTCACTGGGTATCCCCCACACTCACTGTGTATCCCCCACACTCACTGTATATCTCTCACACTCACTGTGTATCCCCCACACTCACTGTGTATCCCACACACTCACTGTGTATCCCTCACACTCCCTGTGTATCCCCCACACTCACTGTGAATCCCCCACACTCACTGTGTATCCCCCACACTCACTGTGTATCCCCCACACTCACTGTGTATCCCTCACACTCACTGTGTATCCCCCACACTCACTGTGTATCCCTCACACTCACTGTTTATCCCTGACACTCACTGTGTATCCCTGACACTCACTGTGTATCCCTCACACTCACTGTGTATCCCTGACACACTGTGTATCCCTCACACTCACTGTGTATCCCTCACACTCACTGTGTATCCCCCACACTCACTGTGTATCCCTCACACTCACTGTGTATCCCCCACACTGACTGTGTATCCGTCACACTCACTGTGTATCCCCCACACTCACTGTGTATCCCTCACACTCACTGTGTATCCCTCACACTCACTGTGTATCCCCCACACTCACTGTGTATCCCCCACACTCACTGTGTATCCCTCACACTCACAGTGTATCCCCCACACGCACTGTGTATCCCTGACACTCACTGTGTATCCCCCACACTCAGTGTATCCCCCACACTCACTGTGTATCGCACACACTCACTGTGTATCCCTCACACTCACTGTGTATCCCACACACTCACTGCGTATCCCCCACACTAACTGTGTATCCCCCACACTCACTTTGTATCCCTCAAACTCACTGTGTATCCCCCACACTCACTGTGTATCCCCCACACTCACTGCGTATCCCTCACACTCACTGTGTATCCCTCACACTCACTGTGTATCCCCCACACTCACTGTTTATCCCCCACACTCACTGTGTATCCCCCACACTCACTGTGTATCCCCCACACTCACTGTGTATCCCTCACACTCACTGTGTATCCCCCACACTCACTGGGTATCCCCCACACTCACTGTGTATCCCCCACACTCACTGTGTATCCCTCACACTCACTGTGTATCCCCCACACTCACTGGGTATCCCCCACACTCACTGTGTATCCCCCACACTCACTGTGTATCCTTCACACTCACTGTGTATCACTCACACTCACTGTGTATCCCCCACACTCACTGTGTATCCCCAACACTCACTGTGTATCCCTTACACTCACTGTGTATCCCCCACACTCACTGTGTATCCCCCACACTCACTGTGTATCCCCCGCACTCACTGTGTATCCCCCACACTCACTGTGTATCCCCCACACTCACTGTGTAGCCCCCACACTCACTGTGTATCCCTCACACTCACTGTGTATCCCCCACACTCACTGTGTATCCCCCACACTCACTGTGTATCCCCCACACCGACTGTGTATCCCTGACACTCCCTGTGTATCCCACACACTCACTGTGTATCCCTGACACTCCCTGTGTATCCCCCACACTCACTGTGTATCCCTGACCCTCCCTGTGTATCCCACACACTCACTCTGTATCCCTGACACTCCCTGTGTATCCCCCACACTCACTGTGTATCCCTGACACCCCCTGTGTATCCCCCACACTCCCTGTGTATCCCCCACACTCACTGTGTATCCCTCACACTCACTGTGTATCCCCCACACTCACTGTGCATCCCCCACACTCCCTGTGTATCCCCCACACTAACTGTGTATCCCTCACACTCACTGTGTATCCCCCACACTCATTGTGTATCCCCCACACTCACTGTGTATCCCTCACACTCACTGAGTATCCCCCACACTCACTGTGTATCCCTCACACTCACTGTGTATCCCTCACACTCACTGTGTATCCCTCACACTCACTGTGTATCCCTGACACACACTGTGTATCCCTCACACTCACTGTGTATCCCTCACACTCACTGTGTATCCCCCACGATCAAAGTGTATCCCTCACACTCACTGTGTATCCCCCACACTCACTGTGTATCCCTCACACTCCCTGTGTATCCCCCACACTCACTGTTTATCCCCCACACTCACTGTGTATCCCCCACACTCACTGTGTATCCCCCACACTCACTGTGTATCCCTCACACTCACTGTGTATCTCTCACACTCACTGTGTATCCCTCACACTCACTGTGTATCCCCCACACTCACTGTGTATCCCCCACACTCTCTGTGTATCCCTCACACTCCCTGTGTATCCCCCACACTCACTGTGAAACCCCCACACTCACTGTGTATCCCCCACACTCACTGTGTATCCCACACACTCACTGTGTATCCCCCACACTCACTGTGAATCCCCCACACTCACTGTGTATCCCCCACACTCACTGTGTATCCCCCACACTCACTGTATATCTCTCACACTCACTGTGTATCCCCCACACTCACTGTGTATCCCACACACTCACTGTGTATCCCTCACACTCCCTGTGTATCCCCCACACTCACTGTGAATCCCCCACACTCACTGTGTATCCCCCACACTCACTGTGTATCCCCCACACTCACTGTGTATCCCCCACACTCACTGTGTATCCCTCACACTCACTGTGTATCCCCCACACTCACTGTGTATCCCCCACACTCACTGTGTATCCCCCACACCGACTGTGTATCCCTGACACTCCCTGTGTATCCCACACACTCACTGTGTATCCCTGACACTCCCTGTGTATCCCCCACACTCACTGTGTATCCCTGACCCTCCCTGTGTATCCCACAAACTCACTGTGTATCCCTCACACTCACTGTGTATCCCCACACTCACTGTGTATCCCTGACACCATCTGTGTATCCCCCACACTCCCTGTGTATCCCCCACACTCACTGTGTATCCCTCACACTCACTGTGTATCCCCCACACTCACTGTGCATCCCCCACACTCCCTGTGTATCCCCCACACTAACTGTGTATCCCTCACACTCACTGTGTATCCCCCACACTCATTGTGTATCCCCCACACTCACTGTGTATCCCTCACACTCACTGAGTATCTCCCACACTCACTGTGTATCCCTCACACTCACTGTGTATCCCTCACACTCACTGTGTATCCCTCACACTCACTGTGTATCCCTGACACACACTGTGTATCCCTCACACTCACTGTGTATCCCTCACACTCACTGTGTATCCCCCACGATCAAAGTGTATCCCTCACACTCACTGTGTATCCCCCACACTCACTGTGAATCCCCCACACTCACTGTGTATCCCCCACACTCACTGTGTATCCCCCACACTCACTGTATCCCCCAGACTCACTATGTATCCCCCACACTCACTGTGTATCCCCCACACTCACTGTGTATCCCCCACACTCACTGTGTATCCCCCACACTCACTGTGAATCCCCCACACTCACTGTGTATCCCCCACACTCACTGTGTATCCCCCACACTCACTGTGTATCTCTCACACTCACTGTGTATCCCCCACACTCACTGTGTATCCCACACACTCACTGTGTATCCCTCACACTCCCTGTGTATCCCCCACACTCACTGTGAATCCCCCACACTCACTGTGTATCCCCCACACTCACTGTGTATCCCCCACACTCACTGTGTATCCCCCACACTCACTGTGTATCCCTCACACTCACTGTGTATCCCCCACACTCACTGTGTAACCCCCACACTCACTGTTTATCCCCCACACTCCCTGTGTATCCCACACACTCACTGTGTATCCCTCACACTCCCTGTGTATCCCCCACACTCACTGTTTATCCCCCACACTCACTGTGTATCCCCCACACTCACTGTGTATCCCCCACACTCACTGTGTATCCCCCACACTCACTGTGTATCTCTCACACTCACTGTGTATCCCTCACACTCACTGTGTATCCCCCACACTCACTGTGTATCCCCCACACTCACTGTGTATCCCTGACACACACTGTGTATCCCTCACACTCACTGTGTATCCCCCACACTCACTGTGTATCCCTCACACTCACTGTGTATCCCCCACACTGACTGTGTATCCCTCACACTCACTGTGTATCCCCCACACTCACTGTGTATCCCTCACACTCACTGTGTATCCCTCACACTCATTGTGTATCCCCGACACTCACTGTGTATCCCCCACACTCACTGTGTATCCCTCACACTCACAGTGTATCCCCCACACTCACTGTGTATCCCTGACACTCACTGTATATCCCCCACACTCAGTGTATCCCCCACACTCACTGTGTATCGCACACACTCACTGTGTATCCCTCACACTCACTGTGTATCCCACACACTCACTGCGTATCCCCCACACTAACTGTTTATCCCCCACACTCACTGTGTATCCCTCACACTCACTGTGTATCCCCCACACTCACTGTGTATCCCCCACTCTCACTGTGTATCCCTCACACTCACTGTGTATCCCTCACACTCACTGTGTATCCCCCACACTCACTGTTTATCCCCCACACTCACTGTGTATCCCCCACACTCACTGTGTATCCCCCACACTCACTGTGTATCCCTCACACTCACTGTGTATCCCCCACACTCACTGTGTATCCCCCACACTCACTGTGTATCCCCCACACTCACTGTGTATCCCCCACACTCACAGTGAATCCCCCACACTCACTGTGTATCCCCTACACAGACTGTGTATCCCTGACACTCCCTGTGTATCCCACACACTCACTGTGTATCCCTGACACTCCCTGTGTATCCCCCACACTCACTGTGTATCCCTGACACTCCCTGTGTATCCCACACACTCACTGTGTATCCCTCACACTCACTGTGTATCCCCACACTCACTGTGTATCCCTGACACCCCCTGTGTATCCCCCACACTCCCTGTGTATCCCCCACACTCACTGTGTATCCCTCACACTCACTGTGTATCCCTCACACTCACTGAGTATCCCCCACACTCACTGTGTATCCCTCACACTCACTGTGTATCCCTCACACTCACTGTGTATCCCCCACACTCATTGTGTATCCCTGACACACACTGTGTATCCCTCACACTCACTGTGTATCCCTCACACTCACTGTGTATCCCCCACGATCAAAGTGTATCCCTCACACTCACTGTGTATCCGCCACACTCACTGTGAATCCCCCACACTCACTGTGTATCCCCCACACTCACTGTGTATCCCCCACACTCACTGTGTATCCCCCACACTCACTGTATCCCCCAGACTCACTGTGTATCCCCCACACTCACTGTGTATCCCCCACACTCACTGTGTATCCCCCACACTCACTGTGTATCCCCCACACTCACTGTGAATCCCCCACACTCACTGTGTATCCCCCACACTCACTGTGTATCCCCCACACTCACTGTGTATCTCTCACACTCATTGTGTATCCCCCACACTCACTGTGTATCCCACACACTCACTGTGTATCCCTCACACTCCCTGTGTATCCCCCACACTCACTGTGAATCCCCCACACTCACTGTGTATCCCCCACACTCACTGTGTATCCCCCACACTCACTGTGTATCCCTCACACTCACTGTGTATCCCCCACACTCACTGTGTATCCCCCACACACTGTTTATCCCCCACACTCCCTGTGTATCCCACACACTCACTGTGTATCCCTCACACTCCCTGTGTATCCCCCACACTCACTGTTTATCCCCCACACTCACTGTGTATCCCCCACACTCACTGTGTATCCCCCACACTCACTGTGTATCCCCCACACTCACTGTGTATCTCTCACACTCACTGTGTATCCCTCACACTCACTGTGTATCCCCCACACTCACTGTGTATCCCCCACACTCCCTGTGTATCCCTCACACTCCCTGTGTATCCCCCACACTCACTGTGAATCCCCCACACTCACTGTGTATCCCCCACACTCACTGTGTATCCCACACACTCACTGTGTATCCCCCACACTCACTGTGAATCCCCCACACTCACTGGGTATCCCCCACACTCACTGTGTATCCCCCACACTCACTGTATATCTCTCACACTCACTGTGTATCCCCCACACTCACTGTGTATCCCACACACTCACTGTGTATCCCTCACACTCCCTGTGTATCCCCCACACTCACTGTGAATCCCCCACACTCACTGTGTATCCCCCACACTCACTGTGTATCCCCCACACTCACTGTGTATCCCTCACACTCACTGTGTATCCCCCACACTCACTGTGTATCCCTCACACTCACTGTTTATCCCTGACACTCACTGTGTATCCCTGACACTCACTGTGTATCCCTCACACTCACTGTGTATCCCTGACACACTGTGTATCCCTCACACTCACTGTGTATCCCTCACACTCACTGTGTATCCCCCACACTCACTGTGTATCCCTCACACTCACTGTGTATCCCCCACACTGACTGTGTATCCGTCACACTCACTGTGTATCCCCCACACTCACTGTGTATCCCTCACACTCACTGTGTATCCCTCACACTCACTGTGTATCCCCCACACTCACTGTGTATCCCCCACACTCACTGTGTATCCCTCACACTCACAGTGTATCCCCCACACGCACTGTGTATCCCTGACACTCACTGTGTATCCCCCACACTCAGTGTATCCCCCACACTCACTGTGTATCGCACACACTCACTGTGTATCCCTCACACTCACTGTGTATCCCACACACTCACTGCGTATCCCCCACACTAACTGTGTATCCCCCACACTCACTTTGTATCCCTCAAACTCACTGTGTATCCCCCACACTCACTGTGTATCCCCCACACTCACTGCGTATCCCTCACACTCACTGTGTATCCCTCACACTCACTGTGTATCCCCCACACTCACTGTTTATCCCCCACACTCACTGTGTATCCCCCACACTCACTGTGTATCCCCCACACTCACTGTGTATCCCTCACACTCACTGTGTATCCCCCACACTCACTGGGTATCCCCCACACTCACTGTGTATCCCCCACACTCACTGTGTATCCCTCACACTCACTGTGTATCCCCCACACTCACTGGGTATCCCCCACACTCACTGTGTATCCCCCACACTCACTGTGTATCCTTCACACTCACTGTGTATCACTCACACTCACTGTGTATCCCCCACACTCACTGTGTATCCCCAACACTCACTGTGTATCCCTTACACTCACTGTGTATCCCCCACACTCACTGTGTATCCCCCACACTCACTGTGTATCCCCCGCACTCACTGTGTATCCCCCACACTCACTGTGTATCCCCCACACTCACTGTGTAGCCCCCACACTCACTGTGTATCCCTCACACTCACTGTGTATCCCCCACACTCACTGTGTATCCCCCACACTCACTGTGTATCCCCCACACCGACTGTGTATCCCTGACACTCCCTGTGTATCCCACACACTCACTGTGTATCCCTGACACTCCCTGTGTATCCCCCACACTCACTGTGTATCCCTGACCCTCCCTGTGTATCCCACACACTCACTCTGTATCCCTGACACTCCCTGTGTATCCCCCACACTCACTGTGTATCCCTGACACCCCCTGTGTATCCCCCACACTCCCTGTGTATCCCCCACACTCACTGTGTATCCCTCACACTCACTGTGTATCCCCCACACTCACTGTGCATCCCCCACACTCCCTGTGTATCCCCCACACTAACTGTGTATCCCTCACACTCACTGTGTATCCCCCACACTCATTGTGTATCCCCCACACTCACTGTGTATCCCTCACACTCACTGAGTATCCCCCACACTCACTGTGTATCCCTCACACTCACTGTGTATCCCTCACACTCACTGTGTATCCCTCACACTCACTGTGTATCCCTGACACACACTGTGTATCCCTCACACTCACTGTGTATCCCTCACACTCACTGTGTATCCCCCACGATCAAAGTGTATCCCTCACACTCACTGTGTATCCCCCACACTCACTGTGTATCCCTCACACTCCCTGTGTATCCCCCACACTCACTGTTTATCCCCCACACTCACTGTGTATCCCCCACACTCACTGTGTATCCCCCACACTCACTGTGTATCCCTCACACTCACTGTGTATCTCTCACACTCACTGTGTATCCCTCACACTCACTGTGTATCCCCCACACTCACTGTGTATCCCCCACACTCTCTGTGTATCCCTCACACTCCCTGTGTATCCCCCACACTCACTGTGAAACCCCCACACTCACTGTGTATCCCCCACACTCACTGTGTATCCCACACACTCACTGTGTATCCCCCACACTCACTGTGAATCCCCCACACTCACTGTGTATCCCCCACACTCACTGTGTATCCCCCACACTCACTGTATATCTCTCACACTCACTGTGTATCCCCCACACTCACTGTGTATCCCACACACTCACTGTGTATCCCTCACACTCCCTGTGTATCCCCCACACTCACTGTGAATCCCCCACACTCACTGTGTATCCCCCACACTCACTGTGTATCCCCCACACTCACTGTGTATCCCTCACACTCACTGTGTATCCCCCACACTCACTGTGTATCCCTGACACTCACTGTGTATCCCTCACACTCACTGTGTATCCCTCACACTCACTGTGTATCCCTGACACACACTGTGTATCCCTCACACTCACTGTGTATCCCTCACACTCACTGTGTATCCCCCACGATCAAAGTGTATCCCTCACACTCACTGTGTATCCCCCACACTCACTGTGTATCCCTCACACTCCCTGTGTATCCCCCACACTCACTGTTTATCCCCCACACTCACTGTGTATCCCCCACACTCACTGTGTATCCCCCACACTCACTGTGTATCCCTCACACTCACTGTGTATCTCTCACACTCACTGTGTATCCCTCACACTCACTGTGTATCCCCCACACTCACTGTGTATCCCCCACACTCTCTGTGTATCCCTCACACTCCCTGTGTATCCCCCACACTCACTGTGAAACCCCCACACTCACTGTGTATCCCCCACACTCACTGTGTATCCCACACACTCACTGTGTATCCCCCACACTCACTGTGAATCCCCCACACTCACTGTGTATCCCCCACACTCACTGTGTATCCCCCACACTCACTGTATATCTCTCACACTCACTGTGTATCCCCCACACTCACTGTGTATCCCACACACTCACTGTGTATCCCTCACACTCCCTGTGTATCCCCCACACTCACTGTGAATCCCCCACACTCACTGTGTATCCCCCACACTCACTGTGTATCCCCCACACTCACTGTGTATCCCTCACACTCACTGTGTATCCCCCACACTCACTGTGTATCCCTGACACTCACTGTTTATCCCTGACACTCACTGTGTATCCCTGACACTCACTGTGTATCCCTCACACTCACTGTGTATCCCCCACACTGACTGTGTATCCCTCACACTCACTGTGTATCCCCCACACTCACTGTGTATCCCTCACACTCACTGTGTATCCCTCACACTCACTGTGTATCCCCCACACTTACTGTGTATCCCCCACACTCACTGTGTATTCCTCACACTCACAGTGTATCCCCCACACTCACTGTGTATCCCTGACACTCACTGTGTATCCCCCACACTCAGTGTATCCCCCACACTCACTGTGTATCGCACACACTCACTGTGTATCCCTCACACTCACTGTGTATCCCACACACTCACTGCGTATCCCCCACACTAACTGTGTATCCCCCACACTCACTGTGTATCCCTCAAACTCACTGTGTATCCCCCACACTCACTGTGTATCCCCCACACTCACTGTGTATCCCTCACACTCACTGTGCATCCCTCACACTCACTGTGTATCCCCCACACTCACTGTTATTCCCCGCACTCACTGTGTATCCCCCACACTCACTGTGTATCCCCCACACTCACTGTGTATCCATCACACTCACTGTGTATCCCCCACACTCACTGTGTATCCCCCACACTCACTGTGTATCCCCCACACTCACTGTGTATCCCCCACACTCACTGTGTATCCCCCACACAGACTGTGTATCCCTGACACTCCCTGTGTATCCCACACACTCACTGTGTATCCCTGACACTCCCTGTGTATCCCCCACAGTCACTGTGTATCCCTGACCCTCCCTGTGTATCCCACACACTCACTCTGTATCCCTGACACTCCCTGTGTATCCCCCACACTAACTGTGTATCCCTGACACTCCCTGTGTATCCCCCACACTCCGTGTATCCCCCACACTCACTGTGTATCCCTGACACTCCCTGTGTATCCCCGACACTCCCTGTGTATCCCCCACACTCACTGTGTATCCCCCACACTCACTGTGTATCCCCCACACTCACTGTGTATCCCCCACACTCCCTGTGTATCCCCCACACTCACTGTGTATCCCTGACACTCCCTGTGTATCCGCCACACTCACTGTGTATCCCCCACACTCACTGTGTATCCCCCACACTCACTGTGTATCCCCCACACTCACTGTGTATCCCCCACACTCACTGTGTATCCCTCACACTCAATGTGTATCCCTCACACTCAATGTGTATCCCCCACACTCACTGTTTATCCCCCACACTCACTGTGTATCTCCCACACTCCCTGTGTGTCCCCCACACTCACTGTGTGTCCCCCACACTCACTGTGTATCCCACACACTCACTGTGTGTCCCCGACACTCACTGTGTATCCCACACACTCACTGTGAATCCCTCACACTCAATGTGTAACCCTCACACTCACTGTGTATCCCTCACACTCACTGTGTATCCCCCGCACTCATTGTGTATCCCTCGCACTCACTGTGTATCCCCCGCACTCACTGTGTATCCCCCACACTCCCTGTGTATCCCCCACACTCACTGTGTATCCCCCACACTCACTGTTTATCCCCCACACTCCCTGTGTATCCCTCACACTCACTGTGTATCCCTCACACTCACTGTGCATCCCCCACACTCACTGTGTATCACCCACACTCACTGTGTATCCCTCACACTCACTGTGTATCCCCCACACTCACTGTGCATCCCCCACACTCACTGTGTATCCCTCACACTCACTGTGTATCCCTCACACTCACTGTGTATCCCTCACACTCACTGTGTATCCCTGACACACACTGTGTATCCCTCACACTCACTGTGTATCCCTCACACTCACTGTGTATCCCCCACGATCAAAGTGTATCCCTCACACTCACTGTGTATCCCCCACACTCACTGTGTATCCCTCACACTCCCTGTGTATCCCCCACACTCACTGTTTATCCCCCACACTCACTGTGTATCCCCCACACTCACTGTGTATCCCCCACACTCACTGTGTATCCCCCACACTCACTGTGTATCCCCCACACTCACTGTGTATCCCTCACACTCTCTGTGTATCCCTCACACTCTGTGTATCCCTCACACTCCCTGTGTATCCCCCACACTCACTGTGAAACCCCCACACTCACTGTGTATCCCCCACACTCACTGTGTATCCCACACACTCACTGTGTATCCCCCACACTCACTGTGAATCCCCCACACTCACTGTGTATCCCCCACACTCACTGTGTATCCCCCACACTCACTGTGTATCCCCCACACTCACTGTATATCTCTCACACTCACTGTGTATCCCCCACACTCACTGTGTATCCCACACACTCACTGTGTATCCCTCACACTCCCTGTGTATCCCCCACACTCACTGTGAATCCCCCACACTCACTGTGTATCCCCCACACTCACTGTGTATCCCCCACACTCACTGTGTATCCCTCACACTCACTGTGTATCCCCCACACTCACTGTGTATCCCTGACACTCACTGTTTATCCCTGACACTCACTGTGTATCCCTGACACTCACTGTGTATCCCTCACACTCACTGTGTATCCCTGACACACACTGTGTATCCCTCACACTCACTGTGTATCCCTCACACTCACTGTGTATCCCCCACACTCACTGTGTATCCCTCACACTCACTGTGTATCCCCCACACTGACTGTGTATCCCTCACACTCACTGTGTATCCCTCACACTCACTGTGTATCCCCCACACTCACTGTGTATCCCCCACACTCACTGTGTATTCCTCACACTCACAGTGTATCCCCCACACTCACTGTGTATCCCTGACACTCACTGTGTATCCCCCACACTCAGTGTATCCCCCACACTCACTGTGTATCGCACACACTCACTGTGTATCCCTCACACTCACTGTGTATCCCACACACTCACTGCGTATCCCCCACACTAACTGTGTATCCCCCACACTCACTGTGTATCCCTCAAACTCACTGTGTATCCCCCACACTCACTGTGTATCCCCCACACTCACTGTGTATCCCTCACACTCACTGTGCATCCCTCACACTCACTGTGCATCCCTCACACTCACTGTGTATCCCCCACACTCACTGTGTATCCCCCACACTCACTGTGTATCCCCCACACTCACTGTGTATCCCCCACACTTACTGTGTATCCCCCACACTCACTGTGTATTCCTCACACTCACAGTGTATCCCCCACACTCACTGTGTATCCCTGACACTCACTGTGTATCCCCCACACTCAGTGTATCCCCCACACTCACTGTGTATCGCACACACTCAATGTGTATCCCTCACACTCACTGTGTATCCCACACACTCACTGCGTATCCCCCACACTAACTGTGTATCCCCCACACTCACTGTGTATCCCTCAAACTCACTGTGTATCCCCCACACTCACTGTGTATCCCCCACACTCACTGTGTATCCCTCACACTCACTGTGCATCCCTCACACTCACTGTGTATCCCCCACACTCACTGTTATTCCCCGCACTCACTGTGTATCCCCCACACTCACTGTGTATCCCCCACACTCACTGTGTATCCGTCACACTCACTGTGTATCCCCCACACTCACTGTGTATCCCCCACACTCACTGTGTATCCCCCACACTCACTGTGTATCCCCCACACTCACTGTGTATCCCCCACACAGACTGTGTATCCCTGACACTCCCTGTGTATCCCACACACTCACTGTGTATCCCTGACACTCCCTGTGTATCCCCCACACTCACTGTGTATCCCTGACCCTCCCTGTGTATCCCACACACTCACTCTGTATCCCTGACACTCCCTGTGTATCCCCCACACTAACTGTGTATCCCTGACACTCCCTGTGTATCCCCCACACTCCCTGTGTATCCCCCACACTCACTGTGTATCCCTGACACTCCCTGTGTATCCCCGACACTCCCTGTGTATCCCCCACACTCACTGTGTATCCCCCACACTCACTGTGTATCCCCCACACTCACTGTGTATCCCCCACACTCCCTGTGTATCCCCCACACTCACTGTGTATCCCTGACACTCCCTGTGTATCCGCCACACTCACTGTGTATCCCCCACACTCACTGTGTATCCCCCACACTCACTGTGTATCCCCCACACTCACTGTGTATCCCTCACACTCAATGTGTATCCCTCACACTCAATGTGTATCCCCCACACTCACTGTTTATCCCCCACACTCACTGTGTATCTCCCACACTCCCTGTGTGTCCCCCACACTCACTGTGTGTCCCCCACACTCACTGTGTATCCCACACACTCACTGTGTGTCCCCGACACTCACTGTGTATCCCACACACTCACTGTGAATCCCTCACACTCAATGTGTAACCCTCACACTCACTGTGTATCCCTCACACTCACTGTGTATCCCCCGCACTCATTGTGTATCCCTCGCACTCACTGTGTATCCCCCGCACTCACTGTGTATCCCCCACACTCCCTGTGTATCCCCCACACTCACTGTGTATCCCCCACACTCACTGTGTATCCCCCACACTCACTGTTTATCCCCCACACTCCCTGTGTATCCCTCACACTCACTGTGTATCCCTCACACTCACTGTGCATCCCCCACACTCACTGTGTATCACCCACACTCACTGTGTATCCCTCACACTCACTGTGTATCCCCCACACTCACTGTGCATCCCCCACACTCACTGTGTATCCCTCACACTCACTGTGTATCCCTCACACTCACTGTGTATCCCTCACACTCACTGTGTATCCCTGACACACACTGTGTATCCCTCACACTCACTGTGTATCCCTCACACTCACTGTGTATCCCCCACGATCAAAGTGTATCCCTCACACTCACTGTGTATCCCCCACACTCACTGTGTATCCCTCACACTCCCTGTGTATCCCCCACACTCACTGTTTATCCCCCACACTCACTGTGTATCCCCCACACTCACTGTGTATCCCCCACACTCACTGTGTATCCCCCACACTCACTGTGTATCCCCCACACTCACTGTGTATCCCTCACACTCTCTGTGTATCCCTCACACTCTGTGTATCCCTCACACTCCCTGTGTATCCCCCACACTCACTGTGAAACCCCCACACTCACTGTGTATCCCCCACACTCACTGTGTATCCCACACACTCACTGTGTATCCCCCACACTCACTGTGAATCCCCCACACTCACTGTGTATCCCCCACACTCACTGTGTATCCCCCACACTCACTGTGTATCCCCCACACTCACTGTATATCTCTCACACTCACTGTGTATCCCCCACACTCACTGTGTATCCCACACACTCACTGTGTATCCCTCACACTCCCTGTGTATCCCCCACACTCACTGTGAATCCCCCACACTCACTGTGTATCCCCCACACTCACTGTGTATCCCCCACAGTCACTGTGTATCCCTCACACTCACTGTGTATCCCCCACACTCACTGTGTATCCCCCACACTCACTGTGTATCCCTGACACTCACTGTTTATCCCTGACACTCACTGTGTATCCCTCACACTCACTGTGTATCCCTCACACTCACTGTGTATCCCTGACACACACTGTGTATCCCTCACACTCACTGTGTATCCCTCACACTCACTGTGTATCCCCCACACTCACTGTGTATCCCTCACACTCACTGTGTATCCCCCACACTGACTGTGTATCCCTCACACTCACTGTGTATCCCTCACACTCACTGTGTATCCCCCACACTCACTGTGTATCCCCCACACTCACTGTGTATTCCTCACACTCACAGTGTATCCCCCACACTCACTGTGTATCCCTGACACTCACTGTGTATCCCCCACACTCAGTGTATCCCCCACACTCACTGTGTATCGCACACACTCACTGTGTATCCCTCACACTCACTGTGTATCCCACACACTCACTGCGTATCCCCCACACTAACTGTGTATCCCCCACACTCACTGTGTATCCCTCAAACTCACTGTGTATCCCCCACACTCACTGTGTATCCCCCACACTCACTGTGTATCCCTCACACTCACTGTGCATCCCTCACACTCACTGTGTATCCCCCACACTCACTGTTATTCCCCGCACTCACTGTGTATCCCCCACACTCACTGTGTATCCCCCACACTCACTGTGTATCCGTCACACTCACTGTGTATCCGTCACACTCACTGTGTATCCGTCACACTCACTGTGTATCCCCCACACTCACTGTGTATCCCCCACACTCACTGTGTATCCCCCACACTCACTGTGTATCCCCCACACAGACTGTGTATCCCTGACACTCCCTGTGTATCCCACACACTCACTGTGTATCCCTGACACTCCCTGTGTATCCCCCACACTCACTGTGTATCCCTGACCCTCCCTGTGTATCCCACACACTCACTCTGTATCCCTGACACTCCCTGTGTATCCCCCACACTAACTGTGTATCCCTGACACTCGCTGTGTATCCCCCACACTCCCTGTGTATCCCCCACACTCACTGTGTATCCCTGACACTCCCTGTGTATCCCCGACACTCCCTGTGTATCCCCCACACTCACTGTGTATCCCCCACACTCACTGTGTATCCCCCACACTCACTGTGTATCCCCCACACTCCCTGTGTATCCCCCACACTCACTGTGTATCCCTGACACTCCCTGTGTATCCCCCACACTCACTGTGTATCCCCCACACTCACTGTGTATCCCCCACACTCACTGTGTATCCCCCACACTCACTGTGTATCCCCCACACTCACTGTGTATCCCTCACACTCAATGTGTATCCCTCACACTCAATGTGTATCCCCCACACTCACTGTTTATCCCCCACACTCACTGTGTATCTCCCACACTCCCTGTGTGTCCCCCACACTCACTGTTTGTCCCCCACACTCACTGTGTATCCCACACACTCACTGTGTGTCCCCGACACTCACTGTGTATCCCACACACTCACTGTGAATCCCTCACACTCAATGTGTAACCCTCACACTCATGTGTATCCCTCACACTCACTGTGTATCCCCCGCACTCATTGTGTATCCCTCGCACTCACTGTGTATCCCCCGCACTCACTGTGTATCCCCCACACTCCCTGTGTATCCCCCACACTCACTGTGTATCCCCCACACTCACTGTGTATCCCCAACACTCACTGTTTATCCCCCACACTCCCTGTGTATCCCTCACACTCACTGTGTATCCCTCACCTCACTGTGCATCCCCCACACTCACTGTGTATCACCCACACTCACTGTGTATCCCTCACACTCACTGTGTATCCCCCACACTCACTGTGTATCCCCCACACTCACTGTGTATCTCCCACACTCCCTGTGTGTCCCCCACACTCACTGTGTGTCCCTCACACTCACTGTGTATCCCTCACACTCACTGTGTATCCCTCACACTCACTGTGTATCCCCCGCACTCACTGTGTATCCCCCACACTCACTGTGTGTCCCTCACACTCACTGTGTATCCCTCACACTCACTGTGTATCCCTCACACTCACTGTGTATCCCCACACTCACTGTGTATCCCCCACACTCACTGTGTATCCCCCACACTCACTGTGTATCCCCCACACTCACTGTGTATCCCTCACACTCACTGTGTATCCCCCGCACTCACTGTGTATCCCCCACACTCACTGTGTATCCCCCACACACGCACTGTGAATCCCTCACACGCACTGTGTATCCCCCACACTCACGGTGTATCCCCCACACTCCCTGTGTGTCCCCCACACTCCCTGTGTATCCCCCACACTCACTGTGTATCCCTCACACTCACTGTGTATCCCTCACACTCACTGTGTATCCCCCACACTCACTGTGTATCCCTCACACTCACTGAGTACGCCCCACACTCACGGAGTATCCCCCACACTCACTGTGTATCCCACACACTCACTGTGCATCCCCCACACTCCCTGTGTATCCCCCACACTCCCTGTGTATCCCTCACACTCACTGTGTATCCCCCACACTCACTGTGTATCCCTCACATTCACTGTGTATCCCTCACACTCACTGTGTATCCCTCACACTCACTGTGTATCCCACACACGCACTGTGAATCCCTCACACGCACTGTGTATCCCCCACACTCACGGTGTATCCCCCACACTCACTGTGTATCCCCCACACTCCCTCTGTATCCCTCACACTCACTGTGTATCCCTCACAATCACTGTGTATCCCTCACACTCACTGTGTATCCCACACACTCACTGTGAATTCGTCACACTCACTGTGTATCCCCCACACTCACTGTGTATCCCTCACACTCACTGTGTAACACTCACACTCACTGTGTATCACTCACACTCACTGTGTATCCCCCACACTCACTGTGTATCCCCAACACTCACTGTGTATCCCCAACACTCACTGTGCATCCCCCACACTCACTGTGTATCACTCACACTCACTGTGTATCACTCACACTCACTGTGTATCCCCAACACTCACTGTGTATCCCTTACACTCACTGTGTATCCCCCACACTCACTGTGTATCCCCACACTCACTGTGTAATCCCCGCACTCACTGTGTATCCCCCACACTCACTGTGTATCCCCCACACTCACTGTGTATCCCCCACACTCACTGTGTATCCCCCACTTTCACTGTGTATCCCCACACTCACTGTGTATCCCCCACACTCACTGTGTATCCCCCACACTCACTGTGTATCCCCCACACTCCCTGTGTATCCCTCACACTCACTGTGTATCCCTCACAATCACTTTGTATCCCTCACACTCACTGTGTATCCCACACACTCACTGTGTATTCGTCACACTCACTGTGTATCCCCCACACTCACTGTGTTTCCCTCACACTCACTGTGTAACCCTCACACTCACTGTGTATCACTCACACTCACTGTGTATCCCCCACACTCACTGTGTATCCTGAACCCTCACTGTGTATCCCCAACACTCACTGTGTGTCCCTCACACTCACTGTGTATCACTCACACTCACTGTGTATCCCCCACACTCACTGTGTATCACTCACACTCACTGTGTATCACTCACACTCACTGTGTATCCCCCACACTCACTGTGTATCCCCAACACTCACTGTGTATCCCTTACACTCACTGTGTATCCCCCACACTCACTGTGTATCCCCCACACTCACTGTGTATCCCCCACACTCACTGTGTATCCCCCGCACTCACTGTGTATCCCCCACACTCACTGTGTATCCCCCACACTCACTGTGTATCCCCCACTTTCACTGTGTATCCCCACACTCACTGTGTATCCCCCACACTCACTGTGTATCCCCCACACTCACTGTGTATCCCCCACACTCACTGTGTATCCCCCACACTCACTGTGTATCCCCCACACTCACTGTGTATCCCTGACACTCCCTGTGTATCCCCCACACTCCCTGTGTATCCCTCACACTCACTGTGTATCCCTCACACTCACTGTGTATCCCCCACACTCACTGTGTATCCCCCACACTCACTGTGTATCCCCCACACTCACTGTATCCCCCACACTCCCTGTGTCTCCCTCACACTCACTGTGTATCCCCCACACTCCCTGTGTATCCCTCGCACTCACTGTGTATCCCCCACACTCACTGTGTAT
This sequence comes from Scyliorhinus torazame, assembly GCF_047496885.1. NCBI lineage: Eukaryota > Metazoa > Chordata > Chondrichthyes > Carcharhiniformes > Scyliorhinidae > Scyliorhinus > Scyliorhinus torazame. The sequence continues at coordinate 32,048,013 of NC_092732.1, read as the reverse complement.
CCCTGACACTCACTGTGTAACCCTCACACTCACTGTGTATCCCTCACACTCATTGTGTATCCCTCACACTCACTGTGTATCCCTCACACTCACTGTGTATCCCTCACACTCACTGTGTATCCCCCACACTCACTGTGTATCCCTGACACTCACTGTGTAACCCTCACACTCACTGTGTTTCCCTCACACTCCCTGTGTATCCCCGCACTTACTGTGTATCCCCCACAGTCACTGTGTATCCCCGACACTCACTGTGTATCCCTCACACTCACTATGTATCCCCCACACTTCCTGTGTATCCCTCACACTGTGTATCCCTCACACTCTCTGTATCCCCAACACTCCCTGTATATCCCACACACTCCCTGTGTATCCCCCACACTCCCTGTGTATCCCCCACACTCACTGTTTATCCCCCACACTCACTGTGTATCCCCCACACTCACTGTGTATCCCCCACACTCACTGTGTATCCCCCACACTCACTGTGTATCTCTCACACTCACTGTGTATCCCTCACACTCACTGTGTATCCCCCACACTCACTGTGTATCCCCCACACTCTCTGTGTATCCCTCACACTCCCTGTGTATCCCCCACACTCACTGTGAAACCCCCACACTCACTGTGTATCCCCCACACTCACTGTGTATCCCACACACTCACTGTGTATCCCCCACACTCACTGTGAATCCCCCACACTCACTGTGTATCCCCCACACTCACTGTGTATCCCCCACACTCACTGTATATCTCTCACACTCACTGTGTATCCCCCACACTCACCGTGTATCCCACACACTCACTGTGTATCCCTCACACTCCCTGTGTATCCCCCACACTCACAGTGAATCCCCCACACTCACTGTGTATCCCCCACACTCACTGTGTATCCCCCACACTCACTGTGTATCCCTCACACTCACTGTGTATCCCCCACACTCACTGTGTATCCCTGACACTCACTGTTTATCCCTGACACTCACTGTGTATCCCTGACACTCACTGTGTATCCCTCACACTCACTGTGTATCCCTGACACACACTGTGTATCCCTCACACTCACTGTGTATCCCTCACACTCACTGTGTATCCCCCACACTCACTGTGTATCCCTCACACTCACTGTGTATCCCCCACACTGACTGTGTATCCCTCACACTCACTGTGTATCCCCCACACTCACTGTGTATCCCTCACACTCACTGTGTATCCCTCACACTCACTGTGTATCCCCCACACTCACTGTGTATCCCCCACACTCACTGTGTATTCCTCACACTCACAGTGTATCCCCCACACTCACTGAGTATCCCTGACACTCACTGTGTATCCCCCACACTCAGTGTATCCCCCACACTCACTGTGTATCGCACACACTCACTGTGTATCCCTCACACTCACTGTGTATCCCACACACTCACTGCGTATCCCCCACACTAACTGTGTATCCCCCACACTCACTGTGTATCCCTCAAACTCACTGTGTATCCCCCACACTCACTGTGTATCCCCCACACTCACTGTGTATCCCTCACACTCACTGTGCATCCCTCACACTCACTGTGTATCCCCCACACTCACTGTTATTCCCCGCACTCACTGTGTATCCCCCACACTCACTGTGTATCCCCCACACTCACTGTGTATCCGTCACACTCACTGTGTATCCCCCACACTCACTGTGTATCCCCCACACTCACTGTGTATCCCCCACACTCACTGTGTATCCCCCACACTCACTGTGTATCCCCCACACAGACTGTGTATCCCTGACACTCCCTGTGTATCCCACACACTCACTGTGTATCCCTGACACTCCCTGTGTATCCCCCACACTCACTGTGAATCCCCCACACTCACTGTGTATCCCTGACCCTCCTTGTGTATCCCACACACTCACTGTGTATCCCCCACACTCACTGTGTATCCCTGACCCTCCCTGTGTATCCCACACACTCACTCTGTATCCCTGACACTCCCTGTGTATCCCCCACACTAACTGTGTATCCCTGACACTCCCTGTGTATCCCCCACACTCCCTGTGTATCCCCCACACTCACTGTGTATCCCTGACACTCCCTGTGTATCCCCGACACTCCCTGTGTATCCCCCACACTCACTGTGTATCCCACACACTCACTGTGAATCCCTCACACTCAATGTGTAACCCTCACACTCACTGTGTATCCCTCACACTCACTGTGTATCCCCCGCACTCATTGTGTATCCCTCGCACTCACTGTGTATCCCCCGCACTCACTGTGTATCCCCCACACTCCCTGTGTATCCCCCACACTCACTGTGTATCCCCCACACTCACTGTGTATCCCCCACACTCCCTGTGTATCCCCCACACTCACTGTGTATCCCTGACACTCCCTGTGTATCCCCCACACTCACTATGTATCCCCCACACTCACTGTGTATCCCCCACACTCACTGTGTATCCCCCACACTCACTGTGTATCCCTCACACTCAATGTGTATCCCTCACACTCAATGTGTATCCCTCACACTCAATGTGTATCCCCCACACTCACTGTTTATCCCCCACACTCACTGTGTATCTCCCACACTCCCTGTGTGTCCCCCACACTCACTGTGTGTCCCCCACACTCACTGTGTGTCCCCCACACTCACTGTGTATCCCACACACTCACTGTGAATCCCTCACACTCAATGTGTAACCCTCACACTCACTGTGTATCCCCCGCACTCATTGTGTATCCCCAGCACTCACTGTGTATCCCCCACACTCCCTGTGTATCCCCCACACTCACTGTGTATCCCTCACACTCACTGTGCATCCCCCACACTCACTGTGTATCACCCACACTCACTGTGTATCCCTCACACTCACTGTGTATCCCCCACACTCACTGTGTATCCCCCACACTCACTGTGTATCTCCCACACTCCCTGTGTGTCCCCCACACTCACTGTGTGTCCCTCACACTCACTGTGTATCCCTCACACTCACTGTGTATCCCTCACACTCACTGTGTATCCCCCGCACTCACTGTGTATCCCTCACACTCACTGTGTATCCCCCACACTCACTGTGTATCCCCCACACTCACTGTGTATCCCCCACACTCACTGTGTATCCCTCACACTCACTGTGTATCCCCCGCAATCACTGTGTATCCCTCACACTCACTGTGTATCCCCCACACTCACTGTGTATCCCCCACACTCCCTGTGTATCCCCCACACTCACTGTGTATCCCCCACACTCACTGTGTATCCCTCACACTCACTGTGTATCCCCCGCACTCACTGTGTATCCCTCACACTCACTGTGTATCCCCCACACTCACTGTGTATCCCTCACACTCACTGTGTATCCCTCACACTCACTGTGTATCCCCCGCACTCACTGTGTATCCCTCACACTCACTGTGTATCCCCCACACTCACTGTGTATCCCCCACACTCACTGTGTATCCCCCACACTCACTGTGTATCCCTCACACTCACTGTGTATCCCCCGCACTCACTGTGTATCCCTCACACTCACTGTGTATCCCCCACACTCACTGTGTATCCCTCACACTCACTGTGTATCCCCCACACTCACTGTGTATCCCCCACACTCACTGTGTATCCCCCACACTCACTGTGTATCCCTCACACTCACTGTGTATCCCCCGCACTCACTGTGTATCCCTCACACTCACTGTGTATCCCCCGCACTCACTGTTTATCCCTCACACTCACTGTGTGTCCCTCACACTCACTGTGTATCCCCCACACTCACTGTGTATCCCCCACACTCACTGTGTATCCCACACACGCACTGTGAATCCCTCACACGCACTGTGTATCCCCCACACTCACGGTGTATCCCTCACACTCACTGAGTATCCCCCACACTCACGGAGTATCCCCCACACTCACTGTGTATCCCACACACTCACTGTGCATCCCCCACACTCCCTGTGTATCCCCCACACTCCCTGTGTATCCCTCACACTCACTGTGTATCCCCCACACTCACTGTGTATCCCTCACACTCACTGTGTATCCCTCACACTCACTGTGTATCCCTCACACTCACTGTGTATCCCCCACACTCACTGTGTATCCCCCACACTCCCTCTGTATCCCTCACACTCACTGTGTATCCCTCACAATCACTGTGTATCCCTCACACTCACTGTGTATCCCTCACACTCACTGTGTATCCCACACACTCTCTGTGTATCCCCCACACTCCCTCTGTATCCCTCACACTCACTGTGTATCCCTCACACTCACTGTGTATCCCTCACACTCACTGTGTATCCCACACACTCACTGTGAAACCCCCACACTCACTGTGTATCCCTCACACTCACTGTGTATCCCACACACTCACTGTGAATCCCTCACAATCACTGTGTATCCCTCACACTCACTGTGTATCCCTCACACTCACTGTGTATCCCACACACTCACTGTGTATCCCCCACACTCACTGTGTATCCCTCACACTCACTGTGTATCCCTCACACTCACTGTGTATCCCTCACACTCACTGTGTATCCCCCACACTCACTGTGTATCCCCCACACTCACTGTGTATCCCCCACACTCACTGTGTATCCCTCACACTCACTGTGTATCCCCCACACTCCCTGTGTATCTCCCGCACTCACTGTGTATCCCTCACACTCACTGAGTATCCCCCACACTCACGGAGTATCCCCCACACTCACTGTGTATCCCACACACTCACTGTGCATCCCCCACACTCCCTGTGTATCCCCCACACTCCCTGTGTATCCCTCACACTCACTGTGTATCCCCCACACTCACTGTGTATCCCTCACACTCACTGTGTATCCCTCACACTCACTGTGTATCCCTCACACTCACTGTGTATCCCCCACACTCACTGTGTATCCCCCACACTCCCTCTGTATCCCTCACACTCACTGTGTATCCCTCACAATCACTGTGTATCCCTCACACTCACTGTGTATCCCACACACTCACTGTGAATTCGTCACACTCACTGTGTATCCCCCACACTCACTGTGTATCCCTCACACTCACTGTGTAACACTCACACTCACTGTGTATCACTCACACTCACTGTGTATCCCCCACACTCACTGTGTATCCCCAACACTCACTGTGTATCCCCAACACTCACTGTGCATCCCCCACACTCACTGTGTATCACTCACACTCACTGTGTATCCCCCACACTCACTGTGTATCCCCAACACTCACTGTGTATCCCTTACACTCACTGTGTATCCCCCACACTCACTGTGTATCCCCACACTCACTGTGTAATCCCCGCACTCACTGTGTATCCCCCACACTCACTGTGTATCCCCCACACTCACTGTGTATCCCCCACACTCACTGTGTATCCCCCACTTTCACTGTGTATCCCCACACTCACTGTGTATCCCCCACACTCACTGTGTATCCCCCACACTCACTGTGTATCCCCCACACTCCCTGTGTATCCCTCACACTCACTGTGTATCCCTCACAATCACTGTGTATCCCTCACACTCACTGTGTATCCCACACACTCACTGTGTATCCCACACACTCACTGTGTATTCGTCACACTCACTGTGTATCGCCCACACTGACTGTGTTTCCCTCACACTCACTGTGTAACCCTCACACTCACTGTGTATCACTCACACTCACTGTGTATCCCCCACACTCACTGTGTATCCTGAACCCTCACTGTGTATCCCCAACACTCACTGTGTGTCCCTCACACTCACTGTGTATCACTCACACTCACTGTGTATCCCCCACACTCACTGTGTATCACTCACACTCACTGTGTATCACTCACACTCACTGTGTATCCCCCACACTCACTGTGTATCCCCAACACTCACTGTGTATCCCCCACACTCACTGTGTATCCCCCACACTCACTGTGTATCCCCCGCACTCACTGTGTATCCCCCACACTCACTGTGTATCCCCCACACTCACTGTGCATCCCCCACACTCACTGTGTATCCCCCGCACTCACTGTGTATCCCCCACACTCACTGTGTATCCCCCACACTCACTGTGTAACACTCACACTCACTGTACATCCCTCACACTCGCTGTGCATCCCTCACACTCGCTGTGTATCCCTCACACTCACTGTGTATCCCCCACACTCACTGTGTATCCCTCACACTCACTGTGTATCCCCCACACTCACTGTGTAACCCCCACACTCACTGTGTATCCCTCACACTCACTGTGCATCCCCACACTCACTGTGCATCACCCACACTCACTGTGTATCCCTCACACTCACTGTGTAACCCCCACACTCACTGTGTATCCCCCGCACTCACTGTGTATCTCCCGCACTCACTGTGTATCCCCCGCACTCACTGTGTATCCCCCACACTCACTGTGTATCCCCCACACTCACTGTGTATCCCCCACACTCACTGTGTAACACTCACACTCACTGTGTATCCCCCACACTCACTGTGTATCCCCCACACTCACTGTGTATCCCTCACGCTCACTGTGTATCCCCCACACTCACTGCGTATCCCCCACACTCACTGTGTATCCCCCACACTCACTGTGCATCCCCCACACTCACTGCGTATCCCCCACACTCACTGAGCATCCCTCACACTCACTGTGTATCCCCACACTCACTGTGTATCCCCCACACTCACTGTGTATCCCTCACACTCACTGTGTATCCCCCACACTCACTGTGTATCCCCCACACTCACTGTGTATCCCCCACACTCACTGTGTATCACTCACACTCACTGTGTATCCCCCACACTCACTGTGTATCCTTCACACTCACTGTGTATCCCCCACACTCACTGTGTATCCCCCACACTCACTGTGTATCCCCCACACAGACTGTGTATCACTGACACTCCCTGTGTATCCCACACACTCACTGTGTATCCCTGACACTCCCTGTGTATCCCCCACACTCACTGTGTATCCCTGACACTCCCTGTGTATCCCACACACTCACTGTGTATCCCTGACACTCCCTGTGTATCCCCCACACTCACTGTGTATCCCTCACACTCACTGTGTATCCCCCACACTCCCTGTGTATCCCCCACACTCACTGTGTATCCCCCGCACTCACTGTGTATCCCTCACACTCACTGTGTATCCCCCACACTCACTGTGTATCCCTCACACTCACTGTGTATCCCCCACACTCACTGTGTATCCCCCGCACTCACTGTGTATCCCTCACACTCACTGTGTATCCCCCACACTCACTGTGTATCCCCCGCACTCACTGTGTATCCCTCACACTCACTGTGTATCACTCACACTCACTGTGTATCCCCCACACTCACTGTGTATCCTTCACACTCACTGTGTATCCCCCACACTCACTGTGTATCCCCCACACTCACTGTGTATCCCCCACACAGACTGTGTATCACTGACACTCCCTGTGTATCCCACACACTCACTGTGTATCCCTGACACTCCCTGTGTATCCCCCACACTCACTGTGTATCCCTGACACTCCCTGTGTATCCCACACACTCACTGTGTATCCCTGACACTCCCTGTGTATCCCCCACACTCACTGTGTATCCCTCACACTCACTGTGTATCCCTCACACTCACTGTGCATCCCCACACTCACTGTGCATCACCCACACTCACTGTGTATCCCCCGCACTCACTGTGTATCTCCCGCACTCACTGTGTATCCCCCGCACTCACTGTGATTCCCTACACTCACTGTGTATCCCCCACACTCACTGTGTATCCCCCACACTCACTGTGTATCCCCCCACACTCACTGTGTATCCCTCACACTCACTGTGTATCCCCCACACTCACTGTGTATCCCTGACACTCACTGTGTATCCCTCACACTCACTGCGTATCCCCCACACTCACTGTGTATCCCCCACACTCACTGTGTATCCCCCACACTCACTGTGTGTCCCCCACACTCACTGTGTATCCCCCCACACTCACTGCGTATCCCCCACACTCACTGTGTATCCCTCACACTCACTGTGTATCGCCACACTCACTGTGTATCCCCCACACTCACTGTGTATCCCCCACACTCACTGTGTATCCCCCACACTCACTGTGTATCCCCCACACTCACTGTGTATCCCCCACACTCACTGTGTATCCCACACACTCCCTGTGTATCCCCCACACTCACTGTGTATCCCCCACACTCACTGTGTATCCCCCACACTCACTGTGTATCCCCCACACTCACTGTGTATCCCCCCACACTCACAGTGTATCCCCCCACACTCACTGCGTATCCCCCACACTCACTGTGTATCCCTCACACTCACTGTGTATCGCCACACTCACTGTGTATCCCCCACACTCACTGTGTATCCCTCACACTCACTGTGTATCCCTCACACTCACTGTGTATCCCCCACACTCACTGTGTATCCCCCACACTCACTGTGTATCCCTCACACTCACTGTGTATCCCCCACACTCACTGTGTATCCCTCACACTCACTGTGTATCCCCCACACTCACTGTGTATCCCCCACACTCCCTGTGTATCCCACACACTCACTGTGTATCCCTGACACTCCCTGTGTATCCCCCACACTCACTGTGTATCCCTGACACTCCCTGTGTATCCCCCACACTCACTGTGTATCCCCCACACTCACTGTGTATCCCCCACACTCACTGTGTATTCCCCACACTCACTGTGTATCCCTCACACTCCCTGTGTATCCCCCACACTCACTGTGTATCCCCCACACTCACTGTGTATCCCTGACACTCCCTGTGTATCCCCCACACTCACTGTGTATCTCCCACACTCACTGTGTATCCCCCACACTCACTGTGTATCTCCCACACTCACTGTGTATCCGTCACTCTCACTGTGTATCCGTCACACTCACTGTGTATCCCTCACATTCACTGAGTATCCCACACACTCACCGTGTATCCCTCACACTCACCGTGTATCCTTCACACTCGCTGTGTATCCCCCACACTCACTGTGTATCCCCCACACTCACTGTGTATCCCCCACACTCACTGTGTATCCCCCACACTCACTGTGTATCCCCCACACTCACTGTGTATCCCGCACACTCAGTGCCCCCCACGCTCATTGTGTAACACACACTCACTGTGTATCCCCCACACTCACTGTGTTGCCACACTTACTGTGTAACACACACTCACTGTGTATCCCTCACACTCACTGTGTATCCCCACATTCACTGTGTATCCGTCACACTCACTGTGTATCCCCCACACTCACTGTGTATCCCCCACACTCACTGTGTATCCCCCACACTCACTGTGTATCCCCCACACTCACTGTGTATCCCCCACACTCACTGTGCATCCCCCACACTCACTGTGTATCCCCCGCACTCACTGTGTATCCCCCACACTCACTGTGTATCCCCCACACTCACTGTGTATCCCCCACACTCACTGTGTAACACTCACACTCACTGTACATCCCTCACACTCGCTGTGTATCCCTCACACTCGCTGTGTATCCCTCACACTCACTGTGTATCCCCCACACTCACTGTGTATCCCTCACACTCACTGTGTATCCCCCACACTCACTGTGAAACCCTCACACTCACTGTGCATCCCCACACTCACTGTGCATCACCCACACTCACTGTGTATCCCTCACACTCACTGTGTAACCCCCACACTCACTGTGTATCTCCAGCACTCACTGTGTATCCCCCGCACTCACTGTGTATCCCCCACACTCACTGTGTATCCCCCACACTCACTGTGTATCCCCCACACTCACTGTGTAACACTCACACTCACTGTGTATCCCCACACTCACTGTGTATCCCTCACACTCACTGTGTATCCCTCACGCTCACTGCGTATCCCCCACACTCACTGTGTATCCCGCACACTCACTGTGTTGCCACACTTACTGTGTTACACACACTCACTGTGTATCCCTCACACTCACTGTGTATCCCCCACATTCACTGTGTATCCGTCACACTCACTGTGTATCCCCCACACTCACTGTGTATCCCCCACACTCACTGTGTATCCCCCACACTCACTGTGTATCCCCCACACTCACTGTGTATCCCCCACACTCACTGTGCATCCCCCACACTCACTGTGCATCCCCCACACTCACTGTGTATCCCCCGCACTCACTGTGTATCCCCCACACTCACTGTGTATCCCCCACACTCACTGTGTAACACTCACACTCACTGTACATCCCTCACACTCGCTGTGTATCCCTCACACTCGCTGTGTATCCCTCACACTCACTGTGTATCCCCCACACTCACTGTGTATCCCTCACACTCACTGTGTATCCCCACACTCACTGTGTATCCCCCACACTCACTGTGTATCCCCCACACTCACTGTGTATCCCCCACACTCACTGTGTATCCCTCACACTCACTGTGTAACCCCCACACTCACTGTGTATCTCCCGCACTCACTGTGTATCCCCCGCACTCACTGTGTATCCCCCACACTCACTGTGTATCCCCCACACTCACTGTGTATCCCCCACACTCACTGTGTAACACTCACACTCACTGTGTATCCCCCACACTCACTGTGTATCCCTCACACTCACTGTGTATCCCTCACGCTCACTGCGTATCCCCCACACTCACTGTGTATCCCGCACACTCACTGTGTTGCCACACTTACTGTGTTACACACACTCACTGTGTATCCCTCACACTCACTGTGTATCCCCCACATTCACTGTGTATCCGTCACACTCACTGTGTATCCCCCACACTCACTGTGTATCCCCCACACTCACTGTGTATCCCCCACGCTCACTGTGTATCCCCCACACTCACTGTGTATCCCCCACACTCACTGTGCATCCCCCACACTCACTGTGTATCCCCCGCACTCACTGTGTATCCCCCACACTCACTGTGTATCCCCCACACTCACTGTGTAACACTCACACTCACTGTACATCCCTCACACTCGCTGTGTATCCCTCACACTTGCTGTGTATCCCTCACACTCACTGTGTATCCCCCACACTCACTGTGTATCCCTCACACTCACTGTGTATCCCCCACACTCACTGTGTAACCCCCACACTCACTGTGTATCCCTCACACTCACTGTGCATCCCCACACTCACTGTGCATCACCCACACTCACTGTGTATCCCTCACACTCACTGTGTAACCCCCACACTCACTGTGTATCCCCCGCACTCACTGTGTATCTCCCGCACTCACTGTGTATCCCCCGCACTCACTGTGTATCCCCCACACTCACTGTGTATCCCCCACACTCACTGTGTATCCCCCACACTCACTGTGTAACACTCACACTCACTGTGTATCCCCCACACTCACTGTGTATCCCTCACACTCACTGTGTATCCCTCACGCTCACTGTGTATCCCCCACACTCACTGCGTATCCCCCACACTCACTGTGTATCCCCCAGACTCACTGTGTATCGCCCACACTCACTGCGTATCCCCCACACTCACTGTGCATCCCTCACACTCACTGTGTATCCCCACACTCACTGTGTATCCCCCACACTCACTGTGTATCCCTCACACTCACTGTGTATCCCCCACACTCACTGTGTATCCCCCACACTCACTGTGTATCCCTCACACTCACTGTGTATCCCCCACACTCACTGTGTATCCTTCACACTCACTGTGTATCCCCCACACTCACTGTGTATCCCCCACACATCACTGTGTATCCCCCACACAGACTGTGTATCCCTGACACTCCCTGTGTATCCCACACACTCACTGTGTATCCCTGACACTCCCTGTGTATCCCCCACACTCACTGTGTATCCCTGACACTCCCTGTGTATCCCACACACTCACTGTGTATCCCTGACACTCCCTGTGTATCCCCCACACTCACTGTGTATCCCTGACACTCCCTGTGTATCCCCCACACTCACTGTGTATCCCCCACACTCCCTGTGTATCCCCCACACTCACTGTGTATCCCTCACACTCACTGTGCATCCCCACACTCACTGTGCATCACCCACACTCACTGTGTATCCCCCGCACTCACTGTGTATCTCCCGCACTCACTGTGTATCCCCCGCACTCACTGTGATTCCCTACACTCACTGTGTATCCCCCACACTCACTGTGTATCCCCCACACTCACTGTGTATCCCCCCACACTAACTGTGTATCCCTCACACTCACTGTGTATCCCCCACACTCACTGTGTATCCCTGACACTCACTGTGTATCCCTCACACTCACTGCGTATCCCCCACACTCACTGTGTATCCCCCACACTCACTGTGTATCCCCCACACTCACTGTGTATCCCCCACACTCACTGTGTATCCCCCCACACTCACTGCGTATCCCCCACACTCACTGTGTATCCCTCACACTCACTGTGTATCGCCACACTCACTGTGTATCCCCCACACTCACTGTGTATCCCCCACACTCACTGTGTATCCCCCACAATCACTGTGTATCCCCCACACTCACTGTGTATCCCCCACACTCACTGTGTATCCCCCACACTCACTGTGTATCCCACACACTCCCTGTGTATCCCCCACACTCACTGTGTATCCCCCACACTCACTGTGTATCCCCCACACTCACTGTGTATCCCCCCACACTCACTGCGTATCCCCCACACTCACTGTGTATCCCTCACACTCACTGTGTATCGCCACACTCACTGTGTATCCCCCACACTCACTGTGTATCCCTCACACTCACTGTGTATCCCTCACACTCACTGTGTATCCCCCACACTCACTGTGTATCCCCCACACTCACTGTGTATCCCTCACACTCACTGTGTATCCCCCACACTCACTGTGTATCCTTCACACTCACTGTGTATCCCCCACACTCACTGTGTATCCCCCACACTCCCTGTGTATCCCACACACTCACTGTGTATCCCTGACACTCCCTGTGTATCCCCCACACTCACTGTGTATCCCTCACACTCCCTGTGTATCCCCCACACTCCCTGTGTATCCCCCACACTCACTGTGTATCCCTGACACTCCCTGTGTATCCCCCACACTCACTGTGTATCCCCCACACTCACTGTGTATCCCCCACACTCACTGTGTATTCCCCACACTCACTGTGTATCCCTCACACTCCCTGTGTATCCCCCACACTCACTGTGTATCCCCCACACTCACTGTGTGTCCCTGACACTCCCTGTGTATCCCCCACACTCACTGTGTATCTCCCACACTCACTGTGTATCCCCCACACTCACTGTGTATCTCTCACACTCACTGTGTATCCCCCACACTCTCTGTTTATCCCCCACACTCACTGTGAATCCCTCACACTCACTGTGTAACCCTCACACTCACTGTGTATCCCTCACACTCACTGTGTATCCCCCACACTCACTGTGTATCCCCCACACTCACTGTGTATCCCTCACACTCACTGTGTATCCCCAACACTCACTGTTTATCCCCCACACTCACTGTGTATCCCCAACACTCACTGTGTATCCCCACACTTATTGTCTATCCCCCACACTCACTGTGTATCCCTCGCACTCACTGTGTATCCCCAACACTCACTGTGTATCCCCACACTTATTGTCTATCCCCCACACTCACTGTGTATCCCTCGCACTCACTGTGTATCCCCCGCACTCACTGTGTATCCCCCACACTCCCTGTGTATCCCCCACACATTTGTGTATCCCCCACACTCACTGAGTATCCCCAACACTCACTGTTTATCCCCCACACTCCCTGTGTATCCCTCACACTCACTGTGTATCCCTCACACTCACTGTGTATCCCCCACACTCACTGTGTATCCCTCACACTCACTGTGTATCCCCCACACTCACTGTGTAACCCCCACACTCACTGTGTATCCCTCACACTCACTGTGCATCCCCACACTCACTGTGCATCACCCACACTCACTGTGTATCCCTCACACTCACTGTGTAACCCCCACACTCACTGTGTAACCCCCACACTCACTGTGTATCCCCCGCACTCACTGTGTATCTCCCGCACTCACTGTGTATCCCCCGCACTCACTGTGTATCCCCCGCACTCACTGTGTATCCCCCACACTCACTGTGTATCCCCCACACTCACTGTGTATCCCCCACACTCACTGTGTATCCCCCACACTCACTGTGTATCCCCCACACTCATTCTGTATCCCCCACGATCACTGTGTATCCCCCACACTCACTGTGTTTCCCTCACACACACTGTGTATCCCCCACACTCACTGTGTATCCCACACACTCCCTGTGTGTCCCCCACACTCACTGTGTATCCCCCACACTCACTGTGTTGCCACACTTACTGTGTTACACACACTCACTGTGTATCCCTCACACTCACTGTGTATCCCCCACATTCACTGTGTATCCGTCACACTCACTGTGTATCCCCCACACTCACTGTGTATCCCCCACACTCACTGTGTATCCCCCACACTCACTGTGTATACCCCACACTCACTGTGCATCCCCCACACTCACTGTGTATCCCCCGCACTCACTGTGTATCCCCCACACTCACTGTGTATCCCCCACACTCACTGTGTAACACTCACACTCACTGTACATCCCTCACACTCGCTGTGTATCCCTCACACTCGCTGTGTATCCCTCACACTCACTGTGTATCCCCCACACTCACTGTGTATCCCTCACACTCACTGTGTATCCCCCACACTCACTGTGTAACCCCCACACTCACTGTGTATCCCTCACACTCACTGTGCATCTCCACACTCACTGTGCATCACCCACACTCACTGTGTATCCCTCACACTCACTGTGTAACCCCCACACTCACTGTGTATCCCCCGCGCTCACTGTGTATCTCCCGCACTCACTGTGTATCTCCCGCACTCACTGTGTATCTCCCGCACTCACTGTGTATCCCCCGCACTCACTGTGTATCCCCCGCACTCACTGTGTATCCCCCACACTCACTGTGTATCCCCCACACTCACTGTGTATCCCCCACACTCACTGTGTATCCCCCACACACACTGTGTATCCCTCACACTCACTGTGTATCCCTCACGCTCACTGTGTATCCCCCACACTCACTGTGTATCCCCCACACTCACTGTGTAACACTCACACTCACTGTGTATCCCCCACACTCACTGTGTATCCCTCACGCTCACTGTGTATCCCTCACGCTCACTGTTTATCCCCCACACTCACTGTGTATCCCCCACACTCACTGTGTATCCCCCACACTCCCTGTGTATCCCTCACACTCACTGTGTATCCCCCACACTCACTGTGTATCCCCCACACTCACTGTGTATCCCCCACACTCACTGCGTATCCCCCACACTCACTGTGCATCCCTCACACTCACTGTGTATCCCCACACTCACTGTGTATCCCCCACACTCACTGTGTATCCCTCACACTCACAGTGTATCCCCCACACTCACTGTGTATCCCCCACACTCACGGTGTATCCCTCACACTCACTGTGTATCCCCCACACTCACTGTGTATCCTTCACACTCACTGTGTATCCCCCACACTCACTGTGTATCCCCCACACTCACTGTGTATCCCCCACACAGACTGTGTATCCCTGACACTCCCTGTGTATCCCACACACTCACTGTGTATCCCTGACACTCCCTGTGTATCCCCCACACTCACTGTGTATCCCTGACACTCCCTGTGTATCCCACACACTCACTGTGTATCCCTGACACTCCCTGTGTATCCCCCACACTCACTGTGTATCCCTGACACTCCCTGTGTATCCCCCACACTCACTGTGTATCCCCCACACTCCCTGTGTATCCCCCACACTCACTGTGTATCCCTCACACTCACTGTGCATCCCCACACTCACTGTGCATCACCCACACTCACTGTGTATCCCCCGCACTCACTGTGTATCTCCCGCACTCACTGTGTATCCCCCGCACTCACTGTGATTCCCTACACTCACTGTGTATCCCCCACACTCACTGTGTATCCCCCACACTCACTGTGTATCCCCCCACACTCACTGTGTATCCCTCACACTCACTGTGTATCCCCCACACTCACTGTGTATCCCTGACACTCACTGTGTATCCCTCACACTCACTGCGTATCCCCCACACTCACTGCGTATCCCCCACACTCACTGTGTATCCCCCACACTCACTGTGTATCCCCCACACTCACTGTGTATCCCCCCACACTCACTGCGTATCCCCCACACTCACTGTGTATCCCTCACACTCACTGTGTATCGCCACACTCACTGTGTATCCCCCACACTCACTGTGTATCCCCCACACTCACTGTGTATCCCCCACACTCACTGTGTATCCACCACACTCACTGTGTATCCCCCACACTCACTGTGTATCCCCCACACTCACTGTGTATCCCACACACTCCCTGTGTATCCCCCACACTCACTGTGTATCCCCCACACTCACTGTGTATCCCCCACACTCACTGTGTATCCCCCACACTCACTGTGTATCCCCCCACACTCACTGCGTATCCCCCACACTCACTGTGTATCCCTCACACTCACTGTGTATCGCCACACTCACTGTGTATCCCCCACACTCACTGTGTATCCCTCACACTCACTGTGTATCCCTCACACTCACTGTGTATCCCCCACACTCACTGTGTATCCCCCACACTCACTGTGTATCCCTCACACTCACTGTGTATCCCCCACACTCACTGTGTATCCTTCACACTCACTGTGTATCCCCCACACTCACTGTGTATCCCCCACACTCCCTGTGTATCCCACACACTCACCGTGTATCCCTGACACTCCCTGTGTATCCCCCACACTCACTGTGTATCCCTCACACTCCCTGTGTATCCCCCACACTCCCTGTGTATCCCCCACACTCACTGTGTATCCCTGACACTCCCTGTGTATCCCCCACACTCCCTGTGTATCCCCCACACTCACTGTGTATCCCCCACACTCACTGTGTATCCCCCACACTCACTGTGTATTCCCCACACTCACTGTGTATCCCTCACACTCCCTGTGTATCCCCCACACTCAGTGTGTATCCCCCACACTCACTGTGTATCCCTGACACTCCCTGTGTATCCCCCACACTCACTGTGTATCTCCCACACTCACTGTGTATCCCCCACACTCACTGTGTATCTCCCACACTCACTGTGTATCCCCCACACTCTCTGTTTATCCCCCACACTCACTGTGTATCCCACACACTCACTGTGAATCCCTCACACTCACTGTGTAACCCTCACACTCACTGTGTATCCCTCACACTCACTGTGTATCCCCCACACTCACTGTGTATCCCCGACACTCACTGTGTATCCCCCACACTCACTGTCTATCCCCAACACTCACTGTTTATCCCCCACACTCACTGTGTATCCCCAACACTCACTGTGTATCCCCACACTTATTGTCTATCCCCCACACTCACTGTGTATCCCTCGCACTCACTGTGTATCCCCAACACTCACTGTGTATCCCCACACTTATTGTCTATCCCCCACACTCACTGTGTATCCCTCGCACTCACTGTGTATCCCCCGCACTCACTGTGTATCCCCCACACTCACTGTGTATCCCCCACACTCATTGTGTATCCCCCACACTCACTGTGTATCCCCAACACTCACTGTTTATCCCCCACACTCCCTGTGTATCCCTCACACTCACTGTGTATCCCTCACACTCACTGTGTATCCCCCACACTCACTGTGTATCCCTCACACTCACTGTGTATCCCCCACACTCACTGTGTAACCCCCACACTCACTGTGTATCCCTCACACTCACTGTGCATCCCCACACTCACTGTGCATCACCCACACTCACTGTGTATCCCTCACACTCACTGTGTAACCCCCACACTCACTGTGTATCCCCCGCACTCACTGTGTATCTCCCGCACTCACTGTGTATCCCCCGCACTCACTGTGTATCCCCCGCACTCACTGTGTATCCCCCGCACTCACTGTGTATCCCCCACACTCACTGTGTATCCCCCACACTCACTGTGTATCCCCCACACTCACTGTGTATCCCCCACACTCCCTGTGTATCCCTCACACTCACTGTGTATCCCTCACACTCACTGTGTATCCCTCAAACTCATTGTGTATCCCCACACTCACTGTGTATCCTCCACACTCACTGTGTATCCCCCACACTCATTCTGTATCCCATACACTCACTGTGTATTCCCCACACTCCCTGTGTATACCTCACACTCCCTGTGTATCCCCCACACTCACTGTGTATCCCCCACACTCACTGTGTATCCCCCACACTCATTCTGTATCCCCCACGATCACTGTGTATCCCCCACACTCACTGTGTATCCCTCACACACACTGTGTATCCCCCACACTCACTGTGTATCCCACACACTCCCTGTGTGTCCCCCACACTCACTGTGTATCCCCCACACTCACTGTGTATCCCCCACACTCACTGTGTGTCCCCCACACTCACTGTGTGTCCCTCACACTCACTGTGTATCCCCCACACTCACTGTGTATCCCACACACTCACTGTGTATCCCACACACTCCCTGTGTGTCCCCCACACTCACTGTGTGTCCCCCACACTCACTGTGTGTCCCTCACACTCACTGTGTGTCCCCCACACTCACTGTGTGTCCCCCACACTCACTGTGTATCCCCCACACTCACTGTGTATCCCCCACACTCACTGTGTATCCCCACACTCACTGTGTATCCCCCACACTCACTGTGTATCCCTCACACTCACTGTGTATCCCCCACACTCACTGTGTATCCCCCACACTCACTGTGTATCCCTCACACACACTGTGCATCCCCCACACTCACTGTGTATCCCTCACACTCACTGTGTATCCCCACACTCACTGTGTATCCCCCACTTTCACTGTGTATCCTCACACTCACTGTGTATCCCCCACACTCACTGTGTATCCCCCACACTCACTGTGTATCCCCCACACTCACTGTGTATCCCCCACACTCCCTGTGTATCCCCCACACTCACTGTGTATCCCCACACTCACTGTGTGTCCCCCACACTCACTGTGTATCCCCACACTCACTGTGTATCCCCCACACTCCCTGTGTATTCCCCACACTCACTGTGTATCCCCCACACTCACTGTGTATCCCCCACACTCACTGTGTATCCCCCACACTCACTGTGTATCCCCCACACTCCCTGTGTATCCCCCACACTCACTGTGTATCCCCACACTCACTGTGTGTCCCCCACACTCACTGTGTATCCCCACACTCACTGTGTATCCCCCACACTCCCTGTGTATCCCCCACACTCTCTGTGTACCCCCCACACTCACTGTGTACCCCCCACACTCACTGTGTATCCCCCACACTCCCTGTGTATCCCCACACTCACTGTGTATCCCCCACACTCCCTGTGTATCCCCCACACTCCCTGTGTATTCCCCACACTCACTGTGTATCCCCCACACTCACTGTGTATCCCTCACACTCACTGTGTATCCCCCACACTCACTGTGTATCCCTCACACTCACTGTGTATCCCCCACACTCCCTGTGTATCCCCCACACTCTCTGTGTACCCCCCACACTCAGTGTATCCCCCACACTCACTGTGTATCCCCCACACTCACTGTGTATCCCCCACACTCCCTGTGTATTCCCCACACTCACTGTGTATCCCCCACACTCACTGTGTATCCCCCACACTCACTGTGTATCCCCCACACTCACTGTGTATCCTCCACACTCACTGTGTATCCCCCACACTCCCTGTGTATTCCCCACACTCACTGTGTATCCCCACACTCCCTGTGTATCCCTCACACTCACTGTGTATCCCCCACACTCACTGTGTATCCCTCACACTCACTGTGTATCCCCCACACTCACTGTGTATCCCCCACACTCACTGTGTATCCCCACACTCACAGTGTGTCCCCCACACTCACTGTGTATCCCCCACACTCACTGTGTATCCCCCACACTCACTGTGTATCCCCCACACTCACTCTGTATCCCCCCCACTCACTGTGTATCCCCCACACTCCCTGTGTATCCCCCACACTCACTGTGTATCCCTCACACTCACTGTGTAACCCTCACACTCACTGTGTATCCCCCATACTCACTGTGTATCCCCCACACTCCCTGTGTATCCCCCACACTCACTGTGTATCCCCCACACTCCCTGTGTATCCCCCACACTCCCTGTGTATCCCCCACACTCACTGTGTATCCCCCACACTCCCTGTGTATCCCCCACACTCACTGTGTATCCCTCACACTCACTGTGCATCCCCACACTCACTGTGCATCACCCACACTCACTGTGTATCCCTCACACTCACTGTGTAACCCCCACACTCACTGTGTATTCCCCGCACTCACTGTGTATCTCCCGCACTCACTGTGTATCCCCCGCACTCACTGTGTATCCCCCGCACTCACTGTGTATCCCCCGCACTCACTGTGTATCCCCCACACTCACTGTGTAACCCCCACACTCACTGTGTATCCCCCACACTCACTGTGTATCCCCCACACTCACTGTGTATCCCCCACACTCCCTGTGTATCCCTCACACTCACTGTGTATCCCTCACACTCACTGTGTATCCCTCAAACTCATTGTGTATCCCCACACTCACTGTGTATCCTCCACACTCACTGTGTATCCCCCACACTCATTCTGTATCCCATACACTCACTGTGTATTCCCCACACTCCCTGTGTATACCTCACACTCCCTGTGTATCCCCCACACTCACTGTGTATCCCCCACACTCACTGTGTATCCCCCACACTCATTCTGTATCCCCCACGATCACTGTGTATCCCCCACACTCACTGTGTATCCCTCACACACACTGTGTATCCCCCACACTCACTGTGTATCCCACACACTCCCTGTGTGTCCCCCACACTCACTGTGTATCCCCCACACTCACTGTGTATCCCCCATACTCACTGTGTATCCCCCACACTCACTGTGTATTCCCCACACTCACTGTGTATCCCCCACACTCACTGTGTATCCCTCACACTCACTGTGTATCCCTCACACTCACTGTGTATCCCCCACACTCACTGTGTATCCCACACACTCCCTGTGTGTCCCCCACACTCACTGTGTGTCCCCCACACTCACTGTGTGTCCCTCACACTCACTGTGTGTCCCCCACACTCACTGTGTGTCCCCCACACTCACTGTGTATCCCCCACACTCACTGTGTATCCCCCACACTCACTGTGTATCCCCACACTCACTGTGTATCCCCCACACTCACTGTGTATCCCTCACACTCACTGTGTATCCCCCACACTCACTGTGTATCCCCCACACTCACTGTGTATCCCTCACACACACTGTGTATCCCCCACACTCACTGTGTATCCCTCACACTCACTGTGTATCCCCACACTCACTGTGTATCCCCCACTTTCACTGTGTATCCTCACACTCACTGTGTATCCCCCACACTCACTGTGTATCCCCCACACTCACTGTGTATCCCCCACACTCACTGTGTATCCCCCACACTCCCTGTGTATCCCCCACACTCCCTGTGTATCCCCCACACTCTCTGTGTACCCCCCACACTCACTGTGTACCCCCCACACTCACTGTGTATCCCCCACACTCCCTGTGTATCCCCACACTCACTGTGTATCCCCCACACTCCCTGTGTATCCCCCACACTCCCTGTGTATTCCCCACACTCACTGTGTATCCCCCACACTCACTGTGTATCCCTCACACTCACTGTGTATCCCCCACACTCACTGTGTATCCCTCACACTCACTGTGTATCCCCCACACTCCCTGTGTATCCCCCACACTCTCTGTGTACCCCCCACACTCAGTGTATCCCCCACACTCACTGTGTATCCCCCACACTCACTGTGTATCCCCCACACTCCCTGTGTATTCCCCACACTCACTGTGTATCCCCCACACTCACTGTGTATCCCCCACACTCACTGTGTATCCCCCACACTCACTGTGTATCCTCCACACTCACTGTGTATCCCCCACACTCCCTGTGTATTCCCCACACTCACTGTGTATCCCCACACTCCCTGTGTATCCCTCACACTCACTGTGTATCCCCCACACTCACTGTGTATCCCTCACACTCACTGTGTATCCCCCACACTCACTGTGTATCCCCCACACTCACTGTGTATCCCCACACTCACAGTGTGTCCCCCACACTCACTGTGTATCCCCCACACTCACTGTGTATCCCCCACACTCACTGTGTATCCCCCACACTCACTGTGTATCCCCCCCACTCACTGTGTATCCCCCACACTCCCTGTGTATCCCCCACACTCACTGTGTATCCCTCACACTCACTGTGTAACCCTCACACTCACTGTGTATCCCCCATACTCACTGTGTATCCCCCACACTCCCTGTGTATCCCCCACACTCACTGTGTATCCCCCACACTCCCTGTGTATCCCCCACACTCCCTGTGTATCCCCCACACTCACTGTGTATCCCCCACACTCCCTGTGTATCCCCCACACTCACTGTGTATCCCTCACACTCACTGTGCATCCCCACACTCACTGTGCATCACCCACACTCACTGTGTATCCCTCACACTCACTGTGTAACCCCCACACTCACTGTGTATCCCCCGCACTCACTGTGTATCTCCCGCACTCACTGTGTATCCCCCGCACTCACTGTGTATCCCCCGCACTCACTGTGTATCCCCCGCACTCACTGTGTATCCCCCACACTCACTGTGTATCCCCCACACTCACTGTGTATCCCCCACACTCACTGTGTATCCCCCACACTCACTGTGTATCCCCCACACTCCCTGTGTATCCCTCACACTCACTGTGTATCCCTCACACTCACTGTGTATCCCTCAAACTCATTGTGTATCCCCACACTCACTGTGTATCCTCCACACTCACTGTGTATCCCCCACACTCATTCTGTATCCCATACACTCACTGTGTATTCCCCACACTCCCTGTGTATACCTCACACTCCCTGTGTATCCCCCACACTCACTGTGTATCCCCCACACTCACTGTGTATCCCCCACACTCATTCTGTATCCCCCACGATCACTGTGTATCCCCCACACTCACTGTGTATCCCTCACACACACTGTGTATCCCCCACACTCACTGTGTATCCCACACACTCCCTGTGTGTCCCCCACACTCACTGTGTATCCCCCACACTCACTGTGTATCCCCCATACTCACTGTGTATCCCCCACACTCACTGTGTATTCCCCACACTCACTGTGTATCCCCCACACTCACTGTGTATCCCTCACACTCACTGTGTATCCCCCACACTCACTGTGTATCCCACACACTCCCTGTGTGTCCCCCACACTCACTGTGTGTCCCCCACACTCACTGTGTGTCCCTCACACTCACTGTGTGTCCCCCACACTCACTGTGTGTCCCCCACACTCACTGTGTATCCCCCACACTCACTGTGTATCCCCCACACTCACTGTGTATCCCCACACTCACTGTGTATCCCCCACACTCACTGTGTATCCCTCACACTCACTGTGTATCCCCCACACTCACTGTGTATCCCCCACACTCACTGTGTATCCCTCACACACACTGTGTATCCCCCACACTCACTGTGTATCCCTCACACTCACTGTGTATCCCCACACTCACTGTGTATCCCCCACTTTCACTGTGTATCCTCACACTCACTGTGTATCCCCCACACTCACTGTGTATCCCCCACACTCACTGTGTATCCCCCACACTCACTGTGTATCCCCCACACTCCCTGTGTATCCCCCACACTCACTGTGTATCCCCACACTCACTGTGTGTCCCCCACACTCACTGTGTATCCCCACACTCACTGTGTATCCCCCACACTCCCTGTGTATTCCCCACACTCACTGTGTATCCCCCACACTCACTGTGTATCCCCCACACTCACTGTGTATCCCCCACACTCACTGTGTATCCCCCACACTCCCTGTGTATCCCCCACACTCACTGTGTATCCCCACACTCACTGTGTGTCCCCCACACTCACTGTGTATCCCCACACTCACTGTGTATCCCCCACACTCCCTGTGTATCCCCCACACTCTCTGTGTACCCCCCACACTCACTGTGTACCCCCCACACTCACTGTGTATCCCCCACACTCCCTGTGTATCCCCACACTCACTGTGTATCCCCCACACTCCCTGTGTATCCCCCACACTCCCTGTGTATTCCCCACACTCACTGTGTATCCCCCACACTCACTGTGTATCCCTCACACTCACTGTGTATCCCCCACACTCACTGTGTATCCCTCACACTCACTGTGTATCCCCCACACTCCCTGTGTATCCCCCACACTCTCTGTGTACCCCCCACACTCAGTGTATCCCCCACACTCACTGTGTATCCCCCACACTCACTGTGTATCCCCCACACTCCCTGTGTATTCCCCACACTCACTGTGTATCCCCCACACTCACTGTGTATCCCCCACACTCACTGTGTATCCCCCACACTCACTGTGTATCCTCCACACTCACTGTGTATCCCCCACACTCCCTGTGTATTCCCCACACTCACTGTGTATCCCCACACTCCCTGTGTATCCCTCACACTCACTGTGTATCCCCCACACTCACTGTGTATCCCTCACACTCACTGTGTATCCCCCACACTCACTGTGTATCCCCCACACTCACTGTGTATCCCCACACTCACAGTGTGTCCCCCACACTCACTGTGTATCCCCCACACTCACTGTGTATCCCCCACACTCACTGTGTATCCCCCACACTCACTGTGTATCCCCCCCACTCACTGTGTATCCCCCACACTCCCTGTGTATCCCCCACACTCACTGTGTATCCCTCACACTCACTGTGTAACCCTCACACTCACTGTGTATCCCCCATACTCACTGTGTATCCCCCACACTCCCTGTGTATCCCCCACACTCACTGTGTATCCCCCACACTCCCTGTGTATCCCCCACACTCCCTGTGTATCCCCCACACTCACTGTGTATCCCCCACACTCCCTGTGTATCCCCCACACTCTCTGTGTATCCCCCACACTCACTGTGTATCCCCCACACTCACTGTGTATCCCCCACACTCACTGTGTATCCCCCACACTCACTGTGTATTCCCCACACTCACTGTGTATCCCCCACACTCACTGTGTATCCCTCACACTCCCTGTGTATCCCCACACTCCCTGTGTATTCCCCACACTCACTGTGTATCCCTCACACTCCCTGTGTATCCCCACACTCCCTGTGTATCCCCCACACTCACTGTGTATCCCTCACACTCACTGTGTATCCCCCACACTCCCTGTGTATTCCCCACACTCACTGTGTATCCCCCACACTCACTGTGTATCCCCCACACTCACTGTGTATCCCCCACACTCACTGTGTATCCCCACACTCACTGTGTATCCCTCACACTCACTGTGTATCCCCCACACTCCCTGTGTATCCCCCACACTCACTGTGTACCCCTCACACTCACTGTGTAACCCTCACACTCACTGTGTATCCCCCATACTCACTGTGTATCCCCCACACTCCCTGTGTATCCCCCACACTCACTGTGTATCCCCCACACTCCCTGTGTATCCCCACACTCACTGTGTATCCCCCACACTCGCTGTGTAACACACACTCGCTGTGTATCCCCCACACTCACTGTGTATCCCCCAGTATCGCCCACACTGTGTGTCCCTCTATCAGTGGCCATTCTGTGATGATTCCACCCTGACGGTTTTGTCTCTTTGTTTCCAGACATTTGTGTCACCAATCCGTGTGGAAATGGGGGAACGTGTGTTGAAGTGGGCAGCACTTTCACTTGTGTGTGTCTGCCCTCCTATTCCGGCCGGGTGTGCCAGCTGGGTAAGCCTGTCCCTCGATCCGGCCTTCATGGGCAGGCTAACCGTGAGGGGCAGGATCAACAGGGACACACTCCCCTCTGTCCCACCCCTCAGAGGGTCAGCACAGAGGGAGCGCCGCAGTGTGGGAGGGTCAGTACTGAGGGAGTGCCGCACTGTCAGAGGGTCAGCACTGAGGGAGTGCTGCACTGTGGGAGGGTCAGTACTGAGGGAGCGCCGCACTGTGGGAGGGTCAGTACTGAGGGAGTGCCGCACTGTCAGAGGATCAGCACTGAGGGAGTGCCGCACTGTCAGAGGGTCGGTACTGAGGGAGTGCCGCACTGTCAGAGGGTCAGTACTGAGGGAGTGCCGCACTGTCAGAGGGTCAGCACTGAGGGAGTGCCGCACTGTCAGAGGGTCGGTACTGAGGGAGCGCCGCACTGTGGGAGGGTCAGTACTGAGGGAGAACCGCCCTGTGGGAGGGTCAGTACTGAGGGAGCACCGCACTGTGGGAGGCTCAGTACTGAGGGAGCTCCGCACTGTCGGATGGTCAGTACTGAGGGAGTGCCGCACTGTCAGAGGGTCGGTACTGAGGGAGTGCCGCACTGTCAGAGGGTCAGTACTGAGGGAGCGCCGCACTGTCGGATGGTCAGTACTGAGGGAGCGCCGCACTGTCAGAGGGTCAGCGCAGAGGGAGCGCCGCAGTGTGGGAGGGTCAGTAATGAGGTAGCGCCGCACTGTCAGAGGGTCAGTACTGAGGGAGTGCCGCACTGTGGGAGGGTCAGTACTGAGGGAGCGCTGCACTGCGGGAGGGTCAGTACTGAGGGAGCGCCGCACTGTCAGAGGGTCAGTACTGAGGGAGTGCCGCACTGTCAGAGGGTCAGTACTGAGGGAGTGCCGCACTGCGGGAGGGTCAGTGCTGAGGGAGCGCCGCACTGTGGGAGGGTCAGTACTGAGGGAGTGCCGCACTGTCAGAGGGTCAGTACTGAGGGAGTGCCGCACTGCGGGAGGGTCAGTACTGAGGGAGAGTCGCACTGTCAGAGGGTCAGTACTGAGGGAGCGCCGCACTGTCAGAGGGTCAGTACTGTGGGAGCGCCGCACTGTCAGAGGGTCAGTACTGATGGAGTGCTGCACATCGGAGGGTCAGTACTGAGGGATCGTCGCACTGTCAGAGTGTCAGTACTGATGGAGTGCCGCACTGTCGGAGGGTCAGTACTGAGGGAGCGCCGCACTGTCGGAGGGTCAGTACTGAGGGAGCGCCGCACTGTCAGAGGGTCAGTACTGAGGGAGAGTCGCACTGTCAGAGGGTCAGTACTGAGGGAGCGCCGCAGTGTGGGAGGGTCAGTACTGAGGGAGCGCCGCACTGTGGGAGGGTCAGTACTGAGGGAGCGCCGCACTGTCAGAGGGTCAGTACTGAGGGAGTGCCGCAGAGTGGGAGGATCAGTACTGAGGGAGCGCCGCACTGTGGGAGGGTCAGTACTGATGGAGCGCCGCACTGTCGGAGGGTCAGTACTGAGGGAGTGCCGCACTGTGGGAGGGTCAGTACTGAGGGAGCGCCGCACTGTCGGAGGGTCAGTACTGAGGGAGCGCCGCAGTGTGGGAGGATCAGTACTGAGGGAGCGCCGCACTGTGGGAGGGTCAGTACTGAGGGAGCGCTGCACTGTCGGAGGGTCAGTACTGAGGGAGCGCCGCACTGTGGGAGGGTCAGTACTGAGGGAGCGCCGCACTGTCGGAGGGTCTGTACTGAGGGAGCGCCACACTGTCGGAGGGTCAGTGCTGAGGGAGCGCCACACTGTCGGAGGGTCAGTACTGAGGGAGTGCCGCACTGTCAGAGGGTCAGTACTGAGGGAGTGCCGCACTGTCAGAGGGTCAGTACTGAGGGAGTGCCGCACTGCGTGAGGGTCAGTGCTGAGGGAGCGCCGCACTGTGGGAGGGTCAGTACTGAGGGAGTGCCGCACTGTCAGAGGGTCAGTACTGAGGGAGTGACGCACTGCGGGAGGGTCAGTGCTGAGGGAGCGCCGCACTGTGGGAGGGTCAGTACTGAGGGAGCGCCGCACTGTCAGAGGGTCAGCGCAGAGGGAGGGCCGCACTGTCAGAGGGTCAGTACTGAGGGAGCGCCGCACTGTCAGAGGGTCAGTACTGATGGAGTGCTGCACATCGGAGGGTCAGTACTGAGGGATCGTCGCACTGTCAGAGTGTCAGTACTGATGGAGTGCCGCACTGTCGGAGGGTCAGTACTGAGGGAGCGCCGCACTGTCGGAGGGTCAGTACTGAGGGAGCGCCGCACTGTCAGAGGGTCAGTACTGAGGGAGAGTCGCACTGTCAGAGGGTCAGTACTGAGGGAGCGCCGCAGTGTGGGAGGGTCAGTACTGAGGGAGCGCCGCACTGTCAGAGGGTCAGTACTGAGGGAGAGTCGCACTGTCAGAGGGTCAGTACTGAGGGAGCGCCGCACTGTGGGAGGGTCAGTACTGAGGGAGCGCCGCACTGTCAGAGGGTCAGTACTGAGGGAGCGCCGCAGTGTGGGAGGATCAGTACTGAGGGAGCGCCGCACTGTGGGAGGGTCAGTACTGATGGAGCGCCGCACTGTCGGAGGGTCAGTACTGAGGGAGTGCCGCACTGTGGGAGGGTCAGTACTGAGGGAGCGCCGCACTGTCGGAGGGTCAGTACTGAGGGAGCGCCGCACTGTGGGAGGGTCAGTACTGAGGGAGCGCTGCACTGTCGGAGGGTCAGTACTGAGGGAGCGCCGCACTGTGGGAGGGTCAGTACTGAGGGAGCGCCGCACTGTCGGAGGGTCTGTACTGAGGGAGCGCCACAATGTTGGAGGGTCAGTGCTGAGGGAGCGCCACACTGTCGGAGGGTCAGTACTGAGGGAGTGCCGCACTGTCAGAGGGTCAGTACTGACGGAGTGCCGCACTGTCAGAAGGTCAGTACTGAGGGAGTGCCGCACTGTCAGAGGGTCAGTACTGATGGAGTGCCGCACTGTCAGAGGGTCAGTACTGAGGGAGCTCTGCACTGTCAGAGGGTCAGTACTGAGGGAGTGGCGCACTGTCAGAGGGTCAGTACTGAGGGAGCTCCGCACTGTCAGAGGGTCAGTACTGAGGGAGCGCCGCACTGTGGGAGGGTCAGTACTGAGGGAGCGCCGCACTGTCGGAGGGTCTGTACTGAGGGAGCGCCACAATGTCGGAGGGTCAGTGCTGAGGGAGCGCCACACTGTCGGAGGGTCAGTACTGAGGGAGTGCCGCACTGTCAGAGGGTCAGTACTGAGGGAGTGCCGCACTGTCAGAAGGTCAGTACTGAGGGAGTGCCGCACAGTCAGAGGGTCAGTACTGATGGAGTGCCGCACTGTCAGAGGGTCAGTACTGAGGGAGCTCTGCACTGTCAGAGGGTCAGTACTGAGGGAGTGGCGCACTGTCAGAGGGTCAGTACTGAGGGAGCTCCGCACTGTCAGAGGGTCAGTACTGAGGGAGTGCCGCACTGTCAGAGGGTCAGTAATGAGGGAGCTCCGCACTGTCAGAGGGTCAGTACTGAGGGAGTGCCGCACTGTCAGAGGGTCAGTACTGAGGGAGTGCCGCACTGTCAGAGGGTCAGTACTGAGGGAGCTCCGCACTGTGGGAGGGTCAGTACTGAGGGAGCCCCGTACTGTCTGAGGGTCAGTACTGAGGGAATGCCGAATTTTCAGAGGGTCAGTACTGAGGGAGCGCCGCACTGTGGGAGGGTCAGTAGTGAGGGAGCGCCGCACTGTCGGAGGGTAAGTACTGAGGGAGCACCGCACGGTCAGAGGGGCAGTACTGAGGGAGCTCCGCACTGTCAGAGGGGCAGTTCTGAGGGAGCTCCGCACTGTCAGAGGGTCAGTACTGAGGGAGCGCTGCACTGTGGGAGGGTCAGTACTGAGGGAGAGCCGCACTGTCAGAGGGTCAGTACTGAGGGAGCACCGCACTGTGGGAGGGTCAGTACTGAGGGAGTGCCGCACTGTCGGAGGCTCAGAACTGAGGGAGCGCCGCACTGTGGGAGGGTCAGTATTGAGGGAACACCGCACTGTGGGAGGGTCAGTACTGAGAGAGTTGTACACTGTCAGAGTGTCAGTACTGAGGGAGCGCCGCACTGTGGGAGGGTCAGTACTCGGGGAGCACCGCACTGTCAGAGGGTCAGTACTGAGGGAGTGCCGCACTGTCAGGGGGTTAGTACTGAGGGAGTGCCGCACTGTCAGAGGTTCAGTACTGAGGCAGTGCCGCACTGTCAGGGGTTCAGTACTGAGGGAGTGCCGCATTGTCAGAGGGTCAGTACTGAGGGAGTGCCGCACTGTGGGAAGGTCAGTACTGAGGGAGCGACGCACTGTGGGAGGGTCAGTACTGAGCGAGCGACGCACTGTGGGAGGGTCAGTGCTGAGGGAGTGCCGCACTGTCAGAGGGTCAGTACTGAGGGAGCGCCGCACTGTGGGACGGTCAGTTCTGAGGGAGCGGCGCAGGGTCAGACGGTCAGTACTGAGCGAGCGCCGCACTGTGGGAGGGTCAGTACTGAGGGAGTGCCGCACTGTGGGAGGTTCAGTGCTGAGGGAGCAGCGCACTGTGAGAGGGTCAGTACTGAGGGAGCGCCGCACTGTCGGAGGGTCAGTACTGAGGGAGCGCCGCACTGTGGGAGGGCCAGTCCTGAGGGAGCGCCGCACTGTTGGAGGGTCAGTACTGAGGGAGCGCCGCACTGTCAGAGGGTCAGTACTGAGGGAGTGCCGCACTGTGGGAGGGTCAGTGCTGAGGGATCGCCACACTGTGGGAGGGTCAGTACTGAGGGAGTGCCGCACCGTGGGAGCGTCAGTACAGAGGGAGCGCCGCACTGTGGGCGGGTCAGTACTGAGGGAGCGCCGCACTGTGGGAGGTTCAGTACTGAGGGAGCGCCGCACTGTCAGAGGGTCAGTACTGAGGGAGTGCCGCACTGTGGGAGGGTCAGTACTCGGGGAGCACCGCACTGTCAGAGGGTCAGTACTGAGGGAGTGCCGCACTGTCAGGGGGTTAGTACTGAGGGAGTGCTGCACTGTCAGAGGTTCAGTACTGAGGCAGTGCCGCACTGTCAGGGGTTCAGTACTGAGGGAGTGCCGCATTGTCAGAGGGTCAGTACTGAGGGAGTGCCGCACTGTCAGAGGGTCAGTACTGAAGGAGCGCTGCACTGTGGGAAGGTCAGTACTGAGGGAGTGCCGCACTGTCAGAGGGTCAGTACTGAGGGAGTGCCGCACTGTCAGAGGGTCAGTACTGAGCGAGCGCCGCACTGTGGGATGGTCAGTACAGAGGGAGCGCCGGACTGTCAGAGGGTCAGTACAGAGGGAGCGCCGCACTGTCGGAGGGTCAGTACTGAGGGAGCGCCGCACTGTGGGAGGGTCAGTCCTGAGGGAGCGCCGCACTGTGGGAGGGTCAGTACTGAGGGAGCGCCGCACTGTGGGAGGGTCAGTACTGAGGGAGCGCCGCACTGTCAGAAGGTCAGTAATGAGGGAGTGCCGCACTGTGGGAGGGTCAGTGCTGAGGGATCGCTACACTGTGGGAGGGTCATTACTGAGGGAGTGCCGCACCGTGGGAGCGTCAGTACAGAGGGAGCGCCGCACTGTGGGCGGGTCAGTACTGAGGGAGCGCCGCACTGTGGGAGGTTCAGTACTGAGGGAGCGCCGCACTGTCAGAGGGTCAGTACTGAGGGAGTGCCGCACTGTCAGAGGGTCAGTACTGAGGGAGTGCCGCACTGTCAGAGGGTCAGTACTGTGGGAGCGCCGCACTGTCAGAGGGTCAGTACTGAGGGAGTGCCGCACTGCCAGAGGGTCAGTACTGACGGAGTGCCGCACTGTCAGAGGGTCAGTACTGTGGGAGCGCCGCACTGTGGGAGGGACAGTACTGAGGGAGTGCCGCACTGCCAGAGGGTCAGTACTGACGGAGTGCCGCACTGTCAGAGGGTCAGTACTGAGGGAGTGCCGCACTGTCAGAGGGTCATTACTGAGGGAGCGCCGCACTGTCAGAGGGTCAGTACTGAGGGAGTGCCGCACTGCCAGAGAGTCAGTACTGAGGGAGCGCCGCACTGTCAGAGGGTCAGTACTGAGGGAGCGCCGCACTGTCAGAGGGTCAGTACTGAGGGAGTGCCGCACTGCCAGAGGGTCAGTACTGAGGGAGCGCCGCGCTGTCAGAGGGTCAGTATTGAGGGAGCGCCGCACTGTGAGAGGGTCAGTACTGAGGGAGCGCCGCTCTGTCAGAGGGTCAGTACTGAGGGAGCGCCGCACTGTGGGAGAGTCAGTACTGAGGGAGCGCCGCACTGTCAGAGGGTCAGTACTGAGGGAGCGCCGCACTGTCAGACGGTCAGTACTGAGGGAGCGACGCACTGTGGGAGGGTCAGTACTGAGGGAGCGCCGCACTTTGGGAGAGTCAGTACTGAGGGAGCGCCGCACTGTCAGAGGGTCAGTACTGAGGGAGCGCAGCACTGTGGGAGGGTCAGTGCTGAGGGAGCGCCGCACTGTCAGATGGTCAGTACTGAGGGAGCGCCGCTCTGTCAGACGGTCAGTACTGAGGGGGCGACGCACTGTGGGAGGGTCAGTACTGAGGGATTGCCTCACTGTGGGAGGGTCAGTACTGAGGGAGCGCCGCACTGTCAGACGGTCAGTACTGAGGGAGTGCCGCACTGTGGGAGGGTTAGTACTCAGGGAGCGCCGCACTGTGGGAGGGTCAGTACTGAGGGAGCGCCGCACTGTCAGAGGGTCAGTACTGAGGGAGCGCCGCACTGTCGGAGGGTCAGTACTGAGGGAACGCCGCACGGTGGGACGGTCAGTACAGAGGGAGCGCCGCACTGTCGGAGGGTCAGTACTGAGGGAGCGCCGCACTGTGGGACGGTCAGTACTGAGGGAGTGCCGCACTGTGGGAGGGTCAGTACTGAGGGAGCGCCGCACTGTCAGAGGGTCAGTACTGAGGGAGTGCCGCACTGTCGGAGGGTCAGTACTGAGGGAGCGCCGCACTGTCAGAGCGTCAGTACTGAGGGAGCGCCGCACTGTGGGAGGGTCAGTACTGAGGGAGCGCCGCACTGTGGGAGGGTCAGTACTGAGGGAGTGCCGCACTGTGGGAGGGTAAGTACTGAGGGAGCACCACACTGTGAGAGGGTCAGTACTGAGGGAGCGCTGCACTGTGGGAGGGTCAGTACTGAGGGAGCGCCGCACTGTCTGAGGGTCACCCTGAGGGAGTGCCGCACTGTCAGAGGGTCAGTACTGAGGGAGTGCCGCACTACGGGAGGGTCAGTGCTGAGGGAGCGCCGCACTGTGGGAGGGTCAGTACTGAGGGAGCGCCGCACTGTCAGAGGGTCAGCGCAGAGGGAGGGCCTCACTGTCAGAGGGTCAGTACTGAGGGAGCGCCGCACTGTCAGAGGGTCAGTACTGATGGAGTGCCGCACTGTCGGAGGGTCAGTACTGAGGGATCGCCGCACTGTCGGAGGGTCAGTACTGAGGGAGCGCCGCACTGTCAGAGGGTCAGTACTGAGGGAGAGCCGCACTGTCAGAGGGTCAGTACTGAGGGAGCGCCGCAGTGTGGGAGGGTCAGTACTGAGGGAGCGCCGCACTGTGGGAGGGTCAGTACTGAGGGAGCGCCGCACTGTCAGACGGTCAGTACTGAGGGAGCGACGCACTGTGGGAGGGTCAGTACTGAGGGAGCGCCGCACTTTGGGAGAGTCAGTACTGAGGGAGCGCCGCACTGTCAGAGGGTCAGTACTGAGGGAGCGCAGCACTGTGGGAGGGTCAGTGCTGAGGGAGCGCCGCACTCTCAGAGGGTCAGTACTGAGGGAGCGCCGCTCTGTCAGACGGTCAGTACTGAGGGGGCGACGCACTGTGGGAGGGTCAGTACTGAGGGATTGCCTCACTGTGGGAGGGTCAGTACTGAGGGAGCGCCGCACTGTCAGACGGTCAGTACTGAGGGAGTGCCGCACTGTGGGAGGGTTAGTACTCAGGGAGCGCCGCACTGTGGGAGGGTCAGTACTGAGGGAGCGCCGCACTGTCAGAGGGTCAGTACTGAGGGAGCGCCGCACTGTCGGAGGGTCAGTACTGAGGGAGCGCCGCACTGTCAGAGGGTCAGAACTGAGGGAGCGCCGCACGGTGGGACGGTCAGTACAGAGGGAGCGCCGCACTGTCGGAGGGTCAGTACTGAGGGAGCGCCGCACTGTGGGACGGTCAGTACTGAGGGAGTGCCGCACTGTGGGAGGGTCAGTACTGAGGGAGCGCCGCACTGTCAGAGGGTCAGTACTGAGGGAGTGCCGCACTGTCGGAGGGTCAGTACTGAGGGAGCGCCGCACTGTCAGAGCGTCAGTACTGAGGGAGCGCCGCACTGTGGGAGGGTCAGTACTGAGGGAGCGCCGCACTGTGGGAGGGTCAGTACTGAGGGAGTGCCGCACTGTGGGAGGGTAAGTACTGAGGGAGCACCACACTGTGAGAGGGTCAGTACTGAGGGAGCGCTGCACTGTGGGAGGGTCAGTACTGAGGGAGCGCCGCACTGTCTGAGGGTCAGTACTGAGGGAGTGCCGCACTATCAGAGGGTCAGTACTGAGGGAGTGCCGCACTGCGGGAGGGTCAGTGCTGAGGGAGCGCCGCACTCTGGGAGGGTCAGTACTGAGGGAGTCCCGCACTGTCAGAGGGTCAGTACTGAGGGAGTGCCGCACTGCGGGAGGGTCAGTGCTGAGGGAGCGCCGCACTGTGGGAGGGTCAGTACTGAGGGAGCGCCGCACTGTCAGAGGGTCAGCGCAGAGGGAGGGCCTCACTGTCAGAGGGTCAGGACTGAGGGAGCGCCGCACTGTCAGAGGGTCAGTACTGATGGAGTGCCGCACTGTCGGAGGGTCAGTACTGAGGGATCGCCGCACTGTCGGAGGGTCAGTACTGAGGGAGCGCCGCACTGTCAGAGGGTCAGTACTGAGGGAGAGCCGCACTGTCAGAGGGTCAGTACTGAGGGAGCGCCGCAGTGTGGGAGGGTCAGTACTGAGGGAGCGCCGCACTGTGGGAGGGTCAGTACTGAGGGAGCGCTGCACTGTCGGAGGGTCAGTACTGAGGGAGCGCCGCACTGTGGGAGGGTCAGTACTGAGGGAGCGCCGCACTGTCGGAGGGTCTGTACTGAGGGAGCGCCACACTGTCGGAGGGTCAGTGCTGAGGGAGCGCCACACTGTCGGAGGGTCAGTACTGAGGGAGTGCCGCACTGTCAGAGGGTCAGTACTGAGGGAGTGCCGCACTGTCAGAGGGTCAGTACTGAGGGAGTGCCGCACTGCGGGAGGGTCAGTGCTGAGGGAGCGCCGCACTGTGGGAGGGTCAGTACTGAGGGAGTGCCGCACTGTCAGAGGGTCAGTACTGAGGGAGTGCCGCACTGCGGGAGGGTCAGTGCTGAGGGAGCGCCGCACTGTGGGAGGGTCAGTACTGAGGGAGCGCCGCACTGTCAGAGGGTCAGCGCAGAGGGAGGGCCGCACTGTCAGAGGGTCAGTACTGAGGGAGCGCCGCACTGTCAGAGGGTCAGTACTGAAGGAGTGCTGCACATCGGAGGGTCAGTACTGAGGGATCGTCGCACTGTCAGAGTGTCAGTACTGATGGAGTGCCGCACTGTCGGAGGGTCAGTACTGAGGGAGCGCCGCACTGTCGGAGGGTCAGTACTAAGGGAGCGCCGCACTTTCAGAGGGTCAGTACTGAGGGAGAGTCGCACTGTCAGAGGGTCAGTACTGAGGGAGCGCCGCAGTGTGGGAGGGTCAGTACTGAGGGAGCGCCGCACTGTCAGAGGGTCAGTACTGAGGGAGAGTCGCACTGTCAGAGGGTCAGTACTGAGGGAGCGCCGCACTGTGGGAGGGTCAGTACTGAGGGAGCGCCGCACTGTCAGAGGGTCAGTACTGAGGGAGCGCCGCAGTGTGGGAGGATCAGTACTGAGGGAGCGCCGCACTGTGGGAGGGTCAGTACTGATGGAGCGCCGCACTGTCGGAGGGTCAGTCCTGAGGGAGTGCCGCACTGTGGGAGGGTCAGTACTGAGGGAGCGCCGCACTGTCGGAGGGTCAGTACTGAGGGAGCGCCGCAGTGTGGGAGGATCAGTACTGAGGGAGCGCCGCACTGTGGGAGGGTCAGTACTGAGGGAGCGCTGCACTGTCGGAGGGTCAGTACTGAGGGAGCGCCGCACTGTGGGAGGGTCAGTACTGAGGGAGCGCCGCACTGTCGGAGGGTCTGTACTGAGGGAGCGCCACACTGTCGGAGGGTCAGTGCTGAGGGAGCGCCACACTGTCGGAGGGTCAGTACTGAGGGAGTGCCGCACTGTCAGAGGGTCAGTACTGAGGGAGTGCCGCACTGTCAGAAGGTCAGTACTGAGGGAGTGCCGCACTGTCAGAGGGTCAGTACTGATGGAGTGCCGCACTGTCAGAGGGTCAGTACTGAGGGAGCTCTGCACTGTCAGAGGGTCAGTACTGAGGGAGTGGCGCACTGTCAGAGGGTCAGTACTGAGGGAGCTCCGCACTGTCAGAGGGTCAGTACTGAGGGAGTGCCGCACTGTCAGAGGGTCAGTAATGAGGGAGCTCCGCACTGTCAGAGGATCAGTACTGAGGGAGTGCCGCACTGTCAGAGGGTCAGTACTGAGGGAGTGCCGCACTGTCAGAGGGTCAGTACTGAGGGAGCTCCGCACTGTGGGAGGGTCAGTACTGAGGGAGCCCCGTACTGTCTGAGGGTCAGTACTGAGGGAGTGCCGAATTTTCAGAGGGTCAGTACTGAGGGAGCGCCGTACTGTGGGAGGGTCAGTAGTGAGGGAGCGCCGCACTGTCGGAGGGTAAGTACTGAGGGAGCACCGCACGGTCAGAGGGGCAGTACTGAGGGAGCTCCGCACTGTCAGAGGGGCAGTTCTGAGGGAGCTCCGCACTGTCAGAGGGTCAGTACTGAGGGAGCGCTGCACTGTGGGAGGGTCAGTACTGAGGGAGAGCCGCACTGTCAGAGGGTCAGTACTGAGGGAGCACCGCACTGTGGGAGGGTCAGTACTGAGGGAGTGCCGCACTGTCGGAGGGTCAGAACTGTGGGAGCGCCGCACTGTGGGAGGGTCAGTATTGAGGGAACACCGCACTGTGGGAGGGTCAGTACTGAGAGAGTTGTACACTGTCAGAGTGTCAGTACTGAGGGAGCGCCGCACTGTGGGAGGGTCAGTACTCGGGGAGCACCGCACTGTCAGAGGGTCAGTACTGAGGGAGTGCCGCACTGTCAGGGGGTTAGTACTGAGGGAGTGCCGCACTGTCAGAGGTTCAGTACTGAGGCAGTGCCGCACTGTCAGGGGTTCAGTACTGAGGGAGTGCCGCATTGTCAGAGGGTCAGTACTGAAGGAGCGCTGCACTGTGGGAAGGTCAGTACTGAGGGAGTGCCGCACTGTCAGAGGGTCAGTACTGAGCGAGCGCCGCACTTTGGGATGGTCAGTACAGAGGGAGCGCCGCACTGTGGGAGGGTCAGTACTGAGGGAGTGCTGCACTGTCAGAGGGTCAATACTGAGGGAGTGCCGCACTGTCAGAGGGTCAGTACTGAGGGAGCTCCGCACTGTCAGAGGGTCAGTACTGAGGGAGTGCCGCACTGTGGGAGGGTCAACACTGAGGGAGCGCCGTACTGTGGGAGGGTCAGTACTGAGGGAGTGCCGCACTGTGGGAGGGTCAGCATTGAGGGAGCGCCGCACTGTGGGAGGGTCAGTACTGAGGGAGCGCCGCACTGCGGGAGGGTCAGTACTGAGGGAGTGCCGCACTGTGGGAGGGTCAGTACTGAGGGAGCGCCGGACTGTGGGAGGGTCACTACTGAGGGAGTGCCGCACTGTGGGCGGGTCAGTACTGAGGGAGCGCTGCACTGTGGGAGGGTCAGTACTGAGGGAGCGCCATACTGTGGGAGGGTCAGTACTGAGGGAGTGCCGCACTGTGGGAGGGTCAGTACTGAGGGAGTGCCATACTGTGGGAGGGTCAGTACCGAGGGAGTGCCGCACTGTGGGAGGGTCAGTACTGAGGGAGTGCCGCACTGTCAGAGAGTCAGTGCTGAGGGAGCGCCGCACTGTGGGAGGGTCAGTACTGAGGGAGTGCCGCACTGTCAGAGGGTCAGTGCTGAGGGAGCGCCGCACTGTGGGAGGGTCAGTACTGAGGGAGTGCCGCACTGTCAGAGGG
This sequence comes from Scyliorhinus torazame, assembly GCF_047496885.1. NCBI lineage: Eukaryota > Metazoa > Chordata > Chondrichthyes > Carcharhiniformes > Scyliorhinidae > Scyliorhinus > Scyliorhinus torazame. The sequence continues at coordinate 32,010,032 of NC_092732.1, read as the reverse complement.
TCAGTGCTGAGGGAGTGCCGCACTGTCAGAGGGTCAGTACTGAGGGAGCGCCGCATTGACTGCCGATGCTCGAGTGTCTGTCTGTTACTTGATCTCAGTATTCTGGGCGCCCTGGAGTACTGATCCAAATGCCTGTGTAAATTAACAGACTTCTCTCCCGCGCTAGATGAGGTGCTCTGCGAAGTGGGGTGGCAGAAATTCCTGGGAAGCTGCTACAAGGTCTTTCGCGGTCGCAGGCCCTGGGAGTCGGCCGAGGAGCAATGTCGGGCGGAGGAAGCCCACCTGACCAGCATCATGAATCCGGAGGAGCAGAGCTTCATCAACGGTGAGGCCTAGTCTCGATCTGCATCCCAGCCCGGTGCCTCCAGCAACGGCCCTCGTCGAGCCTACCCAGCGAAGCTCAGAGCTTCCGCATCCAATCCGGTCCGACCTCGGGACGTGTCCCCGGAGCAAACGCAGCAATTACCGCTAAGCAAGATCCCACAGACGGCAGTGTGACCATGTCCCGGATCACCGGTTATTATTTGGGATGTTGGTGGTGGGGTTGAACCCCTGGATGCCAGGCCGAATCCAGTCCCCTCTTCCCCCTCCCACAACCCTTCCACTCTTCATCTTCGAGAGGCCGAGGGAAGTATTACCCCTGCCCAATGGGGTAGACAAGGCCTCAATTAAATACCGAGTGTGAAGGCGGCACCCCCTCAGTGCGGCGCTCCCTCAGTACTGACCCTCCCACAGTGCGGCGCTCCCTCAGCACTGACCCTCTGACAGTGCGGCGCTCCCTCAGTACTGACCCTCCGACAGTGCGGCACTCCCTCAGTACTGACCCTCCGACAGTGCGGCACTCCCTCAGTACTGACCCTCTGACAGTGCGGTGCTCCCTCAGCACTGACCCTCTGACAGTGCGGCACTCCCTCAGTACTGACCCTCTGACAGTGCGGCACTCAGTACTGACCCTCTGACAGTGCGGCACTCCCTCAGTACTGACCCTCTGACAGTGCGGCACTCCCTCAGCACTGACTCTCCCACAGTGCGGCACTCCCTCAGTACTGACCCTCCCACAGTGCGGCGCTCCCTCAGTACTGACCCTCTGACAGTGCGGCGCTCCCTCACTACTGACCCTATGACAGTGCGGCACTCCCTCAGTACTGACCCTCTGACAGTGCGGCGCTCCCTCAGTACTGACCCTCCCACAGTGCGTCACTCCCTCAGTACTGACCCTCCCACAATGCGGCGCTCCCTCAGTACAGACCCTCGGACAGTGCAGACTTCTCTGAGTAGTGACCCCTGACAGTGCGGTGCTCCCTCAGTACTGACCCTCTGACAGTGCGGTGCTCCCTCAGTACTGACCCTCCCACAGTGCGGTGCTCCCTCAGTACTGACCCTCCGACAGTGCGGCGCTCCCTCAGTGCTGACCCACAGACAGTGCGGCACTCTCTCAGTACTGACCCTCCGACAGTGCGGAGCTCCCTCAGTACTGACCCTTTGACAGTGCGGCGCTCCCTCAGTACTGACCCTCCCACAGTGCGGCGCTCCCTCAGTACTGACCCTCCCACAGTGCAGCGCTCCCTCAGTACTGACCCTCCGACAGTGCGGCGCTCTCTCAGTACTGATCCTCTGACTGTGCGGCGCTCCCTCAGCACTGACCCTCTGACAGTGCGGCACTCCCTCAGCACTGACCCTCCCACATTGCGGCGCTCCCTCAGTACTGACCCTCTGACAGTGCGGCGCTCCCTCAGTACTGACCCTCCCACAGTGCGGGACTCCCTCAGTACGGACCCTCCGACACTGCGGCGCTCCCTCAGTACGGACCCTCCGACAGTGCGGCACTCCCTGAGCACTGACCCTCCGACAGTGCGGCGCTCCCTCAGTACTGACCCTCTGACAGTGCGGCTCTCCCTCAGTACTGACCCTCTGACATTGCGGCACTCCCTCAGTACTGACCCTCCCACAGTGCGGCGGTCCCTCAGTACTTACCCTCCGACAGTGCGGCACTCCCTCAGTACTGACCCTCCCACATTGCGGCACTCCCTCAGTACTGACCCTCTGACAGTGCGGCGCTCCCTCAGTACTGACCCTCCCACAGTGCGGGACTCCCTCAGTACGGACCCTCCGACACTGCGGCGCTCCCTCAGTACGGACCCTCCGACAGTGCGGCACTCCCTGAGCACTGACCCTCCGACAGTGCGGCGCTCCCTCAGTACTGACCCTCTGACAGTGCGGCTCTCCCTCAGTACTGACCCTCTGACAGTGCGGCACTCCCTCAGTACTGACCCTCCCACAGTGCGGCACTCCCTCAGTACTGACCCTCTGACAGTGCGGCACTCCCTCAGTACTTACCCTCCCACATTGCGGCACTCCCTCAACGCTGCCGCTGGGATTGCCGATCTGGACTATAAGCCCAGACCCCCAGAGTGTGACCCGACCCCCTGACCTCTGACTCTGAGGCAAGAGACATGGTGGTGGTCACTGAGGAAGACGGCCGGAGGAAGAATGGCAGGGCTATAGTGATAGGGGACTCGATCGTAAGGGGAATAGACAGGCGGTTCTGCGGACGCAATCGAGAATCCAGGTTGGTATGTTGCCTCCCTGGTGCAAGGGTCAAGGATGTCTCAGAGCAGCTGCAGGGCATTCTGGGGGGGGAGGGTGAACAGCCAGCTGTCGTGGTGCATATAGGCACCGACGATATAGGTAAAAAACGGGATGAGCTCCTACAAACTGAATTCAGGGAGTTCGGAGTTAAACTAAAAAGTAGGACCTCAAAGGTAGTCATCTCAGGATTGCTACCAGTGCCACGAGCTAGTCAGAGTTGGAATGTCAGGATAGATAGGATGAATGCGTGGCTCGAGAGATGGTGCAAGAGGGAGGGATTCAAATTCCTGGGGCATTGGAACCGGTTCTGGGGGAGGTGGGACCAGTACCAACCGGACGGTCTGCACCTGGGCAGGACTGGAAACGATGTGCTGGGGTTTGCTCGAGCTGTTGGGGAGGGTTTAAACTAATGTGGCAGGGGGAATGGGAACCGATGTAGGAAGTCGGAGGGAAGTAAAACGGGGCCAGAAACAAAAAGCAGGAAGGGGGGAAAGTGTAAGGCAGAGAAGTCACAGTCAAAAATCAAAAAGGGCCACAGTACAGGGTACAGTGACTGAGGAGAGTGTGAAAAGGGAGGTGGCCAATGCAGGATTGAGGGCGTTGTACCTAAATGCGCGCAGTGCACGGAACAAGGTAAATGAGCTTGTTGCGCACATTGAAATTGGCCGGTACAATGTTGTGGGCATCACAGAGACGTGGCTGCAAGGGGATCAGGGCTGGGATCTAAATATCCAAGGATATGGGTCCTATCGAAAGGCCAGGCAGATGGGCAAAGGGGGCGGGGTTGCATTGTTAGTAAGGAATTAAGTTAAATCGATAGCATAGAGTGATATAGGATCAGAAGGCAGAGAATCTCTGTGGGTAGAGTTGAGGAATCGCAAAGGTAAAAAGACCCTGATGGGAGTTATGTACAGGCCCCCCAGCAGTAGTCAGGCTGTGGGGCAGAAAATAAATCAGGAGATAGAAAAGGCAATATTACAATAATCATGGGGGACTTCAATATGCAGGTGGACTGGGAAAATCAGGTCGGTAGTGGATCCCAAGAAAAGGAATTTGTGGAATGTCTAAGAGATGGTTTTTTGGAGCAGCTTGTGACAGAGCCGACTAGGGAACGGGCAATTCTGGATTTGGTGATGTGTAATGAGGCAGACTTGATTAGGCAACTTAAGGTGAAGGATCCCTTAGGGAGCAGTGACCACAATATGATAGAATTTACCCTGCAGTTTGAGAGGGAGAAGCTGCAGTCAGATGTAACGGGATTACAATTAAATAAGGGGAACTACAAAGACATAAGGGAGGAGCTGGCCAGAGTTGATTGGAGAAGGAGCCGAGCAGGGAAGACAGTGGAACAGCAATGGCTGGGGTTTTGGGGGGTTATTAGGGAGGCACAACAGAAATTCATCCCAAGGCGGAGGAAACATGCTAAGGGGAGGACAAGGCATCCATAGCTGACGAGGGATGTCAAGGACAGCATAAAGTCTGAAGAAAAAGCATACAAAGTGGCGAGTATTAGTGAGAAACCAGAGGATTGGGAAGCCTTTAAAAGCGAGCAGAGGACAACTAATAAAGCAATAAGGGGGGAGAAGATGAAGTACGAGTGCAAGCTAGCCAGTAATATAAAGGAAGATAGGAAGAGTTTTTGTCAATATATAGAAGGTAAGAGAGAGGCAAAAATAGACATTGGACCCCTGGAAAATGTGGCTGGAGAAGTAATAATAGGAAACAAAGAAATGGCTGACGAACTGAATAGTTACTTTGCACCAGTCTTCACGGTGGAAGACACCAGTCGGATGCCAGAGCTCCAGGAGAACCAGGGGGCAGAGGTGATTGCAGTGACCATTACTAAGGAGAAGGTTGTGGGGAAACTAAAAGGTCTGAAGGTGGATAAGTCACCTGGACCGGATGGACTACACCCCAGGGTTCTAAAAGAGATAGCTGAGGAAATTGTGGAGGCATTGGTGATGATCTTTCAGGAATCACTGGAGGCAGGAAGGGTCCCAGAGGACTGGAAAGTGGCTAAGGTGACACCGCTGTTTAAGAAGGGAGGGAGGCAGAAGATGGGAAATTATAGGCCGGTTAGCCTGACTTCGGTCATTGGTAAGATTTTAGAGTCTGTTATTAAAGATGAGATCGCGGAGTACTTGGAAGTGCTTGGTAAAATAGGACTGGGTCAGCACGGCTTCGTCAAGGGAGGTCGTGTCTGACAAATCTGTGAGAGTACTTTGAGGAGGTAACAAGGAAGTTAGACAAAGGAGAATCAGTGGACATGAAATAAAAATGAAATGAAAATCGCTTATTATCACAAGTAGGCTTCAAGTGACGTTACTGTGAAATGCCCCTAGTCGCCACATTCCGGCGCCTGTTCGGGGAGGCCGGTACGGGTATTGAACCGTGCTGCTGTCCTGCCTTGGCCTGCTTTCAAAGTCAGCTATTTAGCCTTGTGCTAAACCAGCCCCCATGATTTATTTAGATTTCCCCAAGGCCTTTGACAAGATGCCGCATAGGAAACTGTTAAATAAGTTAAGAGCCCACAGTGTTTAGGGTGAGATCCTGGCACGGATAGAGGATTGGCTGACTGGCGGAAGGCAGAGAGTGGGGACGGCAGCCGGTGACTAGTGGTGTGCCTCAGGGGTCTGTGCTGGGACCACAACTTTTCACAATGTTCATTAATGATCTGGAAGGAGGAACTGAAGGCACTGTTGCTAAGTTTGCAGATGATACAAAGATCTGTAGAGGGGCAGGTAGTATTGAGGAAGCAAGGGGGCTGCAGTAGGATTTGGACAGGCTAGGAGAGTGGGCAAAGAAGTGGCAAATGGAATACAAGTGGACAAGTGTGCGATTATGCACTTTGGAAGGAGGAATTTAGGCATAGACTATTTTCTAAATGGGGAAATGATTCGGAAATCAGAAGCACAAAGGGACTTGGGAGTCCTTGTTCACGATTCTCTTCAGGTTAACGTGCAGGTTCAGTCAGCAGTTAAGAAGGCAAATGCAATGTTAGCTTTCATGTCGAGAGGGCTAGAATACAAGTCCAGGGATGTACTTCTGAGGCTGTATAAGGCTCTGGTCAGACCCCATTTGGAGTATTGTGAACAGTTTTGGGCCCCGTATCTAAGGAAGGATGTGCTGTCCTTGGAAAGGGTCCAGAGGAGGTTCACAAGAACGATCCCTGGAATGAAGAGCTTGTCGTATGAGGAACGGTTGCGGACTCTGGGTCTGTACTCGCTGGAGTTTAGAAGGATGAGGGGGGATCTTATTGAAACTTACAGGATACTGCGAGGCCTGGATAGAGTGGACGTGGAGAGGATGTTCCCACTTGTAGGAAAAACTAGAAGCAGAGGACACAATCTCAGACTGAAGGGACGATCCTTTAAAACAGAGATGAGGAGGAATTTCTTCAGGCAGAGGGTGGGGAATCTGTGGAACTCTTTGCCGCAGAAGGCTGTGGAGGCCAAATCACTGAGTGTCTTTAAGACAGAGATAGATCGGTTCTTGATTAATAAGGGGATCAGGGATTATGACGAGAAGGCAGGAGAATGGGGATGAGAAAATATCAGCCATGATTGAATGGCGGAGCAGATTCGATGGGCCGAGTGGCCTAATTCTGCTCCTATGTCTTCTGGTCTGATGGACCCCCAATGGAGGGGTGCACGGGGCAGGTGTCTCGGGGGGCGGAGATGGACCACTCACCATCCCGACTCGGAAATAGATTGGCCGTTCCTCCACTGTCGCTGGGTCAAAATCCTGGAATTCCCTAACAGCACGGCGGGTGGACCTACACCGCACAGGGACTGCAGCGGGTTCAGGTTGGCGGCTCGCCCAGCACCTTCTCAAGGGGGCGATTAAGGAGCCGTAATAAGTGCTGGGCCCGGGCAGCGACGCCCACACCCCATGCACAGAAACAAATGGACTCCCATTTTGTTCCCTTGTGGCTCACCCTTCATCTCCCCCCTCCCCGGCCCCCCCTCGCATGCCCTCCCGCCCCCCCCCCCCCCCCCCCAACTCACCAACCAACCACAACAGCAAATCCTTCTTTGTTCCCTGACCAGCGCCCCGGATCAAGGGGGGGAATGTGTTTCGGGCAATCCCTCCCCACGGACATCTCGGAAAGGAGGAGGGCGGAGACGGAAGGTGGGTGGCCGGTTGCGGGCAGTGGGATAGCACATTCCCGAGGGGCAGAGTGGCCTGACTGTCGCGACACTGAGCCCCGGCGTGTGATGGTTCAGGAGGGGTGGGGGGGGGGGTGTTGGCCAGATAGCGGTCCGGCCCTGCGAGGACATTCCTAAAGCTAACCACCCCAACCCGTCTCTTCCCGAATTCCCAGAAATCTTCAAGGAATACCAGTGGATCGGCCTCAATGACAAGATCATCGAGAACGACTTCCAATGGTCCGACGGGAACCAGTTGGTGAGTCGCCCAGGGGATTCAGCAAATGGAGGGGGAGGGGGGGACGGTGATGGGTTGGGGGGGGGGGGGCGGGGGTGATGGGTTGGAGGGTGGACGGTTAAGGATGTCTGATGATGCTTCAACCTGGGAAGAAGGTCATTGGAATCAGTTCATCAGAGCTGGACTGACCCACTGACAGTGCGGCACTCCCTCAGTACTGACCCTCCCACAGTGCGGAGCTCCCTCAGTACTGACCCTCCCACAGTGCGGCACTCCCTCAGTACTGACCCTCCCACAGTGCGGCACTCCCTCAGTACTGACCCTCCCACAGTGCGGAGCTCCCTCAGTCCTGACCCTCCCACAGTGCGACGCTCACTCAGTACTGACCCTCCCTCAGTGCGGCGCTCCCTCAGTACTGACCCTCTGACAGTGCGGCACTCCCTCAGTACTGACCCTCCCACAGTGCGGCACGCCCTCAGTACTGACCCTCCCACAGTGCGGCTCTCCCTCAGTACTGACCCTCTGACAGTGCGGCACTCCCTCAGTACTGACCCTCCCACAGTGCGGCACGCCCTCAGTACTGACCCTCCCACAGTGCGGCTCTCCCTCAGTACTGACCCACTGACAGTGCAGCGCTCCCTCAGTACTGACCCTCCCACAGTGCGGCACTCCCTCAGTACTGACCCTCCCACAGTGCGGCGCTCCCTCAGTACTGACCCTCTGACAGTGCGGCACTCCCTCAGTACTGACCCTCCCACAGTGCGGAGCTCCCTCAGTACTGACCCTCCCACAGTGCGGCACTCCCTCAGTACTGACCCTCCCACAGTGCGGCACTCCCTCAGTACTGACCCTCCCACAGTGCGGAGCTCCCTCAGTACTGACCCTCTGACAGTGCGGCGCTCCCTCAGTCCAGACCCTCCCACAGTGCGGCGCTCACTCAGTACTGACCCTCCCTCAGTGCGGCGCTCCCTCAGTACTGACCCTCTGACAGTGCGGCACTCCCTCAGTACTGACCCTCCCACAGTGCGGCACGCCCTCAGTACTGACCCTCCCACAGTGCGGCTCTCCCTCAGTACTGACCCTCTGACAGTGCGGCACTCCCTCAGTACTGACCCTCCCACAGTGCGGCACGCCCTCAGTACTGACCCTCCCACAGTGCGGCTCTCCCTCAGTACTGACCCACTGACAGTGCAGCGCTCCCTCAGTACTGACCCTCCCACAGTGCGGCACTCCCTCAGTACTGACCCTCCCACAGTGCGGCGCTCCCTCAGTACTGACCCTCTGACAGTGCGGCACTCCATCAGTACTGACCCTCTGACAGTGCGGCGCTCCCTCAGTACTGACCCACTGACAGTGCAGCACTCCCTCAGCACTGACCCTCTGACAGTGCGGCGCTCCCCCAGTTCTGACCCTCCCACAGTGCGGCGCTCCCTCAGTACTGACCCTCTGACAGTGCGGCATTCCCTCAGTACTGACCCACTGACAGTGCAGCACTCCCTCAGCACTGACCCTCCGACAGTGCGGCACTCCCTCAGTACTGACCCTCCGACAGTACAGCGTCCCTCAGTACTGACCATCTGACAGTGCGGCACTCCCTCAGTACTGACCCTCTGATAGTGCAGCACTGCCTCAGTACTGACCCTCTGACAGTGCGGCACTCCCTCAGTACTGACCCTCCCACAGTGCGGCGCTCCCTCAGTACTGACCCTCTCACAGTGCAGCACTCCCTCAGTACTGACCCTCTGACAGTGCGGCACTCCCTCAGTACTGACACTCTGACAGTGCGGCACTCCTTCAGCACTGACCCTCTGACAGTGCGGCACTCCCTCAGTACTGACCCTCTGACAGTGCGGCGCTCCCTCAGTACTGACCCTCTGACAGAGCGGCACTCGCTCAGTACTGACCCTCCCACAGTGCGGCGCTCCCTCAGTACTGACCCTCCCACAGTGCGGCACTCCCTCAGTACTGACCCTCCCACAGTGCGGCTCTCCCTCAGTACTTACCCTCCGACAGTGCGGAGCTCCCTCGGTACCGACCCTCCCACAGTGCGGCGCTCCCTCAGTACTGATCCTCCAACAGTGAGGCGCTCCCTCAGTACTGACCCTCTGACAGTGCGGCGCTCCCTCAGTACTGACCCTCTGACTGTGCGGCACTCCCTCAGTACTGACCCTCTGACAGTGCGGCACTCCCTCCGTTCTTACCCTCCGACAGTGCGGCGCTCCCTCAGTACTGACCTTCTGACAGTGCGGCACTCCCTCAGTACTGACCCTCCCACAGTGCGGCACTCCCTCAGTACTGACCCTCCCACAATGTTGCACCCCCTCAGCAGTGACCCTCCCTCAGTGCGGCACTCCCTCAGTACTGACCCTCTGACAGTGCGGCGCTCCCTCAGTACTGACCCTCCGACAGTGTGGCACTCCCTCAGTACTGACCCTCTGACAGTGCGGCGCTCCCTCAGCACTGACCCTCTGACAGTGCGGCGCTCCCTCAGTACTGACCCTCCGACAGTGTGGCACTCCCTCAGTACTGACCCTCTGACAGTGCAGCGCTCCCTCAGTACTGACCCTCCCACAGTGCGGCACTCCCTCAGTACTGACCCTCCCACAGTGCGGCGCTCCCTCAGTACTGACCCTCTGACAGTGCGGCACTCCATCAGTACTGACCCTCTGACAGTGCGGCGCTCCCTCAGTACTGACCCACTGACAGTGCAGCACTCCCTCAGCACTGACCCTCTGACAGTGCGGCGCTCCCCCAGTTCTGACCCTCCCACAGTGCGGCGCTCCCTCAGTACTGACCCTCTGACAGTGCGGCATTCCCTCAGTACTGACCCACTGACAGTGCAGCACTCCCTCAGCACTGACCCTCCGACAGTGCGGCACTCCCTCAGTACTGACCCTCCGACAGTACAGCGTCCCTCAGTACTGACCATCTGACAGTGCGGCACTCCCTCAGTACTGACCCTCTGATAGTGCAGCACTGCCTCAGTACTGACCCTCTGACAGTGCGGCACTCCCTCAGTACTGACCCTCCCACAGTGCGGCGCTCCCTCAGTACTGACCCTCTCACAGTGCAGCACTCCCTCAGTACTGACCCTCTGACAGTGCGGCACTCCCTCAGTACTGACACTCTGACAGTGCGGCACTCCTTCAGCACTGACCCTCTGACAGTGCGGCACTCCCTCAGTACTGACCCTCTGACAGTGCGGCGCTCCCTCAGTACTGACCCTCTGACAGAGCGGCACTCGCTCAGTACTGACCCTCCCACAGTGCGGCGCTCCCTCAGTACTGACCCTCCCACAGTGCGGCACTCCCTCAGTACTGACCCTCCCACAGTGCGGCTCTCCCTCAGTACTTACCCTCCGACAGTGCGGAGCTCCCTCGGTACCGACCCTCCCACAGTGCGGCGCTCCCTCAGTACTGATCCTCCAACAGTGAGGCGCTCCCTCAGTACTGACCCTCTGACAGTGCGGCGCTCCCTCAGTACTGACCCTCTGACTGTGCGGCACTCCCTCAGTACTGACCCTCTGACAGTGCGGCACTCCCTCCGTTCTTACCCTCCGACAGTGCGGCGCTCCCTCAGTACTGACCTTCTGACAGTGCGGCACTCCCTCAGTACTGACCCTCCCACAGTGCGGCACTCCCTCAGTACTGACCCTCCCACAATGTTGCACCCCCTCAGCAGTGACCCTCCCTCAGTGCGGCACTCCCTCAGTACTGACCCTCTGACAGTGCGGCGCTCCCTCAGTACTGACCCTCCGACAGTGTGGCACTCCCTCAGTACTGACCCTCTGACAGTGCGGCGCTCCCTCAGCACTGACCCTCTGACAGTGCGGCGCTCCCTCAGTACTGACCCTCCGACAGTGTGGCACTCCCTCAGTACTGACCCTCTGACAGTGCAGCGCTCCCTCAGTACTGACCCTCTGACAGTGTGGCACTCCCTCAGTACTGACCCTCTGACAGTGCGGCGCTCCCTCAGTACTGACCCTCCCACAGTGCGGCGCTCACTCAGTACTGACCCTCCCACAGTGCGGAGCTCGCTCAGTACTGACCCTCTGACAGTGCGGCACTCCCTCCATTCTGACCCTCCGACAGTGGAGCACTCCCTCAGTACTGACCCTCTGACAGTGCGGCGCTCCCTCGGTACTGACCCTCCCACAGTGCGACGCTCCCTCAGTACTGACCCTCCCTCAGTGCGGCGCTCCCTCAGTACTGACCCTCTGACAGTGCGGCACTGCCTCAGTACTGACCCTCCCACAGTGCGGCACGCCCTCAGTACTGACCCTCCCACAGTGCGGCTCTCCCTCAGTACTGACCCTCTGACAGTGCGGCACTCCCTCAGTACTGACCCTCCCACAGTGCGGCACGCCCTCAGTACTGACCCTCCCACAGTGCGGCTCTCCCTCAGTACTGACCCACTGACAGTGCAGCGCTCCCTCAGTACTGACCCTCCCACAGTGCGGCACTCCCTCAGTACTGACCCTCCCACAGTGCGGCGCTCCCTCAGTACTGACCCTCTGACAGTGCGGCACTCCATCAGTACTGACCCTCTGACAGTGCGGCGCTCCCTCAGTACTGACCCACTGACAGTGCAGCACTCCCTCAGCACTGACCCTCTGACAGTGCGGCGCTCCCCCAGTTCTGACCCTCCCACAGTGCTGCGCTCCCTCAGTACTGACCCTCTGACAGTGCGGCATTCCCTCAGTACTGACCCACTGACAGTGCAGCACTCCCTCAGCACTGACCCTCCGACAGTGCGGCACTCCCTCAGTACTGACCCTCCGACAGTACAGCGTCCCTCAGTACTGACCATCTGACAGTGCGGCACTCCCTCAGTACTGACCCTCTGATAGTGCAGCACTGCCTCAGTACTGACCCTCTGACAGTGCGGCACTCCCTCAGTACTGACCCTCCCACAGTGCGGCGCTCCCTCAGTACTGACCCTCTCACAGTGCAGCACTCCCTCAGTACTGACCCTCTGACAGTGCGGCACTCCCTCAGTACTGACACTCTGACAGTGCGGCACTCCTTCAGCACTGACCCTCTGACAGTGCGGCACTCCCTCAGTACTGACCCTCTGACAGTGCGGCGCTCCCTCAGTACTGACCCTCTGACAGAGCGGCACTCGCTCAGTACTGACCCTCCCACAGTGCGGCGCTCCCTCAGTACTGACCCTCCCACAGTGCGGCACTCCCTCAGTACTGACCCTCCCACAGTGCGGCTCTCCCTCAGTACTTACCCTCCGACAGTGCGGAGCTCCCTCGGTACCGACCCTCCCACAGTGCGGCGCTCCCTCAGTACTGATCCTCCAACAGTGAGGCGCTCCCTCAGTACTGACCCTCTGACAGTGCGGCACTCCCTCAGTACTGACCCTCTGACAGTGCGGCACTCCCTCCGTTCTTACCCTCCGACAGTGCGGCGCTCCCTCAGTACTGACCTTCTGACAGTGCGGCACTCCCTCAGTACTGACCCTCCCACAATGTTGCACCCCCTCAGCAGTGACCCTCCCTCAGTGCGGCACTCCCTCAGTACTGACCCTCTGACAGTGCGGCGCTCCCTCAGTACTGACCCTCTGACAGTGCGGCGCTCCCTCAGTACTGAACCTCTGACAGTGCGGCACTCCCTCCGTTCTTACCCTCCGACAGTGCGGCGCTCCCTCAGTACTGACCTTCTGACAGTGCGGCACTCCCTCAGTACTGACCCTCCCACAATGTTGCACCCCCTCAGCAGTGACCCTCCCTCAGTGCGGCACTCCCTCAGTACTGACCCTCTGACAGTGCGGCGCTCCCTCAGTACTGACCCTCTGACAGTGCGGCACTCCCTCCGTTCTTACCCTCCGACAGTGCGGCGCTCCCTCAGTACTGACCTTCTGACAGTGCGGCACTCCCTCAGTACTGACCCTCCCACAATGTTGCACCCCCTCAGCAGTGACCCTCCCTCAGTGCGGCACTCCCTCAGTACTGACCCTCTGACAGTGCGGCGCTCCCTCAGTACTGACCCTCTGACAGTGCGGCGCTCCCTCAGTACTGACCCTCCGACAGTGTGGCACTCCCTCAGTACTGACCCTCTGACAGTGCGGCGCTCCCTCAGCACTGACCCTCTGACAGTGCGGCGCTCCCTCAGTACTGACCCTCCGACAGTGTGGCACTCCCTCAGTACTGACCCTCTGACAGTGCAGCGCTCCCTCAGTACTGACCCTCTGATAGTGTGGCACTCCCTCAGTACTGACCCTCTGACAGTGCGGCGCTCCCTCAGTACTGACCCTCCCACAGTGCGGCGCTCACTCAGTACTGACCCTCCCACAGTGCGGAGCTCGCTCAGTACTGACCCTCTGACAGTGCGGCACTCCCTCCATTCTGACCCTCCGACAGTGGAGCACTCCCTCAGTACTGACCCTCTGACAGTGCGGCGCTCCCTCGGTACTGACCCTCCCACAGTGCGACGCTCCCTCAGTACTGACCCTCCCACAGTGCGGCGCTCCCTCAGTACTGACCCTCCCACAGTGCGGCGCACCCTCAGTACTGACACTCTGACAGTGCGGCGCTCCCTCAGTACTGACCCTCCCACAGTGCGGCGCTCCCTCAGTACTGACCCTCTGACAGTGCGGCACTCCCTCTGTACTGACCCTCTGACAGTGCGGCGCTCCCTCGGTACTGACCCTCTGACAGTGCGGCGCTCCCTCGGTACTGACCCTCCCACAGTGCGGCGCTCCCTCAGTACTGACCTTCTGACAGTGCGGCACTCCCTCAGTACTGACCCTCCCAGAGTGTGGCACCCCCTCAGCAGTGACCCTCCCTCAGTGCGGCACTCCCTCAGTACTGATCCTCCGACAGTGCGGCACTCCCTCAGTACTGACCCTCTGACAGTGCGGCACTCCCTCAGTACTGACCCTCCCACAGTGAGGCACCCCCTCAGCACTGACCTTCCGAAAGTGCGGTGCTCCCTCAGCACTGACCCTCCCACAGTGCGGCGCTCCCTCAGTACTGACCCTCCCTCAGTGCGGCGTTCCCTCAGTACTGACCCTCCCACAGTGCGGCACTCCCTCAGTACTGACCCTCTGACAGTGCGGTGCTCCCTCAGTACTGACCCTCTGACAGTGCGGCACTCCCTCAGTACTGACCCTTTGACAGTGCGGCGCTCCCTCAGTACTGACCCTCTGACAGTGCGGCGCTCCCTCAATACTGACCATCCCACAGTGCGGCACTCCCTCAGTACTGACCATCTGTCAGTGCGGTGCTCCCTCAGTACTGACCCTCTGACAGTGCAGCACTCCCTCAGTATTGACCCTCTGACAGTGCGGCACTCCCTCAGTACTGACCCTCCCACAGTGCGGCGCTCCCTCAGTACAGACCCTCTGACAGTGCGGCGCTCCCTCAGTACTGACCCTCTGACAGTGCGGCGCTCCCTCAGTACTGACCCTCTGACAGTGCGGCACTCCCTCAGTACTGACCCTCTGACAGTGCGGCACACCCTCCGTTCTTACCCTCCGACAGTGCGGCGCTCCCTCAGTACTGACCTTCTGACAGTGCGGCACTCCCTCAGTACTGACCCTCCTAGAGTGTGGCACCCCCTCAGCAGTGACCCTCCCTCAGTGCGGCACTCCCTCAGTACTGATCCTCCGACAGTGCGGCACTCCCTCAATACTGACCCTCTGACAGTGCGGCACTCCCTCAGTACTGACCCTCCCACAGTGAGGCACCCCCTCAGCACTGACCTTCCGACAGTGCGGTGCTCCCTCAGCACTGACCCTCCCACAGTGCGGCGCTCCCTCAGTACTGACCCTCCCACAGTGCGGCGTTCCCTCAGTACTGACCCTCTGACAGTGCGGCGCTCCCTCAGTACTGACCATCTGACAGTGCGGCGCTCCCTCAGTACTGACCCTCATTCAGTGCAGCGCTCCCTCAGTACTGACCATCTGACAGTGCGGCGCTCCCTCAGTACTGACCCTCCCACAGTGCGGCACTCCCTCAGTCCTGACCCTCCCACAGTGCGGCACTCCCTCAGTACTGACCCTCCCACAGTGCGGCACTCCCTCAGTACTGACCCTCTGACAGTGCGGCACTCCCTCAGTACTGACCCTCCCACAGTGCGGTGCTCCCTCAGTACTGACCCTCTGACAGTGCGGCACTCCCTCAGTACTGACCCTTTGACAGTGCGGCGCTCCCTCAGTACTGACCCTCTGACAGTGCGGCGCTCCCTCATTACTGACCCTCCCACAGTGCGGCACTCCCTCAGTACTGACCATCTGTCAGTGTGGTGCTCCCTCAGTACTGACCCTCTCACAGTGCGGCGCTCCCTCAGTACTGACCCTCCCACAGTGCGGCACTCCCTCAGTACTGTCCCTCTGACAGTGCGGCACTCCCTCAGTACTGACTCTCCCACAGTGCGGCACTCCCTCAGTACTGACCCTCTGACAGTGCAGCACTCCCTCAGTACTGACCATCTGTCAGTGTGGTGCTCCCTCAGTACTGACCCTCTGACAGTGCGGCGCTCCCTCAGTACTGACCCTCCCACAGTGCGGCACTCCCTCAGTACTGACCCTCCCACAGTGCGGCGCTCCCTCAGTACTGACCCTCCCACAGTGCGGCGCTCCTTCAGTACTGACCCTCCCACAGTGCGGCGCTCCCTTAGTACTGACCCTCCCACAGTGCGGCGCTCCATCAGTACTGACCCTCCCACAGTGCGGCGCTCCCTCAGTACTGACCCTCCCACAGTGCGGCGCTCCCTCAGTACTGACCCTCTGACAGTGCGGTGCTCCCTCAGCACTGACCCTCTCACAGTGCGGCGTTCCCTCAGTACTGACCCTCCCACAGTGCGGCGCTCCCTCAGTACTGACCCTCCCACAGTGCAGCGCTCCCTCAGTACTGACCCTCTGACAGTGCGGTGCTCCCTCAGCACTGACCCTCTCACAGTGCGGCGTTCCCTCAGTACTGACCCTCCCACAGTGCGGCGCTCCCTCAGTACTGACCCTCCCACAGTGCGGCGCTCCCTCAGTACTGACCCTCTGACAGTGCGGCACTCCCTCAGTACTGACCCTCTGACAGTGCGGCGCTCCCTCAGTACTGACCCTCTGACAGTGCGGCGCTCCCTCAGCACTGACCCTCTGACAGTGCGGCACTCCCTCAGTACTGACCCTCTGACAGTGCGGCACTCCCTCAGTACTGACCCTCTGACAGTGCGGCGCTCCCTCAGTACTGACCCTCTGACAGTGCGGCGCTCCCTCAGTACTGACCCTCTGACAGTGCGGCGCTCCCTCAGCACTGACCCTCTGACAGTGCGGCACTCCCTCAGTACTGACCCTCTGACAGTGCGGCACTCCATCAGTACTGACCCTCTGACAGTGCGGCGCTCCCTCAGTACTGACCCACTGACAGTGCAGCACTCCCTCAGCACTGACCCTCTGACAGTGCGGCGCTCCCCCAGTTCTGACCCCCTGACAGTGCAGCACTCCCTCCGTTCTTACCCTCCGACAGTGCGGCGCTCCCTCAGTACTGACCTTCTGACAGTGCGGCACTCCCTCAGTACTGACCCTCCCACAATGTTGCACCCCCTCAGCAGTGACCCTCCCTCAGTGCGGCACTCCCTCAGTACTGACCCTCTGACAGTGCGGCGCTCCCTCAGTACTGACCCTCTGACAGTGCGGCGCTCCCTCAGTACTGAACCTCTGACAGTGCGGCACTCCCTCAGTACTGACCCTCCGACAGTGTGGCACTCCCTCAGTACTGACCCTCTGACAGTGCGGCGCTCCCTCAGCACTGACCCTCTGACAGTGCGGCGCTCCCTCAGTACTGACCCTCCGACAGTGTGGCACTCCCTCAGTACTGACCCTCTGACAGTGCAGCGCTCCCTCAGTACTGACCCTCTGACAGTGTGGCACTCCCTCAGTACTGACCCTCTGACAGTGCGGCGCTCCCTCAGTACTGACCCTCCCACAGTGCGGCGCTCACTCAGTACTGACCCTCCCACAGTGCGGAGCTCGCTCAGTACTGACCCTCTGACAGTGCGGCACTCCCTCCATTCTGACCCTCCGACAGTGGAGCACTCCCTCAGTACTGACCCTCTGACAGTGCGGCGCTCCCTCGGTACTGACCCTCCCACAGTGCGACGCTCCCTCAGTACTGACCCTCCCACAGTGCGGCGCTCCCTCAGTACTGACCCTCCCACAGTGCGGCGCACCCTCAGTACTGACACTCTGACAGTGCGGCGCTCCCTCAGTACTGACCCTCCCACAGTGCGGCGCTCCCTCAGTACTGACCCTCTGACAGTGCGGCACTCCCTCTGTACTGACCCTCTGACAGTGCGGCGCTCCCTCGGTACTGACCCTCTGACAGTGCGGCGCTCCCTCGGTACTGACCCTCCCACAGTGCGGCGCTCCCTCAGTACTGACCTTCTGACAGTGCGGCACTCCCTCAGTACTGACCCTCCCAGAGTGTGGCACCCCCTCAGCAGTGACCCTCCCTCAGTGCGGCACTCCCTCAGTACTGATCCTCCGACAGTGCGGCACTCCCTCAGTACTGACCCTCTGACAGTGCGGCACTCCCTCAGTACTGACCCTCCCACAGTGAGGCACCCCCTCAGCACTGACCTTCCGAAAGTGCGGTGCTCCCTCAGCACTGACCCTCCCACAGTGCGGCGCTCCCTCAGTACTGACCCTCCCTCAGTGCGGCGTTCCCTCAGTACTGACCCTCCCACAGTGCGGCACTCCCTCAGTACTGACCCTCTGACAGTGCGGTGCTCCCTCAGTAATGACCCTCTGACAGTGCGGCACTCCCTCAGTACTGACCCTTTGACAGTGCGGCGCTCCCTCAGTACTGACCCTCTGACAGTGCGGCGCTCCCTCAATACTGACCATCCCACAGTGCGGCACTCCCTCAGTACTGACCATCTGTCAGTGCGGTGCTCCCTCAGTACTGACCCTCTGACAGTGCAGCACTCCCTCAGTATTGACCCTCTGACAGTGCGGCACTCCCTCAGTACTGACCCTCCCACAGTGCGGCGCTCCCTCAGTACAGACCCTCTGACAGTGCGGCGCTCCCTCAGTACTGACCCTCTGACAGTGCGGCGCTCCCTCAGTACTGACCCTCTGACAGTGCGGCACTCCCTCAGTACTGACCCTCTGACAGTGCGGCACACCCTCCGTTCTTACCCTCCGACAGTGCGGCGCTCCCTCAGTACTGACCTTCTGACAGTGCGGCACTCCCTCAGTACTGACCCTCCTAGAGTGTGGCACCCCCTCAGCAGTGACCCTCCCTCAGTGCGGCACTCCCTCAGTACTGATCCTCCGACAGTGCGGCACTCCCTCAATACTGACCCTCTGACAGTGCGGCACTCCCTCAGTACTGACCCTCCCACAGTGAGGCACCCCCTCAGCACTGACCTTCCGACAGTGCGGTGCTCCCTCAGCACTGACCCTCCCACAGTGCGGCGCTCCCTCAGTACTGACCCTCCCACAGTGCGGCGTTCCCTCAGTACTGACCCTCTGACAGTGCGGCGCTCCCTCAGTACTGACCATCTGACAGTGCGGCGCTCCCTCAGTACTGACCCTCATTCAGTGCAGCGCTCCCTCAGTACTGACCATCTGACAGTGCGGCGCTCCCTCAGTACTGACCCTCCCACAGTGCGGCACTCCCTCAGTCCTGACCCTCCCACAGTGCGGCACTCCCTCAGTACTGACCCTCCCACAGTGCGGCACTCCCTCAGTACTGACCCTCTGACAGTGCGGCACTCCCTCAGTACTGACCCTCCCACAGTGCGGTGCTCCCTCAGTACTGACCCTCTGACAGTGCGGCACTCCCTCAGTACTGACCCTTTGACAGTGCGGCGCTCCCTCAGTACTGACCCTCTGACAGTGCGGCGCTCCCTCATTACTGACCCTCCCACAGTGCGGCACTCCCTCAGTACTGACCATCTGTCAGTGTGGTGCTCCCTCAGTACTGACCCTCTCACAGTGCGGCGCTCCCTCAGTACTGACCCTCCCACAGTGCGGCACTCCCTCAGTACTGACCCTCTGACAGTGCGGCACTCCCTCAGTACTGACCCTCCCACAGTGCGGCACTCCCTCAGTACTGACCCTCTGACAGTGCAGCACTCCCTCAGTACTGACCATCTGTCAGTGTGGTGCTCCCTCAGTACTGACCCTCTGACAGTGCGGCGCTCCCTCAGTACTGACCCTCCCACAGTGCGGCACTCCCTCAGTACTGACCCTCCCACAGTGCGGCGCTCCCTCAGTACTGACCCTCCCACAGTGCGGCGCTCCTTCAGTACTGACCCTCCCACAGTGCGGCGCTCCCTTAGTACTGACCCTCCCACAGTGCGGTGCTCCCTCAGCACTGACCCTCTCACAGTGCGGCGTTCCCTCAGTACTGACCCTCCCACAGTGCGGCGCTCCCTCAGTACTGACCCTCCCACAGTGCAGCGCTCCCTCAGTACTGACCCTCTGACAGTGCGGTGCTCCCTCAGCACTGACCCTCTCACAGTGCGGCGTTCCCTCAGTACTGACCCTCCCACAGTGCGGCGCTCCCTCAGTACTGACCCTCCCACAGTGCGGCGCTCCCTCAGTACTGACCCTCTGACAGTGCGGCACTCCCTCAGTACTGACCCTCTGACAGTGCGGCGCTCCCTCAGTACTGACCCTCTGACAGTGCGGCGCTCCCTCAGCACTGACCCTCTGACAGTGCGGCACTCCCTCAGTACTGACCCTCTGACAGTGCGGCACTCCCTCAGTACTGACCCTCTGACAGTGCGGCGCTCCCTCAGTACTGACCCTCTGACAGTGCGGCGCTCCCTCAGTACTGACCCTCTGACAGTGCGGCGCTCCCTCAGCACTGACCCTCTGACAGTGCGGCACTCCCTCAGTACTGACCCTCTGACAGTGCGGCACTCCATCAGTACTGACCCTCTGACAGTGCGGCTCTCCCTCAGTACTGACCCACTGACAGTGCAGCACTCCCTCAGCACTGACCCTCTGACAGTGCGGCGCTCCCCCAGTTCTGACCCCCTGACAGTGCAGCACTCCCGCAGTACTGACCCTCTGACAGTGCGGCGCTCCCTCAGTAGCGACACTCTGACAGTGCGGCACTCCCTCAGTACTGACCCTCTGACAGTGCGGCACTCCCTCAGTACCGACCCTCTGACAGTGCGGCACTCTCTCAGTACTGACCCTCCCACAGTGCGGCACTCCCTCAGTACCGACCCTCTGACAGTGCGGCGCTCCCTCAGTACTGACCCTCCCACAGTGCGGCGCTCCCTCAGTACTGACCCTCTGACAGTGCGGCATTCCCTCAGTACTGACCCACTGACAGTGCAGCACTCCCTCAGCACTGACCCTCCGACAGTGCGGCACTCCCTCAGTACTGACCCTCCGACAGTACAGCGTCCCTCAGTACTGACCATCTGACAGTGCGGCACTCCCTCAGTACTGACCCTCTGATAGTGCAGCACTGCCTCAGTACTGACCCTCTGACAGTGCGGCACTCCCTCAGTACTGACCCTCCCACAGTGCGGCGCTCCCTCAGTACTGACCCTCTCACAGTGCAGCACTCCCTCAGTACTGACCCTCTGACAGTGCGGCACTCCCTCAGTACTGACACTCTGACAGTGCGGCACTCCTTCAGTACTGACCCTCTGACAGTGCGGCACTCCCTCAGTACTGACCCTCTGACAGTGCGGCGCTCCCTCAGTACTGACCCTCTGACAGAGCGGCACTCGCTCAGTACTGACCCTCCCACAGTGCGGCGCTCCCTCAGTACTGACCCTCCCACAGTGCGGCACTCCCTCAGTACTGACCCTCCCACAGTGCGGCTCTCCCTCAGTACTTACCCTCCCACAGTGCGGAGCTCCCTCGGTACCGACCCTCCCACAGTGCGGCGCTCCCTCAGTACTGATCCTCCAACAGTGAGGCGCTCCCTCAGTACTGACCCTCTGACAGTGCGGCGCTCCCTCAGTACTGACCCTCTGACTGTGCGGCACTCCCTCAGTACTGACCCTCTGACAGTGCGGCACTCCCTCCGTTCTTACCCTCCGACAGTGCGGCGCTCCCTCAGTACTGACCTTCTGACAGTGCGGCACTCCCTCAGTACTGACCCTCCCACAGTGTTGCACCCCCTCAGCAGTGACCCTCCCTCAGTGCGGCAGTCCCTCAGTACTGACCCTCTGACAGTGCGGCGCTCCCTCAGTACTGACCCTCTGACAGTGCGGCGCTCCCTCAGTACTGACCATCTGACAGTGCGGCACTCCCTCAGTACTGACCCTCTGATAGTGCAGCACTGCCTCAGTACTGACCCTCTGACAGTGCGGCACTCCCTCAGTACTGACCCTCCCACAGTGCGGCGCTCCCTCAGTACTGACCCTCTCACAGTGCAACACTCCCTCAGTACTGACCCTCTGACAGTGCGGCACTCCCTCAGTACTGACACTCTGACAGTGCGGCACTCCTTTAGTACTGACCCTCTGACAGTGCGGCACTCCCTCAGTACTGACCCTCTGACAGAGCGGCACTCGCTCAGTACTGACCCTCCCACAGTGCGGCGCTCCCTCAGTACTGACCCTCCCACAGTGCGGCACTCCCTCAGTACTGACCCTCCCACAGTGCGGCTCTCCCTCAGTACTTACCCTCCGACAGTGCGGAGCTCCCTCGGCACCGACCCTCCCACAGTGCGGCGCTCCCTCAGTACTGACCCTCCCACAGTGCGGCACTCCCTCAGTACTGACCCTCCCACAGTGCGGCTCTCCCTCAGTACTGACCCTCCGACAGTGCGGAGCTCCCTCGGCACCGACCCTCCCACAGTGAGGCGCTCCCTCAGTACTGACCCTCTGACAGTGCGGCGCTCCCTCAGTACTGACCCTCTGACTGTGCGGCACTCCCTCCGTTCTTACCCTCCGACAGTGCGGCGCTCCCTCAGTACTGACCCTCCCACAGTGTTGCACCCCCTCAGCACTGACCCTCCGACAGTGCAGCACTCCCTCAGTACTGACCCTCCCACAGTGTTGCACCCCCTCAGCAGTGACCCTCCCTCAGTGCGGCACTCCCTCAGTACTGACCCTCTGACAGTGCGGCGCTCCCTCAGTACTGACCCTCTGACAGTGCGGCGCTCCCTCAGTACTGACCCTCTGACAGTGCGGCACTCCCTCAGTACTGACCCTCCGACAGTGTGGCACTCCCTCAGTACTGACCCTCTGACAGTGCGGCGCTCCCTCAGCACTGACCCTCTGACAGTGCGGCGCTCCCTCAGTACTGACCCTCCGACAGTGTGGCACTCCCTCAGTACTGACCCTCTGACAGTGCAGCGCTCCCTCAGTACTGACCCTCTGACAGTGCGGCGCTCCCTCAGTACTGACCCTCTGACAGTGTGGCACTCCCTCAGTACTGACCCTCTGACAGTGCGGCGCTCCCTCAGTACTGACCCTCTGACAGTGCGGCCCTCCCTCAGTACTGACACTCTGACAGTGCGGCGCTCCCTCAGTACTGACCCTCTGACAGTGCGGCACTCCCTCAGTACTGACCCTCTGACAGTGTGGCTCCCTCAGTACTGACCCTCCCACAGTGCGGCACTCCCTCCATTCTGACCCTCCGACAGTGGGGCACTCCCTCAGTACTGACCCTCTGACAGTGCGGCGCTCCCTCGGTACTGACCCTCCCACAGTGCGACGCTCCCTCAGTACTGACCCTCCCACAGTGCGGCGCTCCCTCAGTACTGACCCTCCCACAGTGCGGCGCTCCCTCAGTACTGACACTCTGACAGTGCGGCGCTCCCTCAGTACTGACCCTCCCACAGTGCGGCGCTCCCTCAGTACTGACCCTCTGACAGTGCGGCACTCCCTCTGTACTGACCCTCTGACAGTGCGGCGCTCCCTCGGTACTGACCCTCTGACAGTGCGGCGCTCCCTCGGTACTGACCCTCCCACAGTGCGGCGCTCCCTCAGTACTGACCTTCTGACAGTGCGGCACTCCCTCAGTACTGACCCTCCCAGAGTGTGGCACCCCCTCAGCAGTGACCCTCCCTCAGTGCGGCACTCCCTCAGTACTGATCCTCCGACAGTGCGGCACTCCCTCAGTACTGACCCTCTGACAGTGCGGCACTCCCTCAGTACTGACCCTCCCACAGTGAGGCACCCCCTCAGCACTGACCTTCCGACAGTGCGGTGCTCCCTCAGCACTGACCCTCCCACAGTGCGGCGCTCCCTCAGTACTGACCCTCCCACAGTGCGGCGTTCCCTCAGTACTGACCCTCCCACAGTGCGGCACTCCCTCAGTACTGACCCTCTGACAGTGTGGCACTCCCTCAGTACTGACCCTCATTCAGTGCAGCGCTCCCTCAGTACTGACCATCTGACAGTGCGGCGCTCCCTCAGTACTGACCCTCCCACAGTGCGGCACTCCCTCAGTCCTGACCCTCCCACAGTGCGGCACTCCCTCAGTACTGACCCTCCCACAGTGCGGCACTCCCTCAGTACTGACCCTCTGACAGTGCGGCACTCCCTCAGTACTGACCCTCCCACAGTGCGGTGCTCCCTCAGTACTGACCCTCTGACAGTGCGGCACTCCCTCAGTACTGACCCTTTGACAGTGCGGCGCTCCCTCAGTACTGACCCTCTGACAGTGCGGCGCTCCCTCATTACTGACCCTCCCACAGTGCGGCACTCCCTCAGTACTGACCATCTGTCAGTGTGGTGCTCCCTCAGTACTGACCCTCTCACAGTGCGGCGCTCCCTCAGTACTGACCCTCCCACAGTGCGGCACTCCCTCAGTACTGTCCCTCTGACAGTGCGGCACTCCCTCAGTACTGACTCTCCCACAGTGCGGCACTCCCTCAGTACTGACCCTCTGACAGTGCAGCACTCCCTCAGTACTGACCATCTGTCAGTGTGGTGCTCCCTCAGTACTGACCCTCTGACAGTGCGGCGCTCCCTCAGTACTGACCCTCCCACAGTGCGGCACTCCCTCAGTACTGACCCTCCCACAGTGCGGCGCTCCCTCAGTACTGACCCTCCCACAGTGCGGCGCTCCTTCAGTACTGACCCTCCCACAGTGCGGCGCTCCCTTAGTACTGACCCTCCCACAGTGCGGCGCTCCATCAGTACTGACCCTCCCACAGTGCGGCGCTCCCTCAGTACTGACCCTCCCACAGTGCGGCGCTCCCTCAGTACTGACCCTCTGACAGTGCGGTGCTCCCTCAGCACTGACCCTCTCACAGTGCGGCGTTCCCTCAGTACTGACCCTCCCACAGTGCGGCGCTCCCTCAGTACTGACCCTCCCACAGTGCAGCGCTCCCTCAGTACTGACCCTCTGACAGTGCGGTGCTCCCTCAGCACTGACCCTCTCACAGTGCGGCGTTCCCTCAGTACTGACCCTCCCACAGTGCGGCGCTCCCTCAGTACTGACCCTCCCACAGTGCGGCGCTCCCTCAGTACTGACCCTCTGACAGTGCGGCACTCCCTCAGTACTGACCCTCTGACAGTGCGGCGCTCCCTCAGTACTGACCCTCTGACAGTGCGGCGCTCCCTCAGCACTGACCCTCTGACAGTGCGGCACTCCCTCAGTACTGACCCTCTGACAGTGCGGCACTCCCTCAGTACTGACCCTCTGACAGTGCGGCGCTCCCTCAGTACTGACCCTCTGACAGTGCGGCGCTCCCTCAGTACTGACCCTCTGACAGTGCGGCGCTCCCTCAGCACTGACCCTCTGACAGTGCGGCACTCCCTCAGTACTGACCCTCTGACAGTGCGGCACTCCATCAGTACTGACCCTCTGACAGTGCGGCGCTCCCTCAGTACTGACCCACTGACAGTGCAGCACTCCCTCAGCACTGACCCTCTGACAGTGCGGCGCTCCCCCAGTTCTGACCCCCTGACAGTGCAGCACTCCCTCCGTTCTTACCCTCCGACAGTGCGGCGCTCCCTCAGTACTGACCTTCTGACAGTGCGGCACTCCCTCAGTACTGACCCTCCCACAATGTTGCACCCCCTCAGCAGTGACCCTCCCTCAGTGCGGCACTCCCTCAGTACTGACCCTCTGACAGTGCGGCGCTCCCTCAGTACTGACCCTCTGACAGTGCGGCGCTCCCTCAGTACTGAACCTCTGACAGTGCGGCACTCCCTCAGTACTGACCCTCCGACAGTGTGGCACTCCCTCAGTACTGACCCTCTGACAGTGCGGCGCTCCCTCAGCACTGACCCTCTGACAGTGCGGCGCTCCCTCAGTACTGACCCTCCGACAGTGTGGCACTCCCTCAGTACTGACCCTCTGACAGTGCAGCGCTCCCTCAGTACTGACCCTCTGACAGTGTGGCACTCCCTCAGTACTGACCCTCTGACAGTGCGGCGCTCCCTCAGTACTGACCCTCCCACAGTGCGGCGCTCACTCAGTACTGACCCTCCCACAGTGCGGAGCTCGCTCAGTACTGACCCTCTGACAGTGCGGCACTCCCTCCATTCTGACCCTCCGACAGTGGAGCACTCCCTCAGTACTGACCCTCTGACAGTGCGGCGCTCCCTCGGTACTGACCCTCCCACAGTGCGACGCTCCCTCAGTACTGACCCTCCCACAGTGCGGCGCTCCCTCAGTACTGACCCTCCCACAGTGCGGCGCACCCTCAGTACTGACACTCTGACAGTGCGGCGCTCCCTCAGTACTGACCCTCCCACAGTGCGGCGCTCCCTCAGTACTGACCCTCTGACAGTGCGGCACTCCCTCTGTACTGACCCTCTGACAGTGCGGCGCTCCCTCGGTACTGACCCTCTGACAGTGCGGCGCTCCCTCGGTACTGACCCTCCCACAGTGCGGCGCTCCCTCAGTACTGACCTTCTGACAGTGCGGCACTCCCTCAGTACTGACCCTCCCAGAGTGTGGCACCCCCTCAGCAGTGACCCTCCCTCAGTGCGGCACTCCCTCAGTACTGATCCTCCGACAGTGCGGCACTCCCTCAGTACTGACCCTCTGACAGTGCGGCACTCCCTCAGTACTGACCCTCCCACAGTGAGGCACCCCCTCAGCACTGACCTTCCGAAAGTGCGGTGCTCCCTCAGCACTGACCCTCCCACAGTGCGGCGCTCCCTCAGTACTGACCCTCCCTCAGTGCGGCGTTCCCTCAGTACTGACCCTCCCACAGTGCGGCACTCCCTCAGTACTGACCCTCTGACAGTGCGGTGCTCCCTCAGTAATGACCCTCTGACAGTGCGGCACTCCCTCAGTACTGACCCTTTGACAGTGCGGCGCTCCCTCAGTACTGACCCTCTGACAGTGCGGCGCTCCCTCAATACTGACCATCCCACAGTGCGGCACTCCCTCAGTACTGACCATCTGTCAGTGCGGTGCTCCCTCAGTACTGACCCTCTGACAGTGCAGCACTCCCTCAGTATTGACCCTCTGACAGTGCGGCACTCCCTCAGTACTGACCCTCCCACAGTGCGGCGCTCCCTCAGTACAGACCCTCTGACAGTGCGGCGCTCCCTCAGTACTGACCCTCTGACAGTGCGGCGCTCCCTCAGTACTGACCCTCTGACAGTGCGGCACTCCCTCAGTACTGACCCTCTGACAGTGCGGCACACCCTCCGTTCTTACCCTCCGACAGTGCGGCGCTCCCTCAGTACTGACCTTCTGACAGTGCGGCACTCCCTCAGTACTGACCCTCCTAGAGTGTGGCACCCCCTCAGCAGTGACCCTCCCTCAGTGCGGCACTCCCTCAGTACTGATCCTCCGACAGTGCGGCACTCCCTCAATACTGACCCTCTGACAGTGCGGCACTCCCTCAGTACTGACCCTCCCACAGTGAGGCACCCCCTCAGCACTGACCTTCCGACAGTGCGGTGCTCCCTCAGCACTGACCCTCCCACAGTGCGGCGCTCCCTCAGTACTGACCCTCCCACAGTGCGGCGTTCCCTCAGTACTGACCCTCTGACAGTGCGGCGCTCCCTCAGTACTGACCATCTGACAGTGCGGCGCTCCCTCAGTACTGACCCTCATTCAGTGCAGCGCTCCCTCAGTACTGACCATCTGACAGTGCGGCGCTCCCTCAGTACTGACCCTCCCACAGTGCGGCACTCCCTCAGTCCTGACCCTCCCACAGTGCGGCACTCCCTCAGTACTGACCCTCCCACAGTGCGGCACTCCCTCAGTACTGACCCTCTGACAGTGCGGCACTCCCTCAGTACTGACCCTCCCACAGTGCGGTGCTCCCTCAGTACTGACCCTCTGACAGTGCGGCACTCCCTCAGTACTGACCCTTTGACAGTGCGGCGCTCCCTCAGTACTGACCCTCTGACAGTGCGGCGCTCCCTCATTACTGACCCTCCCACAGTGCGGCACTCCCTCAGTACTGACCATCTGTCAGTGTGGTGCTCCCTCAGTACTGACCCTCTCACAGTGCGGCGCTCCCTCAGTACTGACCCTCCCACAGTGCGGCACTCCCTCAGTACTGACCCTCTGACAGTGCGGCACTCCCTCAGTACTGACCCTCCCACAGTGCGGCACTCCCTCAGTACTGACCCTCTGACAGTGCAGCACTCCCTCAGTACTGACCATCTGTCAGTGTGGTGCTCCCTCAGTACTGACCCTCTGACAGTGCGGCGCTCCCTCAGTACTGACCCTCCCACAGTGCGGCACTCCCTCAGTACTGACCCTCCCACAGTGCGGCGCTCCCTCAGTACTGACCCTCCCACAGTGCGGCGCTCCTTCAGTACTGACCCTCCCACAGTGCGGCGCTCCCTTAGTACTGACCCTCCCACAGTGCGGCGCTCCATCAGTACTGACCCTCCCACAGTGCGGCGCTCCCTCAGTACTGACCCTCCCACAGTGCGGCGCTCCCTCAGTACTGACCCTCTGACAGTGCGGTGCTCCCTCAGCACTGACCCTCTCACAGTGCGGCGTTCCCTCAGTACTGACCCTCCCACAGTGCGGCGCTCCCTCAGTACTGACCCTCCCACAGTGCAGCGCTCCCTCAGTACTGACCCTCTGACAGTGCGGTGCTCCCTCAGCACTGACCCTCTCACAGTGCGGCGTTCCCTCAGTACTGACCCTCCCACAGTGCGGCGCTCCCTCAGTACTGACCCTCCCACAGTGCGGCGCTCCCTCAGTACTGACCCTCTGACAGTGCGGCACTCCCTCAGTACTGACCCTCTGACAGTGCGGCGCTCCCTCAGTACTGACCCTCTGACAGTGCGGCGCTCCCTCAGCACTGACCCTCTGACAGTGCGGCACTCCCTCAGTACTGACCCTCTGACAGTGCGGCACTCCCTCAGTACTGACCCTCTGACAGTGCGGCGCTCCCTCAGTACTGACCCTCTGACAGTGCGGCGCTCCCTCAGTACTGACCCTCTGACAGTGCGGCGCTCCCTCAGCACTGACCCTCTGACAGTGCGGCACTCCCTCAGTACTGACCCTCTGACAGTGCGGCACTCCATCAGTACTGACCCTCTGACAGTGCGGCTCTCCCTCAGTACTGACCCACTGACAGTGCAGCACTCCCTCAGCACTGACCCTCTGACAGTGCGGCGCTCCCCCAGTTCTGACCCCCTGACAGTGCAGCACTCCCGCAGTACTGACCCTCTGACAGTGCGGCGCTCCCTCAGTACCGACACTCTGACAGTGCGGCACTCCCTCAGTACTGACCCTCTGACAGTGCGGCACTCCCTCAGTACCGACCCTCTGACAGTGCGGCACTCTCTCAGTACTGACCCTCCCACAGTGCGGCACTCCCTCAGTACCGACCCTCTGACAGTGCGGCGCTCCCTCAGTACTGACCCTCCCACAGTGCGGCGCTCCCTCAGTACTGACCCTCTGACAGTGCGGCATTCCCTCAGTACTGACCCACTGACAGTGCAGCACTCCCTCAGCACTGACCCTCCGACAGTGCGGCACTCCCTCAGTACTGACCCTCCGACAGTACAGCGTCCCTCAGTACTGACCATCTGACAGTGCGGCACTCCCTCAGTACTGACCCTCTGATAGTGCAGCACTGCCTCAGTACTGACCCTCTGACAGTGCGGCACTCCCTCAGTACTGACCCTCCCACAGTGCGGCGCTCCCTCAGTACTGACCCTCTCACAGTGCAGCACTCCCTCAGTACTGACCCTCTGACAGTGCGGCACTCCCTCAGTACTGACACTCTGACAGTGCGGCACTCCTTCAGTACTGACCCTCTGACAGTGCGGCACTCCCTCAGTACTGACCCTCTGACAGTGCGGCGCTCCCTCAGTACTGACCCTCTGACAGAGCGGCGCTCCCTCAGTACTGACCCTCCCACAGTGCGGCACTCCCTCAGTACTGACCCTCCCACAGTGCGGCTCTCCCTCAGTACTTACCCTCCCACAGTGCGGAGCTCCCTCGGTACCGACCCTCCCACAGTGCGGCGCTCCCTCAGTACTGATCCTCCAACAGTGAGGCGCTCCCTCAGTACTGACCCTCTGACAGTGCGGCGCTCCCTCAGTACTGACCCTCTGACTGTGCGGCACTCCCTCAGTACTGACCCTCTGACAGTGCGGCACTCCCTCCGTTCTTACCCTCCGACAGTGCGGCGCTCCCTCAGTACTGACCTTCTGACAGTGCGGCACTCCCTCAGTACTGACCCTCCCACAGTGTTGCACCCCCTCAGCAGTGACCCTCCCTCAGTGCGGCAGTCCCTCAGTACTGACCCTCTGACAGTGCGGCGCTCCCTCAGTACTGACCCTCTGACAGTGCGGCGCTCCCTCAGTACTGACCATCTGACAGTGCGGCACTCCCTCAGTACTGACCCTCTGATAGTGCAGCACTGCCTCAGTACTGACCCTCTGACAGTGCGGCACTCCCTCAGTACTGACCCTCCCACAGTGCGGCGCTCCCTCAGTACTGACCCTCTCACAGTGCAACACTCCCTCAGTACTGACCCTCTGACAGTGCGGCACTCCCTCAGTACTGACACTCTGACAGTGCGGCACTCCTTTAGTACTGACCCTCTGACAGTGCGGCACTCCCTCAGTACTGACCCTCTGACAGAGCGGCACTCGCTCAGTACTGACCCTCCCACAGTGCGGCGCTCCCTCAGTACTGACCCTCCCACAGTGCGGCACTCCCTCAGTACTGACCCTCCCACAGTGCGGCTCTCCCTCAGTACTTACCCTCCGACAGTGCGGAGCTCCCTCGGCACCGACCCTCCCACAGTGCGGCGCTCCCTCAGTACTGACCCTCCCACAGTGCGGCACTCCCTCAGTACTGACCCTCCCACAGTGCGGCTCTCCCTCAGTACTTACCCTCCGACAGTGCGGAGCTCCCTCGGCACCGACCCTCCCACAGTGAGGCGCTCCCTCAGTACTGACCCTCTGACAGTGCGGCGCTCCCTCAGTACTGACCCTCTGACTGTGCGGCACTCCCTCCGTTCTTACCCTCCGACAGTGCGGCGCTCCCTCAGTACTGACCCTCCCACAGTGTTGCACCCCCTCAGCACTGACCCTCCGACAGTGCAGCACTCCCTCAGTACTGACCCTCCCACAGTGTTGCACCCCCTCAGCAGTGACCCTCCCTCAGTGCGGCACTCCCTCAGTACTGACCCTCTTACAGTGCGGCGCTCCCTCAGTACTGACCCTCTGACAGTGCGGCGCTCCCTCAGTACTGACCCTCTGACAGTGCGGCACTCCCTCAGTACTGACCCTCCGACAGTGTGGCACTCCCTCAGTACTGACCCTCTGACAGTGCGGCGCTCCCTCAGCACTGACCCTCTGACAGTGCGGCGCTCCCTCAGTACTGACCCTCCGACAGTGTGGCACTCCCTCAGTACTGACCCTCTGACAGTGCAGCGCTCCCTCAGTACTGACCCTCTGACAGTGCGGCGCTCCCTCAGTACTGACCCTCTGACAGTGTGGCACTCCCTCAGTACTGACCCTCTGACAGTGCGGCGCTCCCTCAGTACTGACCCTCTGACAGTGCGGCGCTCCCTCAGTACTGACCCTCTGACAGTGCGGCCCTCCCTCAGTACTGACACTCTGACAGTGCGGCGCTCCCTCAGTACTGACCCTCTGACAGTGCGGCACTCCCTCAGTACTGACCCTCTGACAGTGTGGCTCCCTCAGTACTGACCCTCCCACAGTGCGGCACTCCCTCCATTCTGACCCTCCGACAGTGGGGCACTCCCTCAGTACTGACCCTCTGACAGTGCGGCGCTCCCTCGGTACTGACCCTCCCACAGTGCGACGCTCCCTCAGTACTGACCCTCCCACAGTGCGGCGCTCCCTCAGTACTGACCCTCCCACAGTGCGGCGCTCCCTCAGTACTGACACTCTGACAGTGCGGCGCTCCCTCAGTACTGACCCTCCCACAGTGCGGCGCTCCCTCAGTACTGACCCTCTGACAGTGCGGCACTCCCTCTGTACTGACCCTCTGACAGTGCGGCGCTCCCTCGGTACTGACCCTCTGACAGTGCGGCGCTCCCTCGGTACTGACCCTCCCACAGTGCGGCGCTCCCTCAGTACTGACCTTCTGACAGTGCGGCACTCCCTCAGTACTGACCCTCCCAGAGTGTGGCACCCCCTCAGCAGTGACCCTCCCTCAGTGCGGCACTCCCTCAGTACTGATCCTCCGACAGTGCGGCACTCCCTCAGTACTGACCCTCTGACAGTGCGGCACTCCCTCAGTACTGACCCTCCCACAGTGAGGCACCCCCTCAGCACTGACCTTCCGACAGTGCGGTGCTCCCTCAGCACTGACCCTCCCACAGTGCGGCGCTCCCTCAGTACTGACCCTCCCACAGTGCGGCGTTCCCTCAGTACTGACCCTCCCACAGTGCGGCACTCCCTCAGTACTGACCCTCTGACAGTGCGGTGCTCCCTCAGTACTGACCCTCTGACAGTGCGGCACTCCCTCAGGACTGACCCCTTGACAGTGCGGCGCTCCCTCAGTACTGACCCTCTGACAGTGCGGCGCTCCCTCAATACTGACCCTCCCACAGTGCGGCACTCCCTCAGTACTGACCATCTGTCAGTGCGGTGCTCCCTCAGTACTGACCCTCTGACAGTGCAGCACTCCCTCAGTACTGACCCTCTGACAGTGCGGCACTCCCTCAGTACTGACCCTCCCACAGTGCGGCGCTCCCTCAGTACAGACCCTCTGACAGTGCGGCGCTCCCTCAGTACTGACCCTCTGACAGTGCGGCGCTCCCTCAGTACTGACCCTCTGACAGTGCGGCACTCCCTCAGTACTGACCCTCTGACAGTGCGGCACACCCTCCGTTCTTACCCTCCGACAGTGCGGCGCTCCCTCGGTACTGACCCTCCCACAGTGCGGCGCTCCCTCAGTACTGACCTTCTGACAGTGCGGCACTCCCTCAGTACTGACCCTCCTAGAGTGTGGCACCCCCTCAGCAGTGACCCTCCCCCAGTGCGGCACTCCCTCAGTACTGATCCTCCGACAGTGCGGCACTCCCTCAGTACTGACCCTCTGACAGTGCGGCACTCCCTCAGTACTGACCCTCCCACAGTGAGGCACCCCCTCAGCACTGACCTTCCGACAGTGCGGTGCTCCCTCAGCACTGACCCTCCCACAGTGCGGCGCTCCCTCAGTACTGACCCTCCCACAGTGCGGCGCTCCCTCAGTACTGACCCTCCCACAGTGCGGCGTTCCCTCAGTACTGACCCTCTGACAGTGCGGCGCTCCCTCAGTACTGACCATCTGACAGTGCGACGCTCCCTCAGTACTGACCCTCATTCAGTGCAGCGCTCCCTCAGTACTGACCATCTGACAGTGCGGCGCTCCCTCAGTACTGACCCTCCCACAGTGCGGCACTCCCTCAGTCCTGACCCTCCCACAGTGCGGCACTCCCTCAGTACTGACCCTCCCACAGTGCGGCACTCCCTCAGTACTGACCCTCTGACAGTGCGGCACTCCCTCAGTACTGACCCTCCCACAGTGCGGTGCTCCCTCAGTACTGACCCTCTGACAGTGCGGCACTCCCTCAGTACTGACCCTTTGACAGTGCGGCGCTCCCTCAGTACTGACCCTCTGACAGTGCGGCGCTCCCTCAATACTGACCCTCCCACAGTGCGGCACTCCCTCAGTACTGACCATCTGTCAGTGTGGTGCTCCCTCAGTACTGACCCTCTCACAGTGCGGCGCTCCCTCAGTACTGACCCTCCCACAGTGCGGCACTCCCTCAGTGCTGACCCTCCCACAGTGCAGCGCTCCCTCAGTACTGACCCTCTGACAGTGCGGCGCTCCCTCAGTACTGACCCTCTGACAGTGCGGTGCTCCCTCAGTACTGACCCTCTGACAGTGCGGCGCTCCCTCAGTACTGACCCTCCCACAGTGCGGCACTCCCTCAGTACTGACCCTCCCACAGTGCGGCGCTCCCTCAGTACTGACCCTCCCACAGTGCGGCGCTCCTTCAGTACTGACCCTCCCACAGTGCGGCGCTCCCTTAGTACTGACCCTCCCACAGTGCGGCGCTCCCTCAGTACTGACCCTCCCACAGTGCGGCGCTCCCTCAGTACTGACCCTCCCACAGTGCGGCGCTCCCTCAGTACTGACCCTCTGACAGTGCGGTGCTCCCTCAGCACTGACCCTCTCACAGTGCGGCGTTCCCTCAGTACTGACCCTCCCACAGTGCGGCGCTCCCTCAGTACTGACCCTCCCACAGTGCGGCGCTCCCTCAGTACTGACCCTCTGACAGTGCGGCGCTCCCTCAGTACTGACCCTCTGACAGTGCGGCACTCCCTCAGTACTGACCCTCTGACAGTGCGGCGCTCCCTCAGTACTGACCCTCTGACAGTGCGGCGCTCCCTCAGCACTGACCCTCTGACAGTGCGGCACTCCCTCAGTACTGACCCTCTGACAGTGCGGCACTCCCTCAGTACTGACCCTCTGACAGTGCGGCACTCCCTCAGTACTGACCCTCTGACAGTGCGGCGCTCCCTCAGTACTGACCCTCCGACAGTGCGGCGCTCCCTCAGTACTGACCTTCTGACAGTGCGGCACTCCCTCAGTACTGACCCTCCCAGAGTGTGGCACCCCCTCAGCAGTGACCCTCCCTCAGTGCGGCACTCCCTCAGTACTGATCCTCCGACAGTGCGGCACCCCCTCAGCACTGACCTTCCGACAGTGCGGTGCTCCCTCAGCACTGACCCTCCCACAGTGCGGCGCTCCCTCAGTACTGACCCTCCCACAGTGCGGCGTTCCCTCAGTACTGACCCTCTGACAGTGCGGCGCTCCCTCAGTACTGACCATCTGACAGTGCGGCGCTCCCTCAGTACTGACCCTCATTCAGTGCAGCGCTCCCTCAGTACTGACCATCTGACAGTGCGGCGCTCCCTCAGTACTGACCCTCCCACAGTGCGGCACTCCCTCAGTCCTGACCCTCCCACAGTGCGGCACTCCCTCAGTACTGACCCTCCCACAGTGCGGCACTCCCTCAGTACTGACCCTCTGACAGTGCGGCACTCCCTCAGTACTGACCCTCCCACAGTGCGGTGCTCCCTCAGTACTGACCCTCTGACAGTGCGGCACTCCCTCAGTACTGACCCTTTGACAGTGCGGCGCTCCCTCAGTACTGACCCTCTGACAGTGCGGCGCTCCCTCAATACTGACCCTCCCACAGTGCGGCACTCCCTCAGTACTGACCATCTGTCAGTGTGGTGCTCCCTCAGTACTGACCCTCTCACAGTGCGGCGCTCCCTCAGTACTGACCCTCCCACAGTGCGGCACTCCCTCAGTGCTGACCCTCCCACAGTGCAGCGCTCCCTCAGTACTGACCCTCTGACAGTGCCGCGCTCCCTCAGTACTGACCCTCTGACAGTGCGGTGCTCCCTCAGTACTGACCCTCTGACAGTGCGGCGCTCCCTCAGTACTGACCCTCCCACAGTGCGGCACTCCCTCAGTACTGACCCTCCCACAGTGCGGCGCTCCCTCAGTACTGACCCTCCCACAGTGCGGCGCTCCTTCAGTACTGACCCTCCCACAGTGCGGCGCTCCCTTAGTACTGACCCTCCCACAGTGCGGCGCTCCCTCAGTACTGACCCTCCCACAGTGCGGCGCTTCCTCAGTACTGACCCTCCCACAGTGCGGCGCTCCCTCAGTACTGACCCTCTGACAGTGCGGTGCTCCCTCAGCACTGACCCTCTCACAGTGCGGCGTTCCCTCAGTACTGACCCTCCCACAGTGCGGCGCTCCCTCAGTACTGACCCTCCCACAGTGCGGCGCTCCCTCAGTACTGACCCTCTGACAGTGCGGCGCTCCCTCAGTACTGACCCTCTGACAGTGCGGCGCTCCCTCAGTACTGTCCCTCTGACAGTGCGGCACTCCCTCAGTACTGACCCTCTGACAGTGCAGCACTCCCTCTGTACTGACCCTCCGACAGTGCTGCACTCCCTCAGTACTGACCCTCTGACAGTGCGGCGCTCCCTCAGTACTGACCCTCTGACAGTGCAGCACTCCCTCAGTACTGACCCTCTGACAGTGCGGCACTCCCTCAGCACTGACCCTCCCACATTGCGGCGCTCCCTCAGTACTGACCCTCTGACAGTGCGGCACTCCCTCAGTACTGACCCTCTGACAGTGCGGCACTCCCTCAGTACTGACCCTCCCACAGTGCGGCGCTCCCTCAGTACTGACCCTCCCACAGTGTGGCACTCCCTCAGTACTGACCCTCCCACAGTGCGGCACTCCCTCTGTTCTTACCCTCCGACAGTGCGGCGCTCCCTCAGTACTGACCTTCTGACAGTGCGGCACTCCCTCAGTACTGACCCTCCCACAATGTTGCACCCCCTCAGCAGTGACCCTCCCTCAGTGCGGCACTCCCTCAGTACTGACCCTCTGACAGTGCGGCGCTCCCTCAGTACTGAACCTCTGACTGTGCGGCACTCCCTCAGTACTGACCCTCCGACAGTGTGGCACTCCCTCAGTACTGACCCTCTGACAGTGCGGCGCTCCCTCAGCACTGACCCTCTGACAGTGCGGCGCTCCCTCAGTACTGACCCTCCGACAGTGTGGCACTCCCTCAGTACTGACCCTCTGACAGTGCAGCGCTCCCTCAGTACTGACCCTCTGACAGTGTGGCACTCCCTCAGTACTGACCCTCTGACAGTGCGGCGCTCCCTCAGTACTGACCCTCCCACAGTGCGGCGCTCACTCAGTACTGACCCTCCCACAGTGCGGAGCTCGCTCAGTACTGACCCTCTGACAGTGCGGCACTCCCTCCATTCTGACCCTCCGACAGTGGAGCACTCCCTCAGTACTGACCCTCTGACAGTGCGGCGCTCCCTCGGTACTGACCCTCCCACAGTGCGACGCTCCCTCAGTACTGACCCTCCCACAGTGCGGCGCTCCCTCAGTACTGACCCTCCCACAGTGCGGCGCACCCTCAGTACTGACACTCTGACAGTGCGGCGCTCCCTCAGTACTGACCCTCCCACAGTGCGGCGCTCCCTCAGTACTGACCCTCTGACAGTGCGGCACTCCCTCTGTACTGACCCTCTGACAGTGCGGCGCTCCCTCGGTACTGACCCTCTGACAGTGCGGCGCTCCCTCGGTACTGACCCTCCCACAGTGCGGCGCTCCCTCAGTACTGACCTTCTGACAGTGCGGCACTCCCTCAGTACTGACCCTCCCAGAGTGTGGCACCCCCTCAGCAGTGACCCTCCCTCAGTGCGGCACTCCCTCAGTACTGATCCTCCGACAGTGCGGCACTCCCTCAGTACTGACCCTCTGACAGTGCGGCACTCCCTCAGTACTGACCCTCCCACAGTGAGGCACCCCCTCAGCACTGACCTTCCGAAAGTGCGGTGCTCCCTCAGCACTGACCCTCCCACAGTGCGGCGCTCCCTCAGTACTGACCCTCCCTCAGTGCGGCGTTCCCTCAGTACTGACCCTCCCACAGTGCGGCACTCCCTCAGTACTGACCCTCTGACAGTGCGGTGCTCCCTCAGTACTGACCCTCTGACAGTGCGGCACTCCCTCAGTACTGACCCTTTGACAGTGCGGCGCTCCCTCAGTACTGACCCTCTGACAGTGCGGCGCTCCCTCAATACTGACCATCCCACAGTGCGGCACTCCCTCAGTACTGACCATCTGTCAGTGCGGTGCTCCCTCAGTACTGACCCTCTGACAGTGCAGCACTCCCTCAGTACTGACCCTCTGACAGTGCGGCACTCCCTCAGTACTGACCCTCCCACAGTGCGGCGCTCCCTCAGTACAGACCCTCTGACAGTGCGGCGCTCCCTCAGTACTGACCCTCTGACAGTGCGGCGCTCCCTCAGTACTGACCCTCTGACAGTGCGGCACTCCCTCAGTACTGACCCTCTGACAGTGCGGCACACCCTCCGTTCTTACCCTCCGACAGTGCGGCGCTCCCTCAGTACTGACCTTCTGACAGTGCGGCACTCCCTCAGTACTGACCCTCCTAGAGTGTGGCACCCCCTCAGCAGTGACCCTCCCTCAGTGCGGCACTCCCTCAGTACTGATCCTCCGACAGTGCGGCACTCCCTCAATACTGACCCTCCCACAGTGCGGCGCTCCCTCAGTACTGACCCTCCCACAGTGCGGCGTTCCCTCAGTACTGACCCTCTGACAGTGCGGCGCTCCCTCAGTACTGACCATCTGACAGTGCGGCGCTCCCTCAGTACTGACCCTCATTCAGTGCAGCGCTCCCTCAGTACTGACCATCTGACAGTGCGGCGCTCCCTCAGTACTGACCCTCCCACAGTGCGGCACTCCCTCAGTCCTGACCCTCCCACAGTGCGGCACTCCCTCAGTACTGTCCCTCCCACAGTGCGGCACTCCCTCAGTACTGACCCTCTGACAGTGCGGCACTCCCTCAGTACTGACCCTCCCACAGTGCGGTGCTCCCTCAGTACTGACCCTCTGACAGTGCGGCACTCCCTCAGTACTGACCCTTTGACAGTGCGGCGCTCCCTCAGTACTGACCCTCTGACAGTGCGGCGCTCCCTCATTACTGACCCTCCCACAGTGCGGCACTCCCTCAGTACTTACCATCTGTCAGTGTGGTGCTCCCTCAGTACTGACCCTCTCACAGTGCGGCGCTCCCTCAGTACTGACCCTCCCACAGTGCGGCACTCCCTCAGTGCTGACCCTCCCACAGTGCAGCGCTCCCTCAGTACTGACCCTCTGACAGTGCGGCGCTCCCTCAGTACTGACCCTCTGACATTGCGGTGCTCCCTCAGTACTGACCCTCTGACAGTGCGGCGCTCCCTCAGTACTGACCCTCCCACAGTGCGGCACTCCCTCAGTACTGACCCTCCCACAGTGCGGCGCTCCCTCAGTACTGACCCTCCCACAGTGCGGCGCTCCTTCAGTACTGACCCTCCCACAGTGCGGCGCTCCCTCAGTACTGACCCTCCCACAGTGCGGCGCTCCATCAGTACTGACCCTCCCACAGTGCGGCGCTCCCTCAGTACTGACCCTCCCACAGTGCGGCGCTCCCTCAGTACTGACCCTCTGACAGTGCGGTGCTCCCTCAGCACTGACCCTCTCACAGTGCGGCGTTCCCTCAGTACTGACCCTCCCACAGTGCGGCGCTCCCTCAGTACTGACCCTCCCACAGTGCAGCGCTCCCTCAGTACTGACCCTCTGACAGTGCGGTGCTCCCTCAGCACTGACCCTCTCACAGTGCGGCGTTCCCTCAGTACTGACCCTCCCACAGTGCGGCGCTCCCTCAGTACTGACCCTCCCACAGTGCGGCGCTCCCTCAGTACTGACCCTCTGACAGTGCGGCACTCCCTCAGTACTGACCCTCTGACAGTGCGGCGCTCCCTCAGTACTGACCCTCTGACAGTGCGGCGCTCCCTCAGCACTGACCCTCTGACAGTGCGGCACTCCCTCAGTACTGACCCTCTGACAGTGCGGCACTCCCTCAGTACTGACCCTCTGACAGTGCGGCGCTCCCTCAGTACTGACCCTCTGACAGTGCGGCGCTCCCTCAGTACTGACCCTCTGACAGTGCGGCGCTCCCTCAGCACTGACCCTCTGACAGTGCGGCACTCCCTCAGTACTGACCCTCTGACAGTGCGGCACTCCATCAGTACTGACCCTCTGACAGTGCGGCGCTCCCTCAGTACTGACCCACTGACAGTGCAGCACTCCCTCAGCACTGACCCTCTGACAGTGCGGCGCTCCCCCAGTTCTGACCCCCTGACATTGCAGCACTCCCGCAGTACTGACCCTCTGACAGTGCGGCGCTCCCTCAGTACCGACACTCTGACAGTGCGGCACTCCCTCAGTACTGACCCTCTGACAGTGCGGCACTCCCTCAGTACCGACCCTCTGACAGTGCGGCACTCTCTCAGTACTGACCCTCCCACAGTGCGGCACTCCCTCAGTACCGACCCTCTGACAGTGCGGCGCTCCCTCAGTACTGACCCTCCCACAGTGCGGCGCTCCCTCAGTACTGACCCTCTGACAGTGCGGCATTCCCTCAGTACTGACCCACTGACAGTGCAGCACTCCCTCAGCACTGACCCTCCGACAGTGCGGCACTCCCTCAGTACTGACCCACCGACAGTACAGCGTCCCTCAGTACTGACCATCTGACAGTGCGGCACTCCCTCAGTACTGACCCTCTGATAGTGCAGCACTGCCTCAGTACTGACCCTCTGACAGTGCGGCACTCCCTCAGTACTGACCCTCCCACAGTGCGGCGCTCCCTCAGTACTGACCCTCTCACAGTGCAGCACTCCCTCAGTACTGACCCTCTGACAGTGCGGCACTCCCTCAGTACTGACACTCTGACAGTGCGGCACTCCTTCAGTACTGACCCTCTGACAGTGCGGCACTCCCTCAGTACTGACCCTCTGACAGTGCGGCGCTCCCTCAGTACTGACCCTCTGACAGAGCGGCACTCGCTCAGTACTGACCCTCCCACAGTGCGGCGCTCCCTCAGTACTGACCCTCCCACAGTGCGGCACTCCCTCAGTACTGACCCTCCCACAGTGCGGCTCTCCCTCAGTACTTACCCTCCCACAGTGCGGAGCTCCCTCGGTACCGACCCTCCCACAGTGCGGCGCTCCCTCAGTACTGATCCTCCAACAGTGAGGCGCTCCCTCAGTACTGACCCTCTGACAGTGCGGCGCTCCCTCAGTACTGACCCTCTGACTGTGCGGCACTCCCTCAGTACTGACCCTCTGACAGTGCGGCACTCCCTCCGTTCTTACCCTCCGACAGTGCGGCGCTCCCTCAGTACTGACCTTCTGACAGTGCGGCACTCCCTCAGTACTGACCCTCCCACAGTGTTGCACCCCCTCAGCAGTGACCCTCCCTCAGTGCGGCAGTCCCTCAGTACTGACCCTCTGACAGTGCGGCGCTCCCTCAGTACTGACCCTCTGACAGTGCGGCGCTCCCTCAGTACTGACCATCTGACAGTGCGGCACTCCCTCAGTACTGACCCTCTGATAGTGCAGCACTGCCTCAGTACTGACCCTCTGACAGTGCGGCACTCCCTCAGTACTGACCCTCCCACAGTGCGGCGCTCCCTCAGTACTGACCCTCTCACAGTGCAACACTCCCTCAGTACTGACCCTCTGACAGTGCGGCACTCCCTCAGTACTGACACTCTGACAGTGCGGCACTCCTTCAGTACTGACCCTCTGACAGTGCGGCACTCCCTCAGTACTGACCCTCTGACAGTGCGGCGCTCCCTCAGTACTGACCCTCTGACAGAGCGGCACTCGCTCAGTACTGACCCTCCCACAGTGCGGCGCTCCCTCAGTACTGACCCTCCCACAGTGCGGCACTCCCTCAGTACTGACCCTCCCACAGTGCGGCTCTCCCTCAGTACTTACCCTCCGACAGTGCGGAGCTCCCTCGGTACCGACCCTCCCACAGTGCGGCGCTCCCTCAGTACTGATCCTCCAACAGTGAGGCGCTCCCTCAGTACTGACCCTCTGACAGTGCGGCGCTCCCTCAGTACTGACCCTCTGACTGTGCGGCACTCCCTCCGTTCTTACCCTCCGACAGTGCGGCGCTCCCTCAGTACTAAACTTCTGACAGTGCGGCACTCCCTCAGTACTGACCCTCCCACAGTGTTGCACCCCCTCAGCAGTGACCCTCCCTCAGTGCGGCACTCCCTCAGTACTGACCCTCTGACAGTGCGGCGCTCCCTCAGTACTGACCCTCTGACAGTGCGGCACTCCCTCAGTACTGACCCTCCGACAGTGTGGCACTCCCTCAGTACTGACCCTCTGACAGTGCGGCGCTCCCTCAGCACTGACCCTCTGACAGTGCGGCGCTCCCTCAGTACTGACCCTCCGACAGTGTGGCGCTCCCTCAGTACTGACCCTCTGACAGTGCAGCGCTCCCTCAGTACTGACCCTCTGACAGTGCGGCGCTCCCTCAGTACTGACCCTCTGACAGTGTGGCACTCCCTCAGTACTGACCCTCTGACAGTGCGGCGCTCCCTCAGTACTGACCCTCTGACAGTGCGGCGCTCCCTCAGTACTGACCCTCTGACAGTGCGGCCCTCCCTCAGTACTGACCCTCTGACAGTGCGGCGCTCCCTCAGTACTGACCCTCTGACAGTGCGGCACTCCCTCAGTACTGACCCTCTGACAGTGTGGCTCCCTCAGTACTGACCCTCCCACAGTGCGGCACTCCCTCCATTCTGACCCTCCGACAGTGGGGCACTCCCTCAGTACTGACCCTCTGACAGTGCGGCGCTCCCTCGGTACTGACCCTCCCACAGTGCGACGCTCCCTCAGTACTGACCCTCCCACAGTGCGGCGCTCCCTCAGTACTGACCCTCCCACAGTGCGGCGCTCCCTCAGTACTGACACTCTGACAGTGCGGCGCTCCCTCAGTACTGACCCTCCCACAGTGCGGCGCTCCCTCAGTACTGACCCTCTGACAGTGCGGCACTCCCTCTGTACTGACCCTCTGACAGTGCCCGCTCCCTCGGTACTGACCCTCTGAGGTGCGGCACTCCCTCTGTACTGACCCTCTGACAGTGCGGCGCTCCCTCAGTACTGACCTTCTGACAGTGCGGCACTCCCTCAGTACTGACCCTCCCAGAGTGTGGCACCCCCTCAGCAGTGACCCTCCCTCAGTGCGGCACTCCCTCAGTACTGATCCTCCGACAGTGCGGCACTCCCTCAGTACTGACCCTCTGACAGTGCGGCACTCCCTCAGTACTGACCCTCCCACAGTGAGGCACCCCCTCAGCACTGACCTTCCGACAGTGCGGTGCTCCCTCAGCACTGACCCTCCCACAGTGCGGCGCTCCCTCAGTACTGACCCTCCCACAGTGCGGCGTTCCCTCAGTACTGACCCTCCCACAGTGCGGCACTCCCTCAGTACTGACCCTCTGACAGTGCGGTGCTCCCTCAGTACTGACCCTCTGACAGTGCGGCACTCCCTCAGTACTGACCCCTTGACAGTGCGGCGCTCCCTCAGTACTGACCCTCTGACAGTGCGGCGCTCCCTCAATACTGACCCTCCCACAGTGCGGCACTCCCTCAGTACTGACCATCTGTCAGTGCGGTGCTCCCTCAGGACTGACCCTCTGACAGTGCAGCACTCCCTCAGTACTGACCCTCTGACAGTGCGGCACTCCCTCAGTACTGACCCTCCCACAGTGCGGCGCTCCCTCAGTACAGACCCTCTGACAGTGCGGCGCTCCCTCAGTACTGACCCTCTGACAGTGCGGCGCTCCCTCAGTACTGACCCTCTGACAGTGCGGCACTCCCTCAGTACTGACCCTCTGACAGTGCGGCACACCCTCCGTTCTTACCCTCCGACAGTGCGGCGCTCCCTCGGTACTGACCCTCCCACAGTGCGGCGCTCCCTCAGTACTGACCTTCTGACAGTGCGGCACTCCCTCAGTACTGACCCTCCTAGAGTGTGGCACCCCCTCAGCAGTGACCCTCCCCCAGTGCGGCACTCCCTCAGTACTGATCCTCCGACAGTGCGGCACTCCCTCAGTACTGACCCTCTGACAGTGCGGCACTCCCTCAGTACTGACCCTCCCACAGTGAGGCACCCCCTCAGCACTGACCTTCCGACAGTGCGGTGCTCCCTCAGCACTGACCCTCCCACAGTGCGGCGCTCCCTCAGTACTGACCCTCCCACAGTGCGGCGCTCCCTCAGTACTGACCCTCCCACAGTGCGGCATTCCCTCAGTACTGACCCTCTGACAGTGCGGCGCTCCCTCAGTACTGACCATCTGACAGTGCGACGCTCCCTCAGTACTGACCCTCATTCAGTGCAGCGCTCCCTCAGTACTGACCATCTGACAGTGCGGCGCTCCCTCAGTACTGACCCTCCCACAGTGCGGCACTCCCTCAGTCCTGACCCTCCCACAGTGCGGCACTCCCTCAGTACTGACCCTCCCACAGTGCGGCACTCCCTCAGTACTGACCCTCTGACAGTGCGGCACTCCCTCAGTACTGACCCTCCCACAGTGCGGTGCTCACTCAGTACTGACCCTCTGACAGTGCGGCACTCCCTCAGTACTGACCCTTTGACAGTGCGGCGCTCCCTCAGTACTGACCCTCTGACAGTGCGGCGCTCCCTCAATACTGACCCTCCCACAGTGCGGCACTCCCTCAGTACTGACCATCTGTCAGTGTGGTGCTCCCTCAGTACTGACCCTCTCACAGTGCGGCGCTCCCTCAGTACTGACCCTCCCACAGTGCGGCACTCCCTCAGTGCTGACCCTCCCACAGTGCAGCGCTCCCTCAGTACTGACCCTCTGACAGTGCGGCGCTCCCTCAGTACTGACCCTCTGACAGTGCGGTGCTCCCTCAGTACTGACCCTCTGACAGTGCGGCGCTCCCTCAGTACTGACCCTCCCACAGTGCGGCACTCCCTCAGTACTGACCCTCCCACAGTGCGGCGCTCCCTCAGTACTGACCCTCCCACAGTGCGGCGCTCCTTCAGTACTGACCCTCCCAGAGTGCGGCGCTCCCTTAGTACTGACCCTCCCACAGTGCGGCGCTCCCTCAGTACTGACCCTCCCACAGTGCGGCGCTCCCTCAGTACTGACCCTCCCACAGTGCGGCGCTCCCTCAGTACTGACCCTCTGACAGTGCGG
Source organism: Scyliorhinus torazame (assembly GCF_047496885.1). NCBI lineage: Eukaryota > Metazoa > Chordata > Chondrichthyes > Carcharhiniformes > Scyliorhinidae > Scyliorhinus > Scyliorhinus torazame. The sequence goes on along the minus strand of NC_092732.1, from coordinate 31,966,072 downwards.
TGCTCCCTCAGCACTGACCCTCTCACAGTGCGGCGTTCCCTCAGTACTGACCCTCCCACAGTGCGGCGCTCCCTCAGTACTGACCCTCCCACAGTGCGGCGCTCCCTCAGTACTGATCCTCTGACAGTGCGGCGCTCCCTCAGTACTGACCCTCTGACAGTGCGGCACTCCCTCAGTACTGACCCTCTGACAGTGCGGCGCTCCCTCAGTACTGACCCTCTGACAGTGCGGCGCTCCCTCAGCACTGACCCTCTGACAGTGCGGCACTCCCTCAGTACTGACCCTCTGACAGTGCGGCACTCCCTCAGTACTGACCCTCTGACAGTGCGGCACTCCCTCAGTACTGACCCTCTGACAGTGCGGCGCTCCCTCAGTACTGACCCTCCGACAGTGCGGCGCTCCCTCAGTACTGACCTTCTGACAGTGCGGCACTCCCTCAGTACTGACCCTCCCAGAGTGTGGCACCCCCTCAGCAGTGACCCTCCCTGAGTGCGGCACTCCCTCAGTACTGATCCTCCGACAGTGCGGCACCCCCTCAGCACTGACCTTCCGACAGTGCGGTGCTCCCTCAGCACTGACCCTCCCACAGTGCGGCGCTCCCTCAGTACTGACCCTCCCACAGTGCGGCGTTCCCTCAGTACTGACCCTCTGACAGTGCGGCGCTCCCTCAGTACTGACCATCTGACAGTGCGGCGCTCCCTCAGTACTGACCCTCATTCAGTGCAGCGCTCCCTCAGTACTGACCATCTGACAGTGCGGCGCTCCCTCAGTACTGACCCACCCACAGTGCGGCACTCCCTCAGTCCTGACCCTCCCACAGTGCGGCACTCCCTCAGTACTGACCCTCCCACAGTGCGGCACTCCCTCAGTACTGACCCTCTGACAGTGCGGCACTCCCTCAGTACTGACCCTCCCACAGTGCGGTGCTCCCTCAGTACTGACCCTCTGACAGTGCGGCACTCCCTCAGTACTGACCCTTTGACAGTGCGGCGCTCCCTCAGTACTGACCCTCTGACAGTGCGGCGCTCCCTCAGTACTGACCATCTGTCAGTGTGGTGCTCCCTCAGTACTGACCCTCTCACAGTGCGGCGCTCCCTCAGTACTGACCCTCCCACAGTGCGGCACTCCCTCAGTGCTGACCCTCCCACAGTGCAGCGCTCCCTCAGTACTGACCCTCTGACAGTGCCGCGCTCCCTCAGTACTGACCCTCTGACAGTGCGGTGCTCCCTCAGTACTGACCCTCTGACAGTGCGGCGCTCCCTCAGTACTGACCCTCCCACAGTGCGGCACTCCCTCAGTACTGACCCTCCCACAGTGCGGCGCTCCCTCAGTACTGACCCTCCCACAGTGCGGCGCTCCTTCAGTACTGACCCTCCCACAGTGCGGCGCTCCCTTAGTACTGACCCTCCCACAGTGCGGCGCTCCCTCAGTACTGACCCTCCCACAGTGCGGCGCTCCCTCAGTACTGACCCTCCCACAGTGCGGCGCTCCCTCAGTACTGACCCTCTGACAGTGCGGTGCTCCCTCAGCACTGACCCTCTCACAGTGCGGCGTTCCCTCAGTACTGACCCTCCCACAGTGCGGCGCTCCCTCAGTACTGACCCTCCCACAGTGCGGCGCTCCCTCAGTACTGACCCTCTGACAGTGCGGCGCTCCCTCAGTACTGACCCTCTGACAGTGCGGCGCTCCCTCAGTACTGTCCCTCTGACAGTGCGGCACTCCCTCAGTACTGACCCTCTGACAGTGCAGCACTCCCTCTGTACTGACCCTCCGACAGTGCTGCACTCCCTCAGTACTGACCCTCTGACAGTGCGGCGCTCCCTCAGTACTGACCCTCTGACAGTGCAGCACTCCCTCAGTACTGACCCTCTGACAGTGCGGCACTCCCTCAGCACTGACCCTCCCACATTGCGGCGCTCCCTCAGTACTGACCCTCTGACAGTGCGGCACTCCCTCAGTACTGACCCTCCCACAGTGCGGCGCTCCCTCAGTACTGACCCTCCCACAGTGTGGCACTCCCTCAGTACTGACCCTCTGACAGTGCGGCACTCCCTCAGTACTGACCCTCCCACAGTGCGGCGCTCCCTCAGTACTGACCCTCTGACAGTGCGGCACTCCCTCAGTACTGACCCTCCCACAGTGCGGCGCTCCCTCAGTACTGACCCTCTGACAGTGCGGCACTCCCTCAGTACTGACCCTCCCACAGTGCGGCTCTCCCTCAGTACTTACCCTCCGACAGTGCGGAGCTCCCTCGGTACCGACCCTCCCACAGTGCGGCGCTCCCTCAGTACTGAACCTCCAACAGTGAGGCGCTCCCTCAGTACTGACCCTCTGACAGTGCGGCGCTCCCTCAGTACTGACCCTCTGACTGTGCGGCACTCCCTCAGTACTGACCCTCTGACAGTGCGGCACTCCCTCAGTACTGACCCTCTGACAGTGCGGCACTCCCTCAGCACTGACCCTCCCACATTGCGGCGCTCCCTCAGTACTGACCCTCTGATAGTGCGGCACTCCCTCAGTACTGACCCTCTGACAGTGCGGCACTCCCTCAGTACTGACCCTCTCACAGTGCGGCGCTCCCTCAGTACTGACCCTCCCACAGTGTGGCACTCCCTCAGTACTGACCCTCTGACAGTGCGGCACTCCCTCAGTACTGACCCTCCCACAGTGCGGCGCTCCCTCAGTACTGACCCTCTGACAGTGCGGCACTCCCTCAGTACTGACCCTCCCACAGTGCGGCGTTCCCTCAGTACTGACCCTCTGACAGTGCGGCGCTCCCTCAGTACTGACCATCTGACAGTGCGGCGCTCCCTCAGTACTGACCCTCATTCAGTGCAGCGCTCCCTCAGTACTGACCATCTGACAGTGCGGCGCTCCCTCAGTACTGACCCTCCCACAGTGCGGCACTCCCTCAGTCCTGACCCTCCCACAGTGCGGCACTCCCTCAGTACTGACCCTCCCACAGTGCGGCACTCCCTCAGTACTGACCCTCTGACAGTGCGGCACTCCCTCAGTACTGACCCTCCCACAGTGCGGTGCTCCCTCAGTACTGACCCTCTGACAGTGCGGCACTCCCTCAGTACTGACCCTTTGACAGTGCGGCGCTCCCTCAGTACTGACCCTCTGACAGTGCGGCGCTCCCTCAATACTGACCCTCCCACAGTGCGGCACTCCCTCAGTACTGACCATCTGTCAGTGTGGTGCTCCCTCAGTACTGACCTTCTGACAGTGCGGCACTCCCTCAGTACTGACCCTCCCAGAGTGTGGCACCCCCTCAGCAGTGACCCTCCCTCAGTGCGGCACTCCCTCAGTACTGATCCTCCGACAGTGCGGCACTCCCTCAGTACTGACCCTCTGACAGTGCGGCACTCCCTCAGTACTGACCCTCCCACAGTGAGGCACCCCCTCAGCACTGACCTTCCGACAGTGCGGTGCTCCCTCAGCACTGACCCTCCCACAGTGCGGCGCTCCCTCAGTACTGACCCTCCCACAGTGCGGCGCTCCTTCAGTACTGACCCTCCCACAGTGCGGCGCTCCCTTAGTACTGACCCTCCCACAGTGCGGCGCTCCCTCAGTACTGACCCTCCCACAGTGCGGCGCTCCCTCAGTACTGACCCTCCCACAGTGCGGCGCTCCCTCAGTACTGACCCTCTGACAGTGCGGTGCTCCCTCAGCACTGACCCTCTCACAGTGCGGCGTTCCCTCAGTACTGACCCTCCCACAGTGCGGCGCTCCCTCAGTACTGACCCTCCCACAGTGCGGCGCTCCCTCAGTACTGACCCTCTGACAGTGCGGCGCTCCCTCAGTACTGACCCTCTGACAGTGCGGCGCTCCCTCAGTACTGTCCCTCTGACAGTGCGGCACTCCCTCAGTACTGACCCTCTGACAGTGCAGCACTCCCTCTGTACTGACCCTCCGACAGTGCTGCACTCCCTCAGTACTGACCCTCTGACAGTGCGGCGCTCCCTCAGTACTGACCCTCTGACAGTGCAGCACTCCCTCAGTACTGACCCTCTGACAGTGCGGCACTCCCTCAGCACTGACCCTCCCACATTGCGGCGCTCCCTCAGTACTGACCCTCTGACAGTGCGGCACTCCCTCAGTACTGACCCTCTGACAGTGCGGCACTCCCTCAGTACTGACCCTCTCACAGTGCGGCGCTCCCTCAGTACTGACCCTCCCACAGTGTGGCACTCCCTCAGTACTGACCCTCTGACAGTGCGGCACTCCCTCAGTACTGACCCTCCCACAGTGCGGCGCTCCCTCAGTACTGACCCTCTGACAGTGCGGCACTCCCTCAGTACTGACCCTCCCACAGTGCGGCGCTCCCTCAGTACTGACCCTCTGACAGTGCGGCACTCCCTCAGTACTGACCCGCCCACAGTGCGGCTCTCCCTCAGTACTTACCCTCCGACAGTGCGGAGCTCCCTCGGTACCGACCCTCCCACAGTGCGGCGCTCCCTCAGTACTGATCCTCCAACAGTGAGGCGCTCCCTCAGTACTGACCCTCTGACAGTGCGGCGCTCCCTCAGTACTGACCCTCTGACTGTGCGGCACTCCCTCAGTACTGACCCTCTGACAGTGCGGCACTCCCTCCGTTCTTACCCTCCGACAGTGCGGCGCTCCCTCAGTACTGACCTTCTGACAGTGCGGCACTCCCTCAGTACTGACCCTCCCACAATGTTGCACCCCCTCAGCAGTGACCCTCCCTCAGTGCGGCACTCCCTCAGTACTGACCCTCTGACAGTGCGGCGCTCCCTCAGTACTGACCCTCTGACAGTGCGGCGCTCCCTCAGTACTGAACCTCTGACAGTGCGGCACTCCCTCAGTACTGACCCTCCGACAGTGTGGCACTCCCTCAGTACTGACCCTCTGACAGTGCGGCGCTCCCTCAGCACTGACCCTCTGACAGTGCGGCGCTCCCTCAGTACTGACCCTCCGACAGTGTGGCACTCCCTCAGTACTGACCCTCTGACAGTGCAGCGCTCCCTCAGTACTGACCCTCTGACAGTGTGGCACTCCCTCAGTACTGACCCTCTGACAGTGCGGCGCTCCCTCAGTACTGACCCTCCCACAGTGCGGCGCTCACTCAGTACTGACCCTCCCACAGTGCGGAGCTCGCTCAGTACTGACCCTCTGACAGTGCGGCACTCCCTCCATTCTGACCCTCCGACAGTGGGGCACTCCCTCAGTACTGACCCTCTGACAGTGCGGCGCTCCCTCGGTACTGACCCTCCCACAGTGCGACGCTCCCTCAGTACTGACCCTCCCACAGTGCGGCGCTCCCTCAGTACTGACCCTCCCACAGTGCGGCGCTCCCTCAGTACTGACACTCTGACAGTGCGGCGCTCCCTCAGTACTGACCCTCCCACAGTGCGGCGCTCCCTCAGTACTGACCCTCTGACAGTGCGGCACTCCCTCTGTACTGACCCTCTGACAGTGCGGCGCTCCCTCGGTACTGACCCTCTGACAGTGCGGCGCTCCCTCGGTACTGACCCTCCCACAGTGCGGCGCTCCCTCAGTACTGACCTTCTGACAGTGCGGCACTCCCTCAGTACTGACCCTCCCAGAGTGTGGCACCCCCTCAGCAGTGACCCTCCCTCAGTGCGGCACTCCCTCAGTACTGATCCTCCGACAGTGCGGCACTCCCTCAGTACTGACCCTCTGACAGTGCGGCACTCCCTCAGTACTGACCCTCCCACAGTGAGGCACCCCCTCAGCACTGACCTTCCGACAGTGCGGTGCTCCCTCAGCACTGACCCTCCCACAGTGCGGCGCTCCCTCAGTACTGACCCTCCCTCAGTGCGGCGTTCCCTCAGTACTGACCCTCCCACAGTGCGGCACTCCCTCAGTACTGACCCTCTGACAGTGCGGTGCTCCCTCAGTACTGACCCTCTGACAGTGCGGCACTCCCTCAGTACTGACCCTTTGACAGTGCGGCGCTCCCTCAGTACTGACCCTCTGACAGTGCGGCGCTCCCTCAATACTGACCCTCCCACAGTGCGGCACTCCCTCAGTACTGACCATCGGTCAGTGCGGTGCTCCCTCAGTACTGACCCTCTGACAGTGCAGCACTCCCTCAGTACTGACCCTCTGACAGTGCGGCACTCCCTCAGTACTGACCCTCCCACAGTGCGGCGCTCCCTCAGTACAGACCCTCTGACAGTGCGGCGCTCCCTCAGTACTGACCCTCTGACAGTGCGGCGCTCCCTCAGTACTGACCCTCTGACAGTGCCGCACTCCCTCAGTACTGACCCTCTGACAGTGCGGCACACCCTCCGTTCTTACCCTCCGACAGTGCGGCGCTCCCTCAGTACTGACCTTCTGACAGTGCGGCACTCCCTCAGTACTGACCCTCCTAGAGTGTGGCACCCCCTCAGCAGTGACCCTCCCTCAGTGCGGCACTCCCTCAGTACTGATCCTCCGACAGTGCGGCACTCCCTCAATACTGACCCTCTGACAGTGCGGCACTCCCTCAGTACTGACCCTCCCACAGTGAGGCACCCCCTCAGCACTGACCTTCCGACAGTGCGGTGCTCCCTCAGCACTGACCCTCCCACAGTGCGGCGCTCCCTCAGTACTGACCCTCCCACAGTGCGGCGTTCCCTCAGTACTGACCCTCTGACAGTGCGGCGCTCCCTCAGTACTGACCATCTGACAGTGCGGCGCTCCCTCAGTACTGACCCTCATTCAGTGCAGCGCTCCCTCAGTACTGACCATCTGACAGTGCGGCGCTCCCTCAGTACTGACCCTCCCACAGTGCGGCACTCCCTCAGTCCTGACCCTCCCACAGTGCGGCACTCCCTCAGTACTGACCCTCCCACAGTGCGGCACTCCCTCAGTACTGACCCTCTGACAGTGCGGCACTCCCTCAGTACTGACCCTCCCACAGTGCGGTGCTCCCTCAGTACTGACCCTCTGACAGTGCGGCACTCCCTCAGTACTGACCCTTTGACAGTGCGGCGCTCCCTCAGTACTGACCCTCTGACAGTGCGGCGCTCCCTCAATACTGACCCTCCCACAGTGCGGCACTCCCTCAGTACTGACCATCTGTCAGTGTGGTGCTCCCTCAGTACTGACCCTCTCACAGTGCGGCGCTCCCTCAGTACTGACCCTCCCACAGTGCGGCACTCCCTCAGTGCTGACCCTCCCACAGTGCAGCGCTCCCTCAGTACTGACCCTCTGACAGTGCGGCGCTCCCTCAGTACTGACCCTCTGACAGTGCGGTGCTCCCTCAGTACTGACCCTCTGACAGTGCGGCGCTCCCTCAGTACTGACCCTCCCACAGTGCGGCACTCCCTCAGTACTGACCCTCCCACAGTGCGGCGCTCCCTCAGTACTGACCCTCCCACAGTGCGGCGCTCCTTCAGTACTGACCCTCCCACAGTGCGGCGCTCCCTTCGTACTGACCCTCCCACAGTGCGGCGCTCCCTCAGTACTGACCCTCCCACAGTGCGGCGCTCCCTCAGTACTGACCCTCCCACAGTGCGGCGCTCCCTCAGTACTGACCCTCTGACAGTGCGGTGCTCCCTCAGCACTGACCCTCTCACAGTGCGGTGTTCCCTCAGTACTGACCCTCCCACAGTGCGGCGCTCCCTCAGTACTGACCCTCCCACAGTGCGGCGCTCCCTCAGTACTGACCCTCTGACAGTGCGGCGCTCCCTCAGTACTGACCCTCTGACAGTGCGGCACTCCCTCAGTACTGACCCTCTGACAGTGCGGCGCTCCCTCAGTACTGACCCTCTGACAGTGCGGCGCTCCCTCAGCACTGACCCTCTGACAGTGCGGCACTCCCTCAGTACTGACCCTCTGACAGTGCGTCACTCCCTCAGTACTGACCCTCTGACAGTGCGGCGCTCCCTCAGTACTGACCCACTGACAGTGCAGCACTCCCTCAGCACTGACCCTCTGACAGTGCGGCGCTCCCCCAGTTCTGACCCCCTGACAGTGCAGCACTCCCGCAGTACTGACCCTCTGACAGTGCGGCGCTCCCTCAGTACCGACACTCTGACAGTGCGGCACTCCCTCAGTACTGACCCTCTGACAGTGCGGCACTCCCTCAGTACCGACCCTCTGACAGTGCGGCACTCTCTCAGTACTGACCCTCCCACAGTGCGGCACTCCCTCAGTACCGACCCTCTGACAGTGCGGCGCTCCCTCAGTACTGACCCTCCCACAGTGCGGCGCTCCCTCAGTACTGACCCTCTGACAGTGCGGCATTCCCTCAGTACTGACCCACTGACAGTGCAGCACTCCCTCAGCACTGACCCTCCGACAGTGCGGCACTCCCTCAGTACTGACCGTCCGACAGTACAGCGTCCCTCAGTACTGACCATCTGACAGTGCGGCACTCCCTCAGTACTGACCCTCTGATAGTGCAGCACTGCCTCAGTACTGACCCTCTGACAGTGCGGCACTCCTTCAGTACTGACCCTCCCACAGTGCGGCGCTCCCTCAGTACTGACCCTCTCACAGTGCAGCACTCCCTCAGTACTGACCCTCTGACAGTGCGGCACTCCCTCAGTACTGACACTCTGACAGTGCGGCACTCCTTCAGTACTGACCCTCTGACAGTGCGGCACTCCCTCAGTACTGACCCTCTGACAGTGCGGCGCTCCCTCAGTACTGACCCTCTGACAGAGCGGCACTCGCTCAGTACTGACCCTCCCACAGTGCGGCGCTCCCTCAGTACTGACCCTCCCACAGTGCGGCACTCCCTCAGTACTGACCCTCCCACAGTGCGGCTCTCCCTCAGTACTTACCCTCCGACAGTGCGGAGCTCCCTCGGTACCGACCCTCCCACAGTGCGACGCTCCCTCAGTACTGATCCTCCAACAGTGAGGCGCTCCCTCAGTACTGACCCTCTGACAGTGCGGCGCTCCCTCAGTACTGACCCTCTGACTGTGCGGCACTCCCTCAGTACTGACCCTCTGACAGTGCGGCACTCCCTCCGTTCTTACCCTCCGACAGTGCGGCGCTCCCTCAGTACTGACCTTCTGACAGTGCGGCACTCCCTCAGTACTGACCCTCCCACAGTGTTGCACCCCCTCAGCAGTGACCCTCCCTCAGTGCGGCACTCCCTCAGTACTGACCCTCTGACAGTGCGGCGCTCCCTCAGTACTGACCCTCTGACAGTGCGGCGCTCCCTCAGTACTGACCATCTGACAGTGCGGCACTCCCTCAGTACTGACCCTCTGATAGTGCAGCACTGCCTCAGTACTGACCCTCTGACAGTGCGGCACTCCCTCAGTACTGACCCTCCCACAGTGCGGCGCTCCCTCAGTACTGACCCTCTCACAGTGCAGCACTCCCTCAGTACTGACCCTCTGACAGTGCGGCACTCCCTCAGTACTGACACTCTGACAGTGCGGCACTCCTTCAGTACTGACCCTCTGACAGTGCTGCGCTCCCTCAGTACTGACCCTCTGACAGAGCGGCACTCGCTCAGTACTGACCCTCCCACAGTGCGGCACTCCCTCAGTACTGACCCTCCCACAGTGCGGCTCTCCCTCAGTACTTACCCTCCGACAGTGCGGAGCTCCCTCGGTACCGACCCTCCCACAGTGCGGCGCTCCCTCAGTACTGATCCTCCAACAGTGAGGCGCTCCCTCAGTACTGACCCTCTGACAGTGCGGCGCTCCCTCAGTACTGACCTTCTGACAGTGCGGCACTCCCTCAGTACTGACCCTCCCACAGTGTTGCACCCCCTCAGCAGTGACCCTCCCTCAGTGCGGCACTCCCTCAGTACTGACCCTCTGACAGTGCGGCGCTCCCTCAGTACTGACCCTCTGACAGTGCGGCGCTCCCTCAGTACTGACCCTCTGACAGTGCGGCACTCCCTCAGTACTGACCCTCCGACAGTGTGGCACTCCCTCAGTACTGACCCTCTGACAGTGCGGCGCTCCCTCAGCACTGACCCTCTGACAGTGCGGCGCTCCCTCAGTACTGACCCTCCGACAGTGTGGCACTCCCTCAGTACTGACCCTCTGACAGTGCAGCGCTCCCTCAGTACTGACCCTCTGACAGTGCGGCGCTCCCTCAGTACTGACCCTCTGACAGTGTGGCACTCCCTCAGTACTGACCCTCTGACAGTGCGGCGCTCCCTCAGTACTGACCCTCTGACATTGCGGCACTCCCTCCATTCTGACCCTCCGACAGTGGGGCACTCCCTCAGTACTGACCCTCTGACAGTGCGGCGCTCCCTCGGTACTGACCCTCCCACAGTGCGACGCTCCCTCAGTACTGACCCTCCCACAGTGCGGCGCTCCCTCAGTACTGACCCTCTGACAGTGCGGCACTCCCTCAGAACTGACCCTCTGACAGTGCGGCGCTCCCTCGGTACTGACCCTCTGACAGTGCGGCGCTCCCTCAGTACTGACACTCTGACAGTGCGGCGCTCCCTCAGTACTGACCCTCCCACAGTGCGGCGCTCCCTCAGTACTGACCCTCTGACAGTGCGGCACTCCCTCTGTACTGACCCTCTGACAGTGCGGCGCTCCCTCGGTACTGACCCTCTGACAGTGCGGCGCTCCCTCGGTACTGACCCTCCCACAGTGCGGCGCTCCCTCAGTACTGACCTTCTGACAGTGCGGCACTCCCTCAGTACTGACCCTCCCAGAGTGTGGCACCCCCTCAGCAGTGACCCTCCCTCAGTGCGGCACTCCCTCAGTACTGATCCTCCGACAGTGCGGCACTCCCTCAGTACTGACCCTCTGACAGTGCGGCACTCCCTCAGTACTGACCCTCCCACAGTGAGGCACCCCCTCAGCACTGACCTTCCGACAGTGCGGTGCTCCCTCAGCACTGACCCTCCCACAGTGCGGCGCTCCCTCAGTACTGACCCTCCCACAGTGCGGCGTTCCCTCAGTACTGACCCTCCCACAGTGCGGCACTCCCTCAGTACTGACCCTCTGACAGTGCGGTGCTCCCTCAGTACTGACCCTCTGACAGTGCGGCACTCCCTCAGTACTGACCCTTTGACAGTGCGGCGCTCCCTCAGTACTGACCCTCTGACAGTGCGGCGCTCCCTCAATACTGACCCTCCCACAGTGCGGCACTCCCTCAGTACTGACCATCTGTCAGTGCGGTGCTCCCTCAGTACTGACCCTCTGACAGTGCAGCACTCCCTCAGTACTGACCATCTGACAGTGCGGCACTCCCTCAGTACTGACCCTCCCACAGTGCGGCGCTCCCTCAGTACAGACCCTCTGACAGTGCGGCGCTCCCTCAGTACTGACCCTCTGACAGTGCGGCGCTCCCTCAGTACTGACCCTCTGACAGTGCGGCACTCCCTCAGTACTGACCCTCTGACAGTGCGGCACACCCTCCGTTCTTACCCTCCGACATTGCGGCGCTCCCTCAGTACTGACCTTCTGACAGTGCGGCACTCCCTCAGTACTGACCCTCCTAGAGTGTGGCACCCCCTCAGCAGTGACCCTCCCCCAGTGCGGCACTCCCTCAGTACTGATCCTCCGACAGTGCGGCACTCCCTCAGTACTGACCCTCTGACAGTGCGGCACTCCCTCAGTACTGACCCTCCCACAGTGAGGCACCCCCTCAGCACTGACCTTCCGACAGTGCGGTGCTCCCTCAGCACTGACCCTCCCACAGTGCGGCGCTCCCTCAGTACTGACCCTCCCACAGTGCGGCGCTACCTCAGTACTGACCCTCCCACAGTGCGGCGTTCCCTCAGTACTGACCCTCTGACAGTGCGGCGCTCCCTCAGTACTGACCATCTGACAGTGCGGCGCTCCCTCAGTACTGACCCTCATTCAGTGCAGCGCTCCCTCAGTACTGACCATCTGACAGTGCGGCGCTCCCTCAGTACTGACCCTCCCACAGTGCGGCACTCCCTCAGTCCTGACCCTCCCACAGTGCGGCACTCCCTCAGTACTGACCCTCCCACAGTGCGGCACTCCCTCAGTACTGACCCTCTGACAGTGCGGCACTCCCTCAGTACTGACCCTCCCACAGTGCGGTGCTCCCTCAGTACTGACCCTCTGACAGTGCGGCACTCCCTCAGTACTGACCCTTTGACAGTGCGGCGCTCCCTCAGTACTGACCCTCTGACAGTGCGGCGCTCCCTCAATACTGACCCTCCCACAGTGCGGCACTCCCTCAGTACTGACCATCTGTCAGTGTGGTGCTCCCTCAGTACTGACCCTCTCACAGTGCGGTGCTCCCTCAGTACTGACCCTCCCACAGTGCGGCACTCCCTCAGTGCTGACCCTCCCACAGTGCAGCGCTCCCTCAGTACTGACCCTCTGACAGTGCGGCGCTCCCTCAGTACTGACCCTCTGACAGTGCGGTGCTCCCTCAGTACTGACCCTCTGACAGTGCGGCGCTCCCTCAGTACTGACCCTCCCACAGTGCGGCACTCCCTCAGTACTGACCCTCCCACAGTGCGGCGCTCCCTCAGTACTGACCCTCCCACAGTGCGGCGCTCTTTCAGTACTGACCCTCCCACAGTGCGGCGCTCCCTTAGTACTGACCCTCCCACAGTGCGGCGCTCCCTCAGCACTGACCCTCCCACAGTGCGGCGCTCCCTCAGTACTGACCCTCCCACAGTGCGGCGCTCCCTCAGTACTGACCCTCTGACAGTGCGGTGCTCCCTCAGCACTGACCCTCTCACAGTGCGGCGTTCCCTCAGTACTGACCCTCCCACAGTGCGGCGCTCCCTCAGTACTGACCCTCCCACAGTGCGGCGCTCCCTCAGTACTGACCCTCTGACAGTGCGGCGCTCCCTCAGTACTGACCCTCTGACAGTGCGGCACTCCCTCAGTACTGACCCTCTGACAGTTCGGCGCTCCCTCAGTACTGACCCTCTGACAGTGCGGCGCTCCCTCAGCACTGACCCTCTGACAGTGCGGCACTCCCTCAGTACTGACCCTCTGACAGTGCGGCACTCCCTCAGTACTGACCCTCTGACAGTGCGGCACTCCCTCAGTACTGACCCTCTGACAGTGCGGCGCTCCCTCAGTACTGACCCTCCGACAGTGCGGCGCTCCCTCAGTACTGACCTTCTGACAGTGCGGCACTCCCTCAGTACTGACCCTCCCAGAGTGTGGCACCCCCTCAGCAGTGACCCTCCCTCAGTGCGGCACTCCCTCAGTACTGATCCTCCGACAGTGCGGCACCCCCTCAGCACTGACCTTCCGACAGTGCGGTGCTCCCTCAGCACTGACCCTCCCACAGTGCGGCGCTCCCTCAGTACTGACCCTCCCACAGTGCGGCGTTCCCTCAGTACTGACCCCCTGACAGTGCGGCGCTCCCTCAGTACTGACCATCTGACAGTGCGGCGCTCCCTCAGTACTGACCCTCATTCAGTGCAGCGCTCCCTCAGTACTGACCATCTGACAGTGCGGCGCTCCCTCAGTACTGACCCTCCCACAGTGCGGCACTCCCTCAGTCCTGACCCTCCCACAGTGCGGCACTCCCTCAGTACTGACCCTCCCACAGTGCGGCACTCCCTCAGTACTGACCCTCTGACAGTGCGGCACTCCCTCAGTACTGACCCTCCCACAGTGCGGTGCTCCCTCAGTACTGACCCTCTGACAGTGCGGCACTCCCTCAGTACTGACCCTTTGACAGTGCGGCGCTCCCTCAGTACTGACCCTCTGACAGTGCGGCGCTCCCTCAATACTGACCCTCCCACAGTGCGGCACTCCCTCAGTACTGACCATCTGTCAGTGTGGTGCTCCCTCAGTACTGACCCTCTCACAGTGCGGCGCTCTCTCAGTACTGACCCTCCCACAGTGCGGCACTCCCTCAGTGCTGACCCTCCCACAGTGCAGCGCTCCCTCAGTACTGACCCTCTGACAGTGCGGCGATCCCTCAGTACTGACCCTCTGACAGTGCGGTGCTCCCTCAGTACTGACCCTCTGACAGTGCGGCGCTCCCTCAGTACTGACCCTCCCACAGTGCGGCACTCCCTCAGTACTGACCCTCCCACAGTGCGGCGCTCCCTCAGTACTGACCCTCCCACAGTGCGGCGCTCCTTCAGTACTGACCCTCCCACAGTGCGGCGCTCCCTTAGTACTGACCCTCCCACAGTGCGGCGCTCCCTCAGTACTGACCCTCCCACAGTGCGGCGCTCCCTCAGTACTGACCCTCCCACAGTGCGGCGCTCCCTCAGTACTGACCCTCTGACAGTGCGGTGCTCCCTCAGCACTGACCCTCTCACAGTGCGGCGTTCCCTCAGTACTGACCCTCCCACAGTGCGGCGCTCCCTCAGTACTGACCCTCCCACAGTGCGGCGCTCCCTCAGTACTGACCCTCTGACAGTGCGGCGCTCCCTCAGTACTGACCCTCTGACAGTGCGGCGCTCCCTCAGTACTGTCCCTCTGACAGTGCGGCACTCCCTCAGTACTGACCCTCCGACAGTGCTGCACTCCCTCAGTACTGACCCTCTGACAGTGCGGCGCTCCCTCAGTACTGACCCTCTGACAGTGCAGCACTCCCTCAGTACTGACCCTCTGACAGTGCGGCACTCCCTCAGCACTGACCCTCCCACATTGCGGCGCTCCCTCAGTACTGACCCTCTGACAGTGCGGCACTCCCTCAGTACTGACCCTCTGACAGTGCGGCACTCCCTCAGTACTGACCCTCCCACAGTGCGGCGCTCCCTCAGTACTGACCCTCCCACAGTGCGGCACTCCCTCAGTACTGACCCTCTGACAGTGCGGCACTCCCTCAGTACTGACCCTCTGACAGTGCGGCACTCCCTCAGTACTGACCCTCCCACAGTGCGGCACTCCCTCAGTACTGACCCTCTGACAGTGCGGCGCTCCCTCAGTACTGACCCTCCCACAGTGCGGCACTCCCTCAGTACTGACCCTCTGACAGTGCGGCACTCCGTCAGTACTGACCCTCTGACAGTGCGGCACTCCCTCAGTACTGACCCTCTGACAGTGCGACGCTCCCTCAGTACTGACCCTCCCACAGTGCGGCACTCCCTCAGTACTGACCCTCTGACAGTGCGGCACTCCCTCAGTACTGACCCTCTGACAGTGCGGCACTCCCTCAGCACTGACCCTCGCACAGTGCGGCACTCCCTCAGTACTGACCCTCTGACAGTGCGGCACTCCCTCAGTACTGACCCTCTGACAGTGCGGCGCTCCCTCAGTACTGACCCCCCCCCCCACAGTGCGGCACTCCCTCAGTACTGACCCTCTGACAGTGCGGCACTCCGTCAGTACTGACCCTCTGACAGTGCGGCACTCCCTCAGTACTGACCCTCTGATAGTGCGACGCTCCCTCAGTACTGACCCTCCCACAGTGCGGCACTCCCTCAGTACTGACCCACTGACAGTGCGGCTCTCCCTCAGTACTGACCCTCTGACAGTGCGGCGCTCCCTCAGTACTGACCCCCCCCCCACAGTGCGGCACTCCCTCAGTACTGACCCTCTGATAGTGCGGCTCTCCCTCAGTACTGACCCTCTGATAGTGCGACGCTCCCTCAGTACTGACCCTCCCACAGTGCGGCACTCCCTCAGTACTGACCCTCTGATAGTGCGACGCTCCCTCAGTACTGACCCTCCCACAGTGTGCCTGTCGGATTGCCACCTTTACAATGGAGGTTTACAGATCTGGAGCATTTGTTCAGGGTGTGTGGGGGACTGGGCCGGAATGAGCAAATTGTGAAAGGGGTTTCGGTCGAGTTTGAGAAGATGTTTTTGACTGACCCGTGCACCCTCGCTAACAGTCTCTCTTTTCTCCTGTCTGCCACTTGACCACGCGGGACGCCAGCTGTACGAGAACTGGCAGAGCGGACAGCCGGATAGCTTCTTCGCGCCCGGGGAGAACTGCGTCGTGATGGTCTGGCAGAATGGAGGCCACTGGAGCGATGTACCCTGCAACTATTTCCTCGCCTTCACCTGCAAGAAGGTGCTCAGTAAGTGCCCAGTGCCCCCCCCCCGCCCGCTCCCTGCCCGCTCCCTGCCCCCCCACCCCCTTGTTATAATATACACCAGTATATCATGGTGCAGACACACACTGATGGACACACAGTGGGACCAATCAACACACACAACACCGCAGCCAATCACCAGTGAGAGCACACGCACTATAAAGACAGGGGGCGTCAGAGTTCCCGCTCATACGAGTAGCAGCTAGCTAGGAGGACAGAGCTCACAGCCTGCAACACAGTCATTCACCATGTGCTGAGTGCATCGACTGGTGAGGACAAGGCAAAGGTCTTTAGTTAAAGCTGGTATCGTATTCACGCACAGTCTGAGTATGTTTAAATAGTTAACCTTTTAATAAAATAGTGTTGCACTACTTCAAGTGTTGGTGACCTGTGTGTGATCCAGAACACCCAATACATCAGGAGCTTCACTCTGCACCTAACCCCGTGCTGTGCCTGTCCTGCGAGTGTTTGATGGGGACAGTGTAGAGGGAGCTTTACTCTGTATCCAACCCCGTGCTGTACCTGTCCTGGGAGTGTTTGATGGGGACAGTGTAGAGGGAGCTTTACTCTGTATCTAACCCCGTGCTGTACCTGTCCTGGGAGTGTTTGATGGGGACAGTGTAGAGGGAGCTTTACTCTGTATCTATCCCCGTGCTGTATCTGTCCTGGGAGTGTTTGATGGGGACAGTGTAGAGGGAGCTTTACTCTGTATCTAACCCCGTGCTGTACCTGTCCTCGGAGTGTTTGATGGGGGCAGTGTAGAGGGAGCTTTACTCTGTATCTAACCCCGTGCTGTCCCTGTCCTGGGAGTGTTTGATGGGGACAGTGTAGAGGGAGCTTTACTCTGTATCTAACCCCGTGCTGTCCCTGTCCTGGGAGAGTTTGATGGGGACAGTGTAGAGGGAGCTTTACTCTGTATCTAACCCCGTGCTGTACCTGTCCTGGGAGTGTTTGATGGGGACAGTGTAGAGGGAGCTTTACTCTGTATCTAACCCCGTGCTGTACCTGTCCTGGAGTGTTTGATGGGGACAGTGTAGAGGGAGCTTTACTCTGTATCTAACCCCGTGCTGCACCTGTCCTGGGGGTGTTTGATGGGACAGTGTCGAGGGAGCTTTACTCTGTATCTAACCCCGTGCTGTACCTGTCCTGGGAGTGTTTGATGGGGACAGTGTAGAGGGAGTTTTACTCTGTATCTAACCCCGGTGCTGTACCTGTCCTGAGAGTGTTTGATGGGACAGTGTCGAGGGAGCTTTACTCTGTATCTAACCCCGTGCTGTACCTGTCCTGGGAGTGTTTGATGGGGACAGTGTAGAGGGAGCTTTACTCTGTACCTAACTCCATGCTGTACTTGTCCTGGGAGTGTTTGATGGGGACAGTGTAGAGGGAGCTTTACTCTGTATCTAACACCGTGCTGTACCTGTCCTGGGAGTGTTTGATGGGGACAGTGTAGAGGGAGCTTTACTCTGTATCTAACCCCGTGCTGTCCCTGTCCTTGGAGTGTTTGATGGGGACAGGGTAGAGGAAGCTTTACCCTGTATCGAACCCCGTGCTGTACCTGTCCTGGGAGTGTTTGATGGGGACAGTGTAGAGGGAGCTTTACTCTGTATCTAACCCCGTGCTGTACCTGTCCTGGGAGTGTTTGATGGGGACAGTGTAGAGGGAGCTTTACTCTGTATCTAACCCCGTGCTGTCCCTGTCCTGGGAGTGTTTGATGGGGACAGGGTAGAGGAAGCTTTACTCTGTATCTAACCCCGTGCTGTACCTGTCCTGGGAGTGTTTGATGGGGACAGTGTAGAGGAAGCTTTACTCTGTATCTAACCCCGTGCTGTACCTGTCCTGGGAGTGTTTGATGGGGACAGTGTAGAGGGAGCTTTACTCTGTATCCAACCCCGTGCTGTACCTGTCCTGGGAGTGTTTGATGGGGACAGGGTAGAGGAAGCTTTACTCTGTATCTAACCCCGTGCTGTCCCTGTCCTGGGAGTGTTTGATGGGGACAGGGTAGAGGAAGCTTTACTCTGTATCTAACCCCGTGCTGTACCTGTCCTGGGAGTGTTTGATGGGGACAGTGTAGAGGAAGCTTTACTCTGTATCTAACCCCGTGCTGTACCTGTCCTGGGAGTGTTTGATGGGGACAGTGTAGAGGGAGCTTTACTCTGTATCCAACCCCGTGCTGTACCTGTCCTGGGAGTGTTTGATGGGGACAGGGTAGAGGAAGCTTTACTCTGTATCTAACCCCGTGCTGTACCTGTCCTGGGAGTGTTTGATGGGGACAGTGTAGAGGGAGCTTTACTCTGTATCCAACCCCGTGCTGTACCTGTCCTGGGAGCGTTTGATGGCGACAGTGTAGAGGAAGCTTTACTCTGTATCTAACCCCGTGCTGTACCTGTCCTGGGAGTGTTTGATGGGGAGAGTGCAGAGGGAGCTTTACTCTGTATCTAACCCCGTGCTGTACCTGTCCTGGGAGTGTTTGATGGGGACAGTGTAGAGGAAGCTTTACTCTGTATCTAACCCCGTGCTGTACCTGTCCTGGGAGTGTTTGATGGGGACAGTGTAGAGGGAGCTTTACTCTGTATCTAAGCCCGTGCTGTACATGTCCTGAGAGTGTTTGATGGGGAGAGTGTAGAGGGAGCGTTACTCTGTATCTAACCCCGTGCTGTACCTGCCCTGGGAGTGTTTGATGAGGACAGTGTAGAGGGAGCTTTACTCTGTATCTAACCCCGTGCTGTACCTGTCCTGGGAGTGTTTGATGGGGACAGTGTAGAAGGAGATTTACTCTGTATCTAACACCGTGCTGTACCTGTCCTGGGAGTGTTTGATGGGGGCAGTGTAGAGGGAGCTTAACTCTGTATCTAACCCCGTGCTGTACCTGTCCTGGGAGTGTTTGATGGGGACAGTGTAGAGGGAGCTTTACTCTGTACCTAACTCCATGCTGTACCTGTCCTGGGAGTGTTTGATGGGGACAGTGTAGAGGGAGCTTTACTCTGTATCTAACACCGTGCTGTACCTGTCCTGGAAGTGTTTGATAGAGACAGTGTATAGAGCTTTACTCTGTATCTAACCCCGTGCTGTCCCTGTCCTTGGAGTGTTTGATGGGGACAGGGTAGAGGAAGCTTTACTCTGTATCTAACCCCGTGCTGTACCTGTCCTGGGAGTGTTTGATGGGGACAGTGTAGAGGGAGCTTTACTCTGTATCTAACCCCGTGCTGTACCTGTCCTGGGAGTGTTTGATGGGGACAGTGTAGAGGGAGCTTTACTCTGCACCTAACCCCGTGCTGTGCCTGTCCTGGGAGTGTTTGATGGGGACAGTGTAGAGGGAGCTTTACTCTGTATCCAACCCCGTGCTGTACCTGTCCTGGGAGTGTTTGATGGGGACAGTGTAGAGGGAGCTTTACTCTGTATCTAACCCCGTGCTGTACCTGTCCTGGGAGTGTTTGATGGGGACAGTGTAGAGGGAGCTTTACTCTGTATCTATCTCCGTGCTGTATCTGTCCTGGGAGTGTTTGATGGGGACAGTGTAGAGGGAGCTTTACTCTGTATCTAACCCCGTGCTGTACCTGTCCTGGGAGTGTTTGATGGGGGCAGTGTAGAGGGAGCTTTACTCTGTATCTAACCCCGTACTGTACCTGTCCTGGGAGTGTTTGATGGGGACAGTGTAGAGGGAGCTTTACTCTGTATCTAACCCCGTGCTGTCCCTGTCCTGGGAGAGTTTGATGGGGACAGTGTAGAGGGAGCTTTACTCTGTATCTAACCCCGTGCTGTACCTGTCCTGGGAGTGTTTGATGGGGACAGTGTAGAGGGAGCTTTACTCTGTATCTAACCCCGTGCTGTACCTGTCCTGGGAGTGTTTGATGGGGACAGTGTAGAGGAAGCTTTACTCTGTATCTAACCCCGTGCTGTACCTGTCCTGGGAGTGTTTGATGGGGACAGTGTAGAGGGAGCTTTACTCTGTATCCAACCCCGTGCTGTACCTGTCCTGGGAGTGTTTGATGGGGGCAGTGTAGAGGGAGCTTTACTCTGTATCTAACCCCGTGCTGTACCTGTCCTGGGAGTGTTTGATGGGGACAGTGTAGAGGGAGCTTTACTCTGTATCTAACCCCGTGCTGTCCCTGTCCTGGGAGAGTTTGATGGGGACAGTGTAGAGGGAGCTTTACTCTGTATCTAACCCCGTGCTGTACCTGTCCTGGGAGTGTTTGATGGGGACAGTGTAGAGGGAGCTTTACTCTGTATCTAACCCCGTGCTGTACCTGTCCTGGGAGTGTTTGATCGGGACAGTGTAGAGGGAGCTTTACTCTGTATCTAACTCCGTGCTGTACCTGTCCTGGGAGTGTTTGATGGGGAGAGTGTAGAGGGAGCGTTACTCTGTATCTAACCCCGTGCTGTACCTGCCCTGGGAGTGTTTGATGAGGACAGTGTAGAGGGAGCTTTACTCTGTATCTAACCCCGTGCTGTACCTGTCCTGGGAGTGTTTGATGGGGACAGTGTAGAAGGAGATTTACTCTGTATCTAACACCGTGCTGTACCTGTCCTGGGAGTGTTTGATGGGGGCAGTGTAGAGGGAGCTTAACTCTGTATCTAACCCCGTGCTGTACCTGTCCTGGGAGTGTTTGATGGGGACAGTGTAGAGGGAGCTTTACTCTGTACCTAACTCCATGCTGTACCTGTCCTGGGAGTGTTTGATGGGGACAGTGTAGAGGGAGCTTTACTCTGTATCTAACACCGTGCTGTACCTGTCCTGGAAGTGTTTGATAGAGACAGTGTATAGAGCTTTACTCTGTATCTAACCCCGTGCTGTCCCTGTCCTTGGAGTGTTTGATGGGGACAGGGTAGAGGAAGCTTTACTCTGTATCTAACCCCGTGCTGTACCTGTCCTGGGAGTGTTTGATGGGGACAGTGTAGAGGAAGCTTTACTCTGTATCTAACCCCGTGCTGTACCTGTCCCGGGAGTGTTTGATGGGGGCAGTGTAGAGGGAGCTTTACTCTGTATCTAACCCCGTGCTGTACCTGTCCTGGGAGTGTTTGATGGAGACGTGCAGAGGGAGCTTTACTCTGTATCTAACCCCGTGCTGTACCTGTCCTGGGAGTGTTTGATGGGGACAGTGTAGAGGAAGCTTTACTCTGTATCTAACCCCGTGCTGTACCTGTCCTGGGAGTGTTTGATGGGGACAGTGTAGAGGGAGCTTTACTCTGTATCTAAGCCCGTGCTGTACATGTCCTGAGAGTGTTTGATGGGGAGAGTGTAGAGGGAGCGTTACTCTGTATCTAACCCCGTGCTGTACCTGCCCTGGGAGTGTTTGATGAGGACAGTGTAGAGGGAGCTTTACTCTGTATCTAACCCCGTGCTGTACCTGTCCTGGGAGTGTTTGATGGGGACAGTGTAGAAGGAGATTTACTCTGTATCTAACACCGTGCTGTACCTGTCCTGGGAGTGTTTGATGGGGGCAGTGTAGAGGGAGCATCACTCTGTATCTAACCCCGTGCTGTACCTGTCCTGGGAGTGTTTGATGGGGACAGTGTAGAGGGAGCTTTACTCTGTACCTAACTCCATGCTGTACCTGTCCTGGGAGTGTTTGATGGGGACAGTGTAGAGGGAGCTTTACTCTGTATCTAACACCGTGCTGTACCTGTCCTGGAAGTGTTTGATAGAGACAGTGTATAGAGCTTTACTCTGTATCTAACCCCGTGCTGTCCCTGTCCTTGGAGTGTTTGATGGGGACAGGGTAGAGGAAGCTTTACTCTGTATCTAACCCCGTGCTGTACCTGTCCTGGGAGTGTTTGATGGGGACAGTGTAGAGGGAGCTTTACTCTGTATCCAACCCCGTGCTGTACCTGTCCTGGGAGTGTTTGATGGGGACAGGGTCGAGGAAGCTTTACTCTGTATCTAACCCCGTGCTGTACCTGTCCTGGGAGTGTTTGATGGGGACAGTGTAGAGGGAGCTTTACTCTGTATCCAACCCCGTGCTGTACCTGTCCTGGGAGCGTTTGATGGGGACAGTGTAGAAGAAGCTTTACTCTCTATCTAACCCCGTGCTGTACCTGTCCTGGGAGTGTTTGATGGCGACAGTGTAGAGGAAGCTTTACTCTGTATCTAACCCCGTGCTGTCCCTGTCCTGGGAGTGTTTGATGGGGGCAGTGTAGAGGGAGCTTTACTCTGTATCTAACCCCGTGCTGTACCTGTCCTGGAAGTGTTTGATGGAGTCGTGCAGAGGGAGCTTTACTCTGTATCTAACCCCGTGCTGTACCTGTCCTGGGAGTGTTTGATGGGGACAGTGTAGAGGAAGCTTTACTCTGTATCTAACCCCGTGCTGTACCTGTCCTGGGAGTGTTTGATGGGGACAGTGTAGAGGGAGCTTTACTCTGTATCTAAGCCCGTGCTGTACATGTCCTGAGAGTCTTTGATGGGGACAGTGTCGAGGGAGCTTTACTCTGTATCTAACCCCGTGCTGTACCTGTCCTGGGAGTGTTTGATGGGGACAGTGTAGAGGGAGCTTTACTCTGTATCTAACCCCGTGCTGTACCTGTCCTGGGAGTATTTAATGGGGACAGTGTCGAGGGAGCTTTACTCTGTATCTAACCCCGTGCTGTCCCTGTCCTGGGAGTGTTTGATGGGGACAGTGTAGAGGGAGCTTTACTCCGTATCTAACCCCGTGCTGTACCTGTCCTGGGAGTGTTTGATGGGGACAGTGTAGAGGGAGCTTTACTCTGTATCTAACCCAGTGCTGTACCTGTCCTGGGAGTGTTTGATGGGGACAGTGTCGAGGGAGCTTTACTCTGTATCTAACCCCGTGCTGTACCTGTCCTGGGAGTGTTTGATGGGGACAGTGTAGAGGGAGCTTTACTCTGTATCTAACCCCGTGCTGTACCTGTCCTGGGAGTGTTTGATGGGGACAGTGTCGAGGGAGCTTTACTCTGTATCTAACCCCGTGCTGTACCTGTCCTGGGAGTGTTTGATGGGGACAGTGTAGAGGGAGCTTTACTCTGTATCTAACCCCGTGCTGTCCCTGTCCTGGGAGTGTTTGATGGGGACAGTGTAGAGGGAGCTTTACTCCGTATCTAACCCCGTGCTGTACCTGTCCTGGGAGTGTTTGATGGGGACAGTGTAGAGGGAGCTTTACTCTGTATCTAACCCCGTGCTGTACCTGTCCTGGGAGTTTTTGATGGGGACAGTGTAGAGGGAGCTTTACTCTGTATCTAACCCCGTGCTGTCCCTGTCCTGGGAGTGTTTGATGGGGACAGTGTAGAGGGAGCTTTACTCCGTATCTAACCCCGTGCTGTACCTGTCCTGGGAGTGTTTGATGGGGACAGTGTCG
Source organism: Scyliorhinus torazame (assembly GCF_047496885.1). Classification (NCBI taxonomy): domain Eukaryota; kingdom Metazoa; phylum Chordata; class Chondrichthyes; order Carcharhiniformes; family Scyliorhinidae; genus Scyliorhinus; species Scyliorhinus torazame. Next base: position 31,942,858 of record NC_092732.1, on the reverse strand, counting down.
AGGGAGCTTTACTCTGTATCTAACCCCGTGCTGTACCTGTCCTGGGAGTGTTTGATGGGGACAGTGTAGAGGGAGCTTTACTCTGTATCTAACCCCGTGCTGTACCTGTCCTGGGAGTGTTTGATGGGGACAGTGTCGAGGGAGCTTTACTCTGTATCTAACCCCGTGCTGTACCTGTCCTGGGAGTGTTTGATGGGGAAAGTGTCGAGGGAGCTTTACTCTGTATCTAACCCTGTTCCTGTCCTGTTTTATTGTTCCAGGTTCCAAGGGAATGCGTGTCCCCCGGATGGAGAGAAATTGCACGAGCTGGGAGATCGCTGGAATGTAAAGATTAGGAATTTGGAGCTCCCAGCCGCCTCGAGGACATTGTGAGGCAGCAGCTGGCATTTCCTTATTGAAGTCCCTCCCACGGGGAGAATCCGAATGGATATCATAACGTCTAAATCCCACCTTTCTGTGCCCCGGAATTCTGTCCCTGGCTTCCCAGGGTATCACCGTGCGTTGGCCGACTTATTCACCCCGTCCGTGAATCACAGGGGGCATTTTGGATAAGCTTGCTAAGCTGGGTCCTGATCGGCGGAGCCTTTGGTGCCTGCTCTCTGCTCGGGGATGTAATGGGTCCTGCTCACCCCAACATCTATCCCACCCCTCTCTTCCCCCCCCCTACTTAACCCCCCCCCTACTTAACCCCCCCCCCTACTTACCCCCTCCTTTCGCTTTCCACCCCCCCCCCCACTTACCCCCTCTTTCCCGCCCCCCTCGTGGTGTCCCCCATGGACGGAGACACCTTTAATCGGCCTTTACTCCCTCTCCGATGTTGGCTGGGGTTTGGGGTGCGGGGTGGGGAGTGGGGGGGAGGGGTGTTTAAACAGCAGGGACTCGACCCGGGAGCCGCGAGGACCCATTGCTCCCAACTCCCACACACTGTCTGTCTCTCCCACGCACCGTCTCTCTCACACTCACTCGCTCTCACACACACACACTCGCTCTCACACACACACTCTCTCTTTCTCTCTCTCACACACTCTCTCTCTCTCACACACTCTCTCTCTCTCACACACTCTCTCTCTCTCACACTCTCTCTCTCTCTCTCACACACTCTCTCTCTCTCACACACTCTCTCTCTCTCACACACTCTCTCTCTCTCACACACTCTCTCTCTCTCACACACTCTCTCTCTCTCACACACTCTCTCTCACACACTCTCTCTCTCTCACACACTCTCTCTCTCTCACACCCTCTCTCTCTCTCACACCCTCTCTCTCTCTCACACCCTCTCTCTCTCTCACACCCTCTCTCTCTCTCACACCCTCTCTCTCTCTCACACACTCTCTCTCTCTCACACACTCTCTCTCTCTCACACACTCTCTCTCTCTCACACACTCTCTCTCTCTCACACACTCTCTCTCTCTCACACTCTCTCTCTCTCTCACACAATCTCTCTCTCTCTCTCACACTCTCTCTCTCTCTCTCACACTCTCTCTCTCTCTCACACTCTCTCTCTCACACACTCTCTCTCTCTCACACACTCTCTCTCTCTCACACACTCTCTCTCTCTCACACTCTCTCTCTCTCTCACACACTCTCTCTCTCTCACACACTCTCTCTCTCTCTCTCTCACACACTCTCTCTCTCTCACACACTCTCTCTCTCTCTCACACACTCTCTCTCTCACACACACACTCACTCGCTCACACACATACACGCCCGAACCTCAAGAGCCAGTCCGAAGCAGACCGGGAGCGGGAACTCGCTCCGAAGTGGCTCCGGGTTTGGAAACCGACCGACCCTGAGTTTCCTGCGAAGTACCCCCCTGAAGAGCAGCTGGCGGGAGGGGTGGCGGAGACTTATCCATCGTTCCACAGACCAGCGGCCAGCCAGCGGCCGCAGATCCCGGACTCCGTCTCGAGGAGTCCGCCGTCGTTCCGTTTCCCTCGGACCGTCGACTTTTAACCCTTTGAGCTGAACTGCTCCACTGGGTGTTGTGGAGTTTTGTTTTGTGTGTGCGTGAGGGGGTTTTGCGAGTTTACAAAGAGTAATTATGATGCTTTCGCATTTCACACGGTGCGTTAATAAGATTTGCATTTCTACTGGACGATCTGCTTTCATAATAAACTAACGACGTTGCAGTTTGTGGGGCATGCTGGGTATTGAGGGCTCGTTCGGAGATTCACGGGGAAAGGACAGGTTTGTCCATGCGGCGAGCTGGAGAGATCACCGGAATGTATCCCGGCTCCCAGATCCCTGCTCCCATTCTCGGTCACTTTCGCTCCCACTGTACACAATCCCAATGGATCAAACCCCTTCCCGTTCACTCCCATTGTACACAATCCCAATGGACCCAAACCCCTTCCCGTTCACTCCCATTGTACACAATCCCAATGGATCAAACCCCTTCCCGTTCACTCCCATTGTACACAATCCCAATGGATCAAACCCCTTCCCTTTCACTCCCATTGTACACAATCCCAATGGATCAAACCCCTTCCCATTCACTCCCACTGTACACAATCCCAATGGATCAAACCCCTTCCCATTCACTCCCATTGTACACAATCCCAATGGATCAAACCCCTTCCCGTTCACTCCCATTGTACACAATCCCAATGGATCAAACTCCTTCCCGTTCACTCCCACTGTACACAATCCCAATGGATCAAACCCCTTCCCATTCACTCCCATTGTACACAATCCCAATGGATCAAACTCCTTCCCGTTCACTCCCATTGTACAAAATCCCAATGGATCAAAACATCTTCCCATTCACTCCCACTGTGCACAATCCCAATGGACCCAAACCCCTTCCCGTTCACTCCCATTGTACACAATCCCAATGGGCCCAAACCCCTTCCCGTTCACTCCCACTGTACAATATCCCAATGGATCAAAACCGCTTCCCGTTCACTCCCATTGTGCACAATCCCAATGGGCCCAAACCCTTTCCCATTCACTCCCACTGTACACAATCTCAATGGATCAAAACCACTTCCCGTTAACTCCCATTGTACACAATCCCAATGGACCGAAACCCCTTCCTGTTCACTCCCATTGTACACAATCCCAATGGATCAAACCCCTTCCCATTCAGTCCCATTGTACACAATCCCAATGGATCAAACCCCTTCCCATTCACTCCCATTGTACACAATCCCAATGGACCCAAACCCCTTCCCATTCACTCCCACTGTACACCATCCCAATGGATCAAAACACCTTCCCATTCACTCCCACTGTGCACAATCCCAATGGACCCAAACCTCTTCCCGTTCACTCCCACTGTACAAAATCCCAATGGATCAAAACCCCTTCCCGTTCACTCCCATTGTACACAACCCCAATGGACTAAAACACCTTCCCGTTCACTCCCACTGTACACAATCTCAATGGATCAAACCCCTTCCCATTCACTCCCATTGTACAAAATCCCAATGGATCAAACCCCTTCCCGTTCACTCCCACTGTACACAATCTCAATGGATCAAACCCCTTCCCGTTCACTCCCATTGTACACAATCCCAATCGATCAAACCCCTTCCCGTTCACTCCCACTCTGCACAATCCCAATGGATCAAACCCCTTCCCGTTCACTCCCATTGTACACAATCCCAATGGATCAATCCCCTTCCCGTTCAGTCCCATTGTACACAATCCCAATGGATCAAACCCCTTCCCATTCAGTCCCATTGTACACAATCCCAATGGATCCAAACTCCTTCCCATTCACTCCCATTGTACACAATTGCAATGGATCAATCCCCTTCCCGTTCACTCCCATTGTATACAATCCCAATGGATCAACCCCATTCCCGTTCACTCCCACTGTACACAATCCCAATGGATCCAAACCCCTTCCCGTTCACCCCCATTGTATACAATCCCAATGGATCCAAACCCCTTCCCGTTCACTCCCACTGTACACAATCCCAATGGACCCAAACATCTTCCCAATCACTCCCATTGTCCACAATCCCAATGGATCAAACCCCCATCCTGTTAACTCCCATTGTCCACAATCCCAATGGATCAAGCCCTTCCCATTCACTCCCATTGTCCACAGTCCCAATGGATCAAGCCCTTCCCGTTCACTCCCACTCTGCACAATCCCAATGGATCAAACCCTTTCCCATTCACTCCCATTGTACACAATCCCAATGGATCAAACCCCTTCCCATTCAGTCCCATTGTACACAATCCCAATGGATCCAAACTCCTTCCCATTCACTCCCATTGTACACAATTGCAATGGATCAATCCCCTTCCCGTTCACTCCCATTGTATACAATCCCAATGGATCAACCCCCTTCCCGTTCACTCCCACTGTACACAATCCCAATGGATCCAAACCCCTTCCCGTTCACCCCCATTGTATACAATCCCAATGGATCCAAACCCCTTGCCGTTCACTCCCACTGTACACAATCCCAATGGACCCAAACATCTTCCCAATCACTCCCATTGTCCACAATCCCAATGGATCAAACCCCCATCCTGTTAACTCCCATTGTCCACAATCCCAATGGATCAAGCCCTTCCCATTCACTCCCATTGTCCACAGTCCCAATGGATCAAGCCCTTCCCATTCACTCCCATTGTGCACAATCCCAATGGATCAAACCCCTTCCCATTCACTCCCACTGTACACAATCATCTTCCCGTTCACTCCCATTGTACACAATCCCAATGGACCCAAAACCCTTCCTGTTCACTCCTATTGTACACAATCCCAATGGGCCCAAACCCCTTCCCATTCACTCCCATTGTACACAATCCCAATGGATCAAACCCCTTCCCATTCACTCCCATTGTTCACAATCCCAATGGATCAAACCCCTTCCCATTCACTCCCATTGTACATAATCCCAATGGATCCAAATCCCTTCCCATTCACGCCCATTGTACACAATCCCAATGGATCAAACCCCTTCCCGTTCACTCCCATTGTACACAATCCAAATGGATCAAACCCCTTCCCGTTCACTACCATTGTACACAATCCCAGTGGATCAAACCCCTTCCCATTCACTCCCATTGGACACAATCCCAATGGATCAAACCCCTTCCCGTCCACTCCCATTTTACACAATCGCAATCAATCAAACCCCTTCCCATTCACTCCCATTGTACACAATCCCAATGGATCAAACCCCTTCTCGTTCACTCCCATTGTACACAATCCCAATGGATCAAACACCTTCCCGTTCACTCCCATTGTACACGATCCCAATGGACCCAAACCCCTTCCCGTTCACTCCCACTGTACACAATCCCAATGGGTCAAACCCCTTCCCGTTCACTACCATTGTACACAATCCCAGCGGATCAAACCCCTTCCCATTCACTCCCATTGGACACAATCCCAATGGATCAAACCCCTTCCCATTCACTCCCATTTTACACAATAGCAATGGATCAAACCCCTTCCCATTCACTCCCATTGTACACAATCCCAGCGGATCAAACCCCTTCCCGATCACTACCATTGCACACAATCCCAGCGGATCAAACCCCTTCCCATTCACTCCCATTGGACACAATCCCAATGGATCAAACCCCTTCCTGTTCACTCCCATTTTACACAATCGCAATGGATCAAACCCCTTCCCATTCACTCCCATTGTACACAATCCCAATGGACCCAAATCCCTTCCCGTTCACTCCCATTGTACACAATCCCAATGGACCCAAATCCCTTCCAGTTCACTCCCACTGTACACAATCCCAATCGATCAAACCCCTTCCCTTTCACTCCCATTGTACACAATCCCACTGGATCAACCCCCTTCCCGTTCACTGCCATTGTACACAATCCTAATGGATCAAACCCCTTCCCGTTCACTCCCATTGGACACAATCCCAATGGATCAAACCCCTTCCCATTCACTCTCATTTTACATGATCCCAATGGATCAAACCCCTTCCCGTTCACTACCATTGCACACAATCCCAGCGGATCAAACCCCTCCCCATTCACTCCCATTGGACACAATCCCAGCGGATCAAACCCCTTCCCATTCACCCCCATTGTACACAATCCCAATGGATCAACCCCCTTCCCGTTCACTGCCATTGTACACAATCCTAATGGATCAAACCCCTTCCCATTCACTCCCATTGTACACAATCCCAATGGATCAAACCCCTTCCTATTCACTCCCATTGTACATAATCCCAATTGATCAAACCCCTTCCCATTCACTCCCATTGTACACAATCCCAATGGATCAAACCCCTTCCCGTTCATTCCCGTTGTACAAAATCCCAATGGATCAAACCCCTTCCCATTCACTCCCACTGTACACAATCCCAATGTATCAAACCCCATCCCGTTCACTCCCATTGTCCACAATCCCAATGGACCCAAACCTCTTCCCGTTCACTCCCACTGTACAAAATACCAATGGATCAAAACCCCTCCCCGTTCACTCCCATTGTGCACAATCCCAAAGGGCCCAAACCCTTTCCCATTCACTCCCACTGTACACAATCTCAATGGATCAAAACCCCTTCCCATTCACTCCCATTGTACACAACCCCAATGGACTAAAACACCTTCCCGTTCACTCCCACTGTACACAATCTCAATGGATCAAACCCCTTCCCATTCACTCCCATTGTACACAATCCCAATGGATCAAACCCCTTCCCGTTCACTCCCACTCTGCACAATCCCAATGGATCAAACCCCTTCCCGTTCACTCCCATTGTACACAATCACAATGGATCAATCCCCTTCCCGTTCAGTCCCATTGTACACAATCCCAATGGATCAAACCCCTTCCCGTTCACTCCCATTGTACACAATCCCAATGGATCAAACCCCTTCCCGTTCACTCCCATTGTACACAATCCCAATGGATCAAACCCCTTCCCATTCAGTCCCATTGTACACAATCCCAATGGATCAAACCCCTTCCCGTTCACTCCCATTGTACACAATCCCAATGGATCAATCCCCTTCCCGTTCACCCCCATTGTACACAATCCCAATGGATCAAACCCCTTCCCGTTCACTCCCATTGTACACAATCCCAATGGATCAATCCCCTTCCCGTTCACTCCCATTGTACACAATCCCAATGGATCAACCCCCTTCCCGTTCACTCCCACTGTACACAATCCCAATGGATCCAATCCCCTTCCCGTTCACCCCCATTGTATACAATCCCAATGGATCCAAACCCCTTCCCGTTCACTCCCACTGTACACAATCCCAATGGACCCAAACATCTTCCCAATCACTCCCATTGTCCACAATCCCAATGGATCAAACCCCCATCCTGTTCACTCCCATTGTCCACAATCCCAATGGATCAACCCTTCCCATTCACTCCCATTGTCCACAATCCCAATGGATCAAGCCCTTCCCATTCACTCCCATTGTCCACAATCCCAATGGATCAAGCCCTTCCCATTCACTCCCATTGTGCACAATCCCAATGGATCAAACCCCTTCCCATTCACTCCCACTGTACACAATCATCTTCCCGTTCACTCCCATTGTACACAATCCCAATGGACCCAAAACCCTTCCTGTTCACTCCTATTGTACACAATCCCAATGGGCCCAAACCCCTTCCCGTTCACTTCCATTGTTCACAATCCCAATGGATCAAACCCCTTCCCATTCACTCCCATTGTACATAATCCCAATGGATCCAAATCCCTTCCCATTCACTCCCATTGTACACAATCCCAATGGATCAAACCCCTTCCCGTTCACTCCCATTGTACACAATCCAAATGGATCAAACCCCTTCCCGTTCACTACCATTGTACACAATCCCAATGGATCAAACCCCTTCCCATTCACTCCCATTGGACACAATCCCAATGGATCAAACCCCTTCCCGTCCACTCCCATTTTACACAATCGAAATCAATCAAACCCCTTCCCATTCACTCCCATTGTACACAATCCCAATGGATCAAACACCTTCCCGTTCACTCCCATTGTACACGATCCCAATGGACCCAAACCCCTTCCCGTTCACTCCCACTGTACACAATCCCAATGGGTCAAACCCCTTCCCGTTCACTACCATTGTACACAATCCCAGCGGATCAAACCCCTTCCCATTCACTCCCATTGGACACAATCCCAATGGATCAAACCCCTTCCCATTCACTCCCATTTTACACAATCGCAATGGATCAAACCCCTTCCCATTCACTCCCATTGTACACAATCCCAGCGGATCAAACCCCTTCCCGTTCACTACCATTGCACACAATCCCAGCGGATCAAACCCCTTCCCATTCACTCCCATTGGACACAATCCCAGCGGATCAAACCCCTTCCCATTCACTCCCATTGGACACAATCCCAATGGATCAAACCCCTTCCTGTTCACTCCCATTTTACACAATCGCAATGGATCAAACCCCTTCACATTCACTCCCATTGTACACAATCCCAATGGACCCAAATCCCTTCCCGTTCACTCCCATTGTACACAATCCCAATGGATCAAACCCCATCCCGTTCACTCCCACTGTACACAATCCCAATCGATCAAACCCCTTCCCGTTCACTCCCATTGTCCACAATCCCAATGGATCAAACCCCTTCCCGTTCACTCCCATTGTACACAATCCCAATGCATCAAACCCCTTCCCATTCACTCCCATTGGACCCAATCCCAATGGACCCAAATCCCTTCCCGCTCACTCCCATTGTCCACTATCCCAATGGATCAAACCCCTTCCCATTCACTCCCATTGTAAACAATCCCAATGGACCCAAATCCCTTCCTGTTCACTCCTATTGTCCACAATCCCAATGGATCAAACCCCTTCCCGTTCACTCCCATTGTACACAATCCCAATGGATCAAACCCCTTCCCGTTCACTCCCATTGGACACAATCCCAATGGATCAAACCCCTTCCCGTTCACTCCCATTGTACACAATCCCAATGGATCAAACCCCTTCCCGTTCACTCCCATTGTACTCAATCCCAATGGATCAAACCCCTTCCCGTTCACTCCCATTGTCCACAATCCCAATGGATCAAACCCCTTCCCGTTCACTCCCGTTGGACACAATCCCAATGGTTTCAAACCACTTCCCGTTCACTCCCATTATACACAATCCCAATGGATCAAACCCCTTCCCGTTCACTCCCACTGTACACAATCCCAATGGATCAAACCCCTTCCCGTTCATTCCCGTTGTACACAATCCCAATGGATCAAACCCGTTCCCGTTCACTCCCATTGGACACAATCCCAATGGATCAAACCCCTTCCCGTTCACTCCCATTGTACACAATCCCAATGGATCAAACCCCTTCCCGTTCACTCCCGTTGTCCGCAATCCCAATGGATCAAACCCCTTCCCGTTCACTCCCGTTGTACACAATCCCAATGGTTTCAAACCCCTTCCCGTTCACTCCCGTTGTACACAATCCCAATGGTTTCAAACCCCTTCCCGTTCACTCCCGTTGTACACAATCCCAATGGATCAAACCCCTTCCCGTTCACTCCCGTTGTACACAATCCCAATGGTTTCAAACCCCTTCCCGTTCACTCCCGTTGTATGGGATGCTTTTGTCTCCCGGTTTCTGTCCAGGCGGCTTGCTTAAAGCTGGGAATGGCTTCGGCTCCCGGACCCCGCTCCCACCGTTCCCAGTCGCTCTGAAGGGAATGGCCGAGTTGGGGGCTGAGGCCTGAGGGAGGGAGTAAGGGACGGTCGAAACCTGTTATGGAGGAGAAGGTGATGGGACGAAATGAAATTTAAAAATCAGGCGAGTACCGGATTGATATCCAATCTTTATTGCTTCTCCCACAGTCTGACCACATGCCGCAAATTAGCATCAGCTATCATGTCAAAAACTAGGTGTGAAAACATTCCAATGTACAGACTTGACATAATGGTCATTAATCCATCCATTCCTAAGGCACCGGTTATGGTAGTCAGTGCAGTAATTAAATAGAAGTTATTGGGTTTGCATTGATAGTTAATAAGTGTTGTAACAAACTTAATCTCGCAGCCTTTGTCTAGAGGTCACAGTGGGCCAGCAGGTGGAAGCGACAGTTGAAGTATCACAGTGCAAATATTTCCAATGTACAGCATGGATTGAGGCCATTCGCCCCCCCCCCCCTCCCTGTGCTGCACCCTTCGCATTTGCCTCCCCCCCCACTTTTGCATAGGCCTCATCTCGGCCTTTCGTTACATCCCCTGGAGTCAGACCCCCTCACCCTGCCCCCACTTGGAGGATATGTAACTTGCCCCTTGCCAGCCCGAGCCTGGATATTGCCCGGGTCTTGCTGCGATGGACAGGGACTGCTTCAGTGTCCGAGGAGACGCGAATGGAGCTGAACGTTGTCCTCCTCGGACATCCCCACTTCTGACCTTGTGATGGAAGTCCAGTCCGGCCCAGGACCAGCCGGGTCCGAGTTGGTCAGGGCCGGCCAGTGAATTGGCTCTGCCCCGCCAGAGGCGAAGATTGGCTGCGTTCCCCGCTGAGAGGTGCTTCAGAGGCCTTCAGGGGTTCCCAGTTTCGCCTTGGCCGCGGAGGGAGAAGACCCGCTCTCTCTTTTCCCCCACTCCGGTTCCTCCGGGAACAACCGACGAATCCCCCACGGCGAGGCCCACACTCCCTCTTTGCAGAACGGGCCATTGTGAAGCCAGAGGCCTGCAGTTAAAGCTGTAAGGAGGACATGAGTGACTGCGAGGAAGATCTGCTGGAAACCAGTAACTTTAACCCACACCCAAACTGCAAACAAAGTGCTCCGAAGAAAATAACTCATTATCAGAAAGAAGGACTCTTATCTTTTCACCTCAATCCTTATTATTCTTACCCCTTTCCACCTCTCTGTGTTTGTCTGTCTTGTGTGTGTGTGTGGTTAGAGGGCGGGGAGGTTAAAGTGCACATTAGCTCATCGTTAATTAGCTGAGTTCATTTCACATCCTGTTTCAGCACCCAAACCCCGGGGGACAGTAATCGTTGGTCAGCCAGGGGCCAAAGACTTTGGGGAATGTTGATGAGAATTATCGGCTAATTTCTTCACGTTGGGGCTCGGGGGCCTGTGGGGCTGGTATTGACTGGGCCCGGGCCCAGGGCGTCGTCACGGCGATTTCAGGCGAGGGGTGGTTACCCGGCCCACCTGCGAAAGGTCAGATTAAAGGCACCCAGGGGACCCCTTTGGGGAACGTCTGGCGAGGGCACCGGCGCTATGTAAATGCAAATTTTTGGTTGAGTGGTCGTGGGCCGGGTGTCTTGGGTCTGCGGAGGGGGCACCGGGGGTGGGGGGGGGGCAGTGTGCAGTTGGCTCTGGGAGGTGAGGTAAGCAGGGGGGTGAGGCAAGCGAGAGGCAAGCAGTAGCTCGAGGGATGGCAGTGGGTTAGGACCGTCTCAAGGGGCCGAACGGCCTCGAGCTCTGCTCCAATGGTTCGAAGGCCACCGAGCGACCGGCCGACGCGACGACGAACGGGCAGCACGTTCCGGAAGGGCCGGAAAGTGCGGAATCTGCCCCTCGGAATCCGAACGATTTTCGGCTTCTGCCTCCCCCAAATTCCGGCGACCCAAACCAGACCGCTCCTCCCGCGGGTCGCTCCCTCGCTCTGACCCGGGCGTGGCGGGACGGCTTATCGCTGCTTGTAGCAGTAGACGCCGTACCCGCGCTGGGACAGGCTGGGGAATCCTTGCGTGCGCACCCCTGGCTCCGGACCACCGCACTGCGGTCGGGGCGACACGATGGGGTACCGGATGCTTCCGTCCGCCAGCCAGCCGGGATCGCAGCGATGGAGCCGGGAGAATCTCCAGGCGGCGTAAAGCTGGCCCACCTTAGCGATCGTCGCCCCCTCACTCCGACAGGCGTTCGAACCACTCACATAATTGTACATCGCCGGCTCCCTCCGAAAATAAACATATCCTGAATGGGAAAGGAAAGGAGTTAAATACACAGCAAAGCTTCCTCTACACTGTCCCCATCAAACACTCCCAGGACAGGCACAGCACGGGGTTAGATACAGAGTAAAGCTCCCTCTACACTGTCCCCATCAAACACTCCCAGGACAGGTACAGCACGGGGTTAGATACAGAGTAAAGCTCCTTCTACACTGTCCCCATCAAACTCTCCCAGGACAGGTACAGCACGGAGTTAGATACAGAGTAAAGTTCCCTCTACACTGTCCCCATCAAACACTCCCAGGACAGGTACAGCACGGGGTTAGATACAGAGTAAAGCTCCCTCTACACTGTCTCCATCAAACACTCCCAGGGCAGGTACAGCACGGGGTTAGATACAGAGTAAAGCTCCCTCTACACTGTCCCCATCAAACACTCCCAGGACAGGTCCAGCACGGGGTTAGATACAGAGTAAAGTTCCCTCTACACTGTCCCCATCAAACCCTCCCAGGACAGGTACAGCACGGGGTTAGATACAGAGTAAAGCTCCCTCTACACTGTCCCCATCAAACACTCCCAGGACAGGTACAGCACGGGGTTAGATACAGAGTAAAGCTCCCTCTACACTGTCCCCATCAAACACTCCCAGGACAGGTACAGCCCGGGGTTAGAGACAGAGTAAAGCTCCCTCTACACTGTCCCCATCAAACACCCCTAGGGCAGGTACAGCACGGGGTTAGATACAGAGTAAAGCTGCCTCTACCCTGTCCCCATCAAACACTCCCAGGACAGGTACAGCACAGGGTTAGAAACAGAGTAAACCTCCATCCACACTGTCCCCATCAAACACTCCCAGGAGAGGTACGGCACGGGGTTAGATAAAGAGTAAACCTCCCTCTACACTGTCCCCATCAAACATTCCCAGGACAGGTACAGCACGGGGTTAGATACAGAGTAAAGCTCCCTCTATACTGTCCCCATCAAATATTCCCAGGACAGGTACAGCACGGGGTTAGATACAGAGCAAAGCTTCCTCTATACTGTCCCCATCAAACACTCCCAGGACAGGTACAGCACGGGGTTAGATACAGAGTAAAGCTCCGTCTTTACTGTCCCCCATCAAACACTCCCAGCACAGGTACAGCACGGGGTTAGATACAGAGTAAAGGTCCCTCTAAACTGTCCCCATCAAACCCTCCCAGGACAGGTACAGCACGGGGTTAGATACAGAGTAAAGCTCCCTCTACACTGTCCCCATCAAACACTCCCAGGACAGGTACAGCACGGGGTCAGATACAGAGTAAAGCTCCCTCTACACTGTCCCCATCAAACACTCCCGGGACAGGTACAGCACGGGGTTAGATACAGAGTAAAGCTCCCTCTACACTGTCCCCATCAAACACTCCCAGGACAGGTACAGCACGGGGTTAGATACAGAGTAAAGCTCCCTCTACACTGTCCCCATCAAACACTCCCAGGACAGGTACAGCACGGGGTTAAATACAGAGTAAAGCGCCCTCTACACTGTCCCCATCAAACACTCCCAGGACAGGTACAGCACGGGGTTAGATACAGAGTAAAGCTCCCTCTACCCTGTCCCCATCAAACACTCCCAGGACAGGTACAGCACAGGGTTAGATACAGAGTAAAGCTCGTCTACACTGTCCCCATCAAACACTCCCAGGACAGGTACAGCACGGGGTTAGACACAGAGTAAAGCTCCCTCTACACTGTCCCCATCACACACTCGCAGGACAGGTACAGCACGGGGTTAGAAACAGAGTAAAGCTCCCTCTACACTGTCCACATCAAACACTCCCAGGACAGGTACAGCACGGGGTTAGATACAGAGTAAAGCTCCCTCTACACTGTCCCCATCAAACACTCCCAGGACAGGTACAGCACGGGGTTAGATACAGAGTAAAGCTTCCTCTACACTGTCCCCATCAAACACTCCCAGGACAGGTACAGCACGGGGTTAGATGCAGAGTAAAGCTCCCTCTACACTGTCCCCATCAAACACTCCCAGGACAGATACAGCACGGGGTTAGATACAGAGTAAAGCTCCCTCTACACTGTCCCCATCAAACACTCCCAGGACAAGTACAGCACGGGGTTAGATACAGAGTAAAGATCCCTCTACACTGTCCCCATCAAACACTCCCAGGACAAGTACAGCACGGGGTTAGATACAGAGTAAAGCTCCCTCTACACTGACCCCATCAAACACTCGCAGGACAGGTACAGCAAGGAGTTAGATACAGAGTAAAGCTCCCTCTACACTGTCCCCATCAAACACTCCCAGGACAGGTACAGCATGGGGTTAGATACAGAGTAAAGCTCCCTCTACACTGTCCCCATCAAACACTCCCAGGACAGGTACAGCACGGGGTTAGATACAGAGTAAAGCTCCCTCTACACTGTCCCCATCAAACACTCCCAGGACAGGTACAGCACAGGGTTAGATACAGAGTAAAGCTCCCTCTACACTGTCCCCATCAAACACTCCCAGGACAGGTACAGCACGGGGTTAGATACAGAGTAAAGCTCCCTCTACACTGTCCTCATCAAACACTCCCAGGACAGGTACAGCACGGGGTCAGATACAGAGTAAAGCTCCCTCTACACTGTCCCCATCAAACACTTCCAGGACAGGTACAGCACGGGGTTAGATACAGAGTAAAGCTCCCTCTACACTGTCCCCATCAAACAATCCCAGGTCATGTACAGCACAGGGTTAGATACAGAGTAAAGCTCCCTCTACATTGTCCCCATCAAACATTCCCAGGACAGGTACAGCACGGGGTTAGATACGGAGTAAAGCTCCCTCTACACTGTCCCCATCAAACACTCACAGGACAGGTGCAGCTCGGGCTTAGATACAGAGTAAAGCTCCCTCTGCACTGTCCCCATCAAACACTCCCAGGACAGGTACAGCACGGGGATAGATCCAGAGCAAAGCTCCCTCTACACTATCCCCATCAAACACTCCCAGGACAGGTACAGCACGCGGTGAGGTACAGAGTAAAGCTCCCTCTTCACTGTCCACATCATACACTCCCAGGACAGTTACAGCACGGTGTTAGATACAGAGTAAAGCTCCCTCTACACTGTCCCAATCAAACACTCCCAGGACAGGTACAGCATGGGGTTAGATACAGAGTAAAGCTCCCTCTACACTGTCCCCATCAAACGCTCCCAGGGCAGGTACAGCACGGGGTTAGATACAGAGTAAAGCTCCCTCTACACTGTCCCCATGAAACACTCCCAGGACAGGTACAGCATGGGGTTTGATACAGATTAAAGCTCCCTCTACACTGTCCACATCAAACACTCCCAGGACAGGTACAGCACGGGGTTAGATACAGAGTAAAGCTCCCTCTACACTGTTGCCATCAAACACTCCCAGGACAGGTACAGCACGGGGTTAGATACAGAGTAAAGCTCCCTCTACACTGTCCACATCAAACACTCCCAGGACAGGTTCAGCACGGGGTTAGATACAGAGTAAAGCTCCCTCTACACTGTCCCCATCAAACACTCCCAGGACAGGTACAGCACGGGGTTAGATACAGAGTAAAGCTTCCTCTACACTGTCCCCATCAATCACTCCCAGGACAAGTACAGCAAGGGGTTAGATACAGAGTAAAGCTCCCTCTGCACTGACCCCATCAAACACTCGCAGGACAGGTACAGCACGGGGTTAGATACAGAGTAAAGCTCCCTCTACACTGTCCCCATCAAACACTCCCAGGACAGGTACAGCATGGGGTTAGATACAGAGTAAAGCTCCCTCTACACTGTCCCCATCAAACACTTCCAGGAAAGGTACAGCACGGGGTTAGATACAGAGTAAAGCTCCCTCTACACTGTCCCCATCAAACACTCCCAGGACAGGTACAGCACGGGGATAGATCCAGAGCAAAGCTCCCTCTACACTATCCCCATCAAACACTCCCAGGACAGGTACAGCACGCGGTGAGGTACAGAGTAAAGCTCCCTCTTCACTGTCCACATCATACACTCCCAGGACAGTTACAGCACGGTGTTAGATACAGAGTAAAGCTCCCTCTACACTGTCCCAATCAAACACTCCCAGGACAGGTACAGCATGGGGTTAGATACAGAGTAAAGCTCCCTCTACACTGTCCCCATCAAACGCTCCCAGGGCAGGTACAGCACGGGGTTAGATACAGAGTAAAGCTCCCTCTACACTGTCCCCATGAAACACTCCCAGGACAGGTACAGCATGGGGTTTGATACAGATTAAAGCTCCCTCTACACTGTCCACATCAAACACTCCCAGGACAGGTACAGCACGGGGTTAGATACAGAGTAAAGCTCCCTCTACACTGTTGCCATCAAACACTCCCAGGACAGGTACAGCACGGGGTTAGATACAGAGTAAAGCTCCCTCTACACTGTCCACATCAAACACTCCCAGGACAGGTTCAGCACGGGGTTAGATACAGAGTAAAGCTCCCTCTACACTGTCCCCATCAAACACTCCCAGGACAGGTACAGCACGGGGTTAGATACAGAGTAAAGCTTCCTCTACACTGTCCCCATCAAACACTCCCAGGACAAGTACAGCAAGGGGTTAGATACAGAGTAAAGCTCCCTCTGCACTGACCCCATCAAACACTCGCAGGACAGGTACAGCACGGGGTTAGATACAGAGTAAAGCTCTCTCTACACTGTCCCCATCAAACACTCCCAGGACAGGTACAGCATGGGGTTAGATACAGAGTAAAGCTCCCTCTACACTGTCCCCATCAAACACTTCCAGGAAAGGTACAGCACGGGGTTAGATACAGAGTAAAGCTCCCTCTACACTGTCCCCATCAAACACTCCCAGGACAGGTACAGCACAGGGTTAGATACAGAGTAAAGCTCCCTCTACACTGTCCCCATCAAACACTCCCAGGACAGGTACAGCACGGGGTTAGATACAGAGTAAAGCGCCCTCTACACTGTCCCCATCAAACACTCCCAGCACAGGTACAGCACGGGGTTAGATACAGAGTAAAGCTCCCTCTACACTGTCCCCATCAAACACTCCCAGGACAGGTACAGCACAGGGTTAGATACAGAGTAAAGCTCCCTCTACACTGTCCCCATCAAACACTCCCAGGACTGGTACAGCACGGGGTTAGATACAGAGTAAAGCTCCCTCTACACTGTCCCCATCACACACTCGCAGGACAGATACAGCACGGGGTTAGAAACAGTGTAAAGCTCCCTCTACACTGTCCACATCAAACACTCCCAGGACAGGTACAGCACGGGGTTAGATACAGAGTAAAGCTCCCTCTACACTGTCCCCATCAAACCCTCCCAGGACAGGTACAGCACGGGGTTAGATACAGAGTAAAGCTTCCTCTACACTGTCCCCATCAAACACTCCCAGGACAGGTACAGCACGGGGCTAGATACAGACTAAAGCTCCCTCTACTCTGTCCCCATCAAACACTCCTAGGACAGATACAGCACGGGGTTAGATACAGAGTAAAGCTCCCTCTACACTGTCCCCATCAAACACTCCCAGGACAAGTACAGCACGGGGTTAGATACAGAGTAAAGCTCCCTCTACACTGTCCCCATCAAACACTCCCAGGACAAGTACAGCACGGGGTTAGATACAGAGTAAAGCTCCCTCTACACTGACCCCATCAAACACTCGCAGGACAGGTACAGCACGGGGTTAGATACAGAGTAAAGCTCCCTCTACACTGTCCCCATCAAACACTCCCAGGACAGGTACAGCATGGGGTTAGATACAGAGTAAAGCTCCCTCTACACTGTCCCCATCAAACACTTCCAGGAAAGGTACAGCACGGGGTTAGATACAGAGTAAAGCTCCCTCTACACTGTCCCCATCAAACACTCCCAGGACAGGTACAGCACAGGGTTAGATACAGAGTAAAGCTCCCTCTACACTGTCCCCATCAAACACTCCCAGGACAGGTACAGCACGGGGTTAGATACAGAGTAAAGCTCCCTCTACACTGTCCCCATCAAACACTCCCAGGACAGGTACAGCACGGGCTTAGATACAGAATAAAACTCCCTCTGTCCCCATCAAACACTCCCAGGACAGGTACAGCACGGGGTTAGATACAGAGTAAAGCTCCCTCTACACTGTCCCCATCAAACACTCCCAGAGCAGGTACAGCACGGGGCTAGATACAGAGTAAATCTCCCTCTCCACTGTCCCCATCAAACACTCCCAGGACAGGTACAGCATGGGGTTAGATACTGAGTAAAGCTCCCTCTACACCGTCCCCATCAAACACTCCCAGGACAGGTACAGCACGGGGTTAGATACAGAGTAAAGCTCCCTCTACACTGTCCCCATCAAACATTCACAGGACAGGTACAGCACGGGGTTAGATACAGAGTAAAGCTCCCTCTACACTGTCCCCATCAAACACTCCCAGGACAGGTACAGCACGGGGTTAGATACAGAGTAAAGCTCCCTCTACACTGTCCCCATCAAACACTCACAGGACAGGTACAGCTCGGGCTTAGATACAGAGTAAAGCTCCCTCTACACTGTCCCCATCAAACACTCCCAGGACAGGTACAGCACGGGGTTAGATACAGAGTAAAGCTCCCTCTACACTGTCCCCATCAAACAATCCCAGGACATGTACAGCACAGGGTTAGATACAGAGTAAAGCTCCCTCTACCTTGTCCCCATCAAACATTCCCAGGACAGGTACAGCACGGGGATAGATCCAGAGCAAAGCTCCCTCTACACTATCCCCATCAAACACTCCCAGGACAGGTACAGCACGCGGTGAGGTACAGAGTAAAGCTCCCTCTTCACTGTCCACATCATACACTCCCAGGACAGTTACAGCACGGTGTTAGATACAGAGTAAAGCTCCCTCTACACTGTCCCAATCAAACACTCCCAGGACAGGTACAGCATGGGGTTAGATACAGAGTAAAGCTCCCTCTACACTGTCCCCATCAAACGCTCCCAGGGCAGGTACAGCACGGGGTTAGATACAGAGTAAAGCTCCCTCTACACTGTCCCCATGAAACACTCCCAGGACAGGTGCAGCATGGGGTTTGATACAGATTAAAGCTCCCTCTACACTGTCCACATCAAACACTCCCAGGACAGGTACAGCACGGGGTTAGATACAGAGTAAAGCTCCCTCTACACTGTTGCCATCAAACACTCCCAGGACAGGTACAGCACGGGGTTAGATACAGAGTAAAGCTCCCTCTACACTGTCCACATCAAACACTCCCAGGACAGGTTCAGCACGGGGTTAGATACAGAGTAAAGCTCCCTCTACACTGTCCCCATCAAACACTCCCAGGACAGGTACAGCACGGGGTTAGATACAGAGTAAAGCTTCCTCTACACTGTCCCCATCAAACACTCCCAGGACAAGTACAGCAAGGGGTTAGATACAGAGTAAAGCTCCCTCTGCACTGACCCCATCAAACACTCGCAGGACAGGTACAGCACGGGGTTAGATACAGAGTAAAGCTCTCTCTACACTGTCCCCATCAAACACTCCCAGGACAGGTACAGCATGGCGTTAGATACAGAGTAAAGCTCCCTCTACACTGTCCCCATCAAACACTTCCAGGAAAGGTACAGCACGGGGTTAGATACAGAGTAAAGCTCCCTCTACACTGTCCCCATCAAACACTCCCAGGACAGGTACAGCACAGGGTTAGATACAGAGTAAAGCTCCCTCTACACTGTCCCCATCAAACACTCCCAGGACAGGTACAGCACGGGGTTAGATACAGAGTAAAGCGCCCTCTACACTGTCCCCATCAAACACTCCCAGCACAGGTACAGCACGGGGTTAGATACAGAGTAAAGCTCCCTCTACACTGTCCCCATCAAACACTCCCAGGACAGGTACAGCACAGGGTTAGATACAGAGTAAAGCTCCCTCTACACTGTCCCCATCAAACACTCCCAGGACTGGTACAGCACGGGGTTAGATACAGAGTAAAGCTCCCTCTACACTGTCCCCATCACACACTCGCAGGACAGATACAGCACGGGGTTAGAAACAGTGTAAAGCTCCCTCTACACTGTCCACATCAAACACTCCCAGGACAGGTACAGCACGGGGTTAGATACAGAGTAAAGCTCCCTCTACACTGTCCCCATCAAACCCTCCCAGGACAGGTACAGCACGGGGTTAGATACAGAGTAAAGCTTCCTCTACACTGTCCCCATCAAACACTCCCAGGACAGGTACAGCACGGGGCTAGATACAGACTAAAGCTCCCTCTACTCTGTCCCCATCAAACACTCCCAGGACAGATACAGCACGGGGTTAGATACAGAGTAAAGCTCCCTCTACACTGTCCCCATCAAACACTCCCAGGACAAGTACAGCACGGGGTTAGATACAGAGTAAAGCTCCCTCTACACTGTCCCCATCAAACACTCCCAGGACAAGTACAGCACGGGGTTAGATACAGAGTAAAGCTCCCTCTACACTGACCCCATCAAACACTCGCAGGACAGGTACAGCACGGGGTTAGATACAGAGTAAAGCTCCCTCTACACTGTCCCCATCAAACACTCCCAGGACAGGTACAGCATGGGGTTAGATACAGAGTAAAGCTCCCTCTACACTGTCCCCATCAAACACTTCCAGGAAAGGTACAGCACGGGGTTAGATACAGAGTAAAGCTCCCTCTACACTGTCCCCATCAAACACTCCCAGGACAGGTACAGCACAGGGTTAGATACAGAGTAAAGCTCCCTCTACACTGTCCCCATCAAACACTCCCAGGACAGGTACAGCACGGGGTTAGATACAGAGTAAAGCTCCCTCTACACTGTCCCCATCAAACACTCCCAGGACAGGTACAGCACGGGCTTAGATACAGAATAAAACTCCCTCTGTCCCCATCAAACACTCCCAGGACAGGTACAGCACGGGGTTAGATACAGAGTAAAGCTCCCTCTACACTGTCCCCATCAAACACTCCCAGAGCAGGTACAGCACGGGGCTAGATACAGAGTAAATCTCCCTCTCCACTGTCCCCATCAAACACTCCCAGGACAGGTACAGCATGGGGTTAGATACTGAGTAAAGCTCCCTCTACACCGTCCCCATCAAACACTCCCAGGACAGGTACAGCACGGGGTTAGATACAGAGTAAAGCTCCCTCTACACTGTCCCCATCAAACATTCACAGGACAGGTACAGCACGGGGTTAGATACAGAGTAAAGCTCCCTCTACACTGTCCCCATCAAACACTCCCAGGACAGGTACAGCACGGGGTTAGATACAGAGTAAAGCTCCCTCTACACTGTCCCCATCAAACACTCACAGGACAGGTACAGCTCGGGCTTAGATACAGAGTAAAGCTCCCTCTACACTGTCCCCATCAAACACTCCCAGGACAGGTACAGCACGGGGTTAGATACAGAGTAAAGCTCCCTCTACACTGTCCCCATCAAACAATCCCAGGACATGTACAGCACAGGGTTAGATACAGAGTAAAGCTCCCTCTACCTTGTCCCCATCAAACATTCCCAGGACAGGTACAGCACGGGGTTAGATACGGAGTAAAGCTCCCTCTACACTGTCCCCATCAAACACTCACAGGACAGGTGCAGCTCGGGCTTAGATACAGAGTAAAGCTCCCTCTGCACTGTCCCCATCAAACACTCCCAGGACAGGTACAGCACGCGGTGAGGTACAGAGTAAAGCTCCCTCTACACAGTCCCCATCAAACACTCCCAGGACAGGTACAGCACGGGGTTAGATACAGAGTAAAGCTCCCTCTACACTGTCCCCATCAAACACTCCCAGGACAGGTACAGCACGGGCTTAGATACAGAATAAAACTCCCTCTGTCCCCATCAAACACTCCCAGGACAGGTACAGCACGGGGTTAGATACAGAGTAAAGCTCCCTCTACACTGTCCCCATCAAACACTCCCAGGACAGGTACAGCATGGGGTTAGATACAGAGTAAAGCTCCCTCTTCACTGTCCACATCATACACTCCCAGGACAGTTACAGCACGGGGTTAGATACAGAGTAAAGCTCCCTCTACACTGTCCCCATCAAACACTCCCAGGGCAGGTACAGCACGGGGTTAGATACAGAGTAAATCACCCTCTACACTGTCCCCATGAAACACTCCCAGGACAGGTACAGCATGGGGTTTGATACAGATTAAAGCTCCCTCTACACTGTCCACATCAAACACTCCCAGGACAGGTACAGCATGGGGTTAGATACAGAGTAAAGCTCCCTCTACACTGTCCCCATCAAACACTCCCAGGACAGGTACAGCACGGGGTTAGATACAGAGTAAATCACCCTCTACACTGTCCCCATGAAACACTCCCAGGACAGGTACAGCATGGGGTTTGATACAGATTAAAGCTCCCTCTACACTGTTGCCATCAAACACTCCCAGGACAGGTACAGCACGGGGTTAGATACAGAGTAAATCACCCTCTACACTGTCCCCATGAAACACTCCCAGGACAGGTACAGCATGGGGTTTGATACAGATTAAAGCTCCCTCTACACTGTTGCCATCAAACACTCCCAGGACAGGTACAGCATGGGGTTTGATACAGATTAAAGCTCCCTCTACACTGTCCCCATGAAACACTCCCAGGACAGGTACAGCACGGGGTTAGATACAGAGTAAAGCTCCCTCTACACTGTCCCCATCAAACACTGCCAGGACAGATACAGCACGGGGTTAGATACAGAGTGAAGTTCTTGGTGAAATCCTCACTCCTGCCAGCAGGTGGTGGGGTCGAGCTGCCTGTAAGTGAAACTACAAACGGAAAGGGCTGAATTTATATAGTGCCTATCATTGAGCAAAGTGGCCCAGCCCCAACACCATGAAGGATTTCAGGGACAGCCGAACAAAAGCTCAGTCAGGCATGTTAAATGAGAGGGGTTGGTTTAGCACTGGGCTAAATCGCTGGCTTTGAAAGCAGACCAAGGCAGGCCAGCAGCACGGTTCAATTCCCGGAACCAGCCTCCCCGAACAGGTGCCGGAATGTGGCGACTAGGGGCTTTTCACAGTAACTTCATTTGAAGCCTACTTGTGACAATAAGCGATTTTCATTTTCATTTTTCAGTGTCAGATCGAGAGAGAGACAGAGAGAGAGAGAGACGGAGAGGGAGAGAGAGAGAGAGAGAGTGAGAGAGAGAGACAGAGAGACAGAGAGAGAGAGACAGAGAGAGAGAGAGACGGAGAGAGAGAGACGGAGAGAGAGAGAGAGAGAGACAGAGAGAGAGAGAGACGGAGAGAGAGAGACGGAGAGAGAGAGAGAGAGAGAGACGGAGAGAGAGAGACGGAGAGAGAGAGAGAGAGAGAGAGACGGAGAGAGAGAGACGGAGAGAGAGAGATGGAGAGAGAGAGACGGAGAGAGAGAGAGAGAGACGGAGAGAGAGAGAGACGGAGAGAGAGAGGGCGACAGAGAGAGAGAGAGAGAGAGAGAGACGGAGAGAGAGAGAGAGAGGGGGACAGAGAGAGAGAGAGAGACGGAGAGAGAGAGAGAGACGGAGAGAGAGACGGAGAGAGAGAGAGAGACGGAGAGAGAGAGGGGGACAGAGAGAGAGAGGGGGACAGAGAGAGAGAGGGGGACAGAGAGAGAGAGGGGGACAGAGAGAGAGAGAGGGGGACAGAGAGAGAGAGAGAGAGACGGAGAGAGAGAGACGGAGAGAGAGAGTGAGAGAGACAGTGAGACGCCCCACCCGCCCCCCCAGGCAGCTGAAGGCACGGCTGCCAATGGCGGAGCGATGGGAAATGGGGGGGGGGGGGGGGGGGGGGGGGGATGCTCGAGAGGCCGGGATTGGAGGAGCGCAGAGATCTCGGAGGGTTGTAGGGGCTGGAGGAGGTTACAGGGATAGTGAGGGGGAGTAGGGACTGGAGGAGGTTACAGAGATAGGGAGGGGGTGTAGGGGCTGGAGGTGGTTACAGAGATAGGGAGGGGGTGTAGGGACTGGAGGAGGTTACAGAGATAGGGAGGGGGTGTCGGGGCTGGAGGAGGTTACAGAGATAGGGAGGGAGTGTAGGGGCTGGAGGAGGTTACAGAGATAGGGAGGGGGGTGTAGGGACTGCCGGAGGTTACAGAGATAGGGAGGGGTGTGGGGGCTGGAGGCGGTTACAGAGATAGGGAGGGGGTGTAGGGGCTGGAGGAGGTTACAGAGATAGGGAGGGGGTGTCGGGGCTGGAGGAGGTTACAGAGATAGGGAGGGGGTGTAGGGACTGGAGGAGGTTACAGAGATAGGGAGGGGGGTGTAGGGGCTGGAGGAGGTTACAGAGATAGGGAGGGGGTGTAGGGGCTGGAGGCGGTTACAGAGATAGGGAGGGGGTGTAGGGGCTGGAGGAGGTTACAGAGATAGGGAGGGGGTGTAGGGGCTGGAGGCGGTTACAGAGATAGGGAGGGGGGTGTAGGGGTTGGAGGAGGTTACAGAGATAGGGAGGGGGAGTAGGGGCTGGAGGAGGTTACAGAGATAGGGAGGGGGGTGTAGGCACTGGAGGAGGTTACAGAGATAGGGAGAGGGGTGTAGGGGCTGGAGGAGGTTACAGAGATAGGGAGGGGGTGTAGGGGCTGGAGGGGAGTTACAGAGATAGGGAGGGGGTGTAGGGGCTGGAGGAGGTTACAGAGATAGGGAGGGGGTGTAGGGGCTGGAGGAGGTTACAGAGATAGGGAGGAGGTGTAGGGGCTGGAGGAGGTTACAGAGATAGGGAGGGGGTGAATGGGCTGGAGGAGGTTACAGAGATAGGGAGGGGGGTGTAGGGGCAGGAGGCGGTTACAGAGAGAGGGAGGGGGTGTCGGGGCTGGAGGAGGTTACAGAGATAGGGAGGGGGTGTAGGGGCTGGAGGAGGTTACAGAGATAGGGAGGGGGGTGTAGGGGCTGGAGGCGGTTACAGAGATAGGGAGGGGGTGTAGGGGCTGGAGGAGGTTACAGAGATAGGGTAGGGGGTGTAGGAGGTTACAGAGATAGGGAGGGGGAGTAGTGGATGGAGGAGGTTACAGAGATAGGGAGGGTGTGTAGGGTTGGAGGAGGTTACAGAGATAGGGAGGGGGTGTAGGGGCTGAAGGAGGTTACAGAGATAGGGAGGGGGTGTAGGGGCTGGAGGAGGTTACTGAGATAGGGAGGGTGTGTAGGGGCTGGAGGAGGTTACAGAGATAGGGAGGGGGTGTAGGGGTTGGAGGAGGTTACAGAGATAGGGAGGGGGAGTAGGGGATGGAGGAGGTTACAGAGATAGGGAGGGAGAGTAGGGGATGGAGGAGGTTACAGAGATAGGGAGGGGGATTAGGGGATGGAGGAGTTTACAGAGATAGGGTGTGTAGGGTTGGAGGAGGTTACAGAGATAGGGAGGGTGTGTAGCGTTGGAGGAGGTTACAGAGATAGGGAGGGTGTGTAGGGTTGGAGGAGGTTACAGAGATAGGGAGGGGGTGTAGCGTTGGAGGAGGTTACAGAGATAGGGAGGGTGTGTAGGGTTGGAGGAGGTTAGAGAGATAGGGAGGGTGTGTAGGGTTGGAGGAGGTTACAGAGATGGGCAGCACGGTAGCACAGTGGCTAGCACAGTTGCTTCAGAGCGCCAGGGTCCCGGGTTCGATTCCCCGCTGGGTCACTGTCTGTGCGGAGTCTGCACGTTCTCCCCGTGTGTGCGTGGGTTTCCTCCGGGTGCTCCGGTTTCCTCCCACAGTCCAAAGATGTGCAGGTTAGGTGGATTGGCCATGCTAAATTGTCCCTTAGTGTCCAAAGATGTGCAGGTTAGGTGCATTGGTCGTGTTAAATTGTCCCTTAGTGTCCAAAGATGTGCGGGTTAGGTGGATTGGCCGTGCTAAATTGTCCAAAGATGTGTGGGTTAGGTGGATTGGCCGTGTTAAATTGCCCCTTAGTGTCCAAAGATGTGCTGGTTAGGTGGATTGGCCGTGCTAAATTGTCCCATAGTATCCAAAGATGTGCAGGTTAGGTGGATTGGCCGTGCTAAATTGTCCCATAGTATCCAAAGATGTGCAGGTTAGGAGGATTGGCCGTGCTAAATTGTCCCTTCGTGTCCAAGGATGTGCGGGTTAGGTGGATTGGCCGTGCTAAATTGTCCCTTAGTGTCCAAAGATGTGCAGGTTAGGTGGATTGGCCGTGCTAAATTGTCCCTTAGTGTCCAAAGATGTGCAGGTTAGGTGGATTGGCCGTGCTAAATTGTCCCTTAGTGTCCAAAGATGTGCGGGTTAGGTGGATTGGCCGTGCTAAATTGTCCCTTAGTGTCCAAAGATGTGCAGGTTAGGTGCATTGGTCGTGTTAAATTGTCCCTTAGTGTCCAAAGATGTGCGGGTTAGGTGGATTGGCCGTGCTAAATTGTCCAAAGATGTGTGGGTTAGGTGGATTGGCCGTGTTAAATTGCCCCTTAGTGTCCAAAGATGTGCTGGTTAGGTGGATTGGCCGTGCTAAATTGTCCCATAGTATCCAAAGATGTGCAGGTTAGGAGGATTGGCCGTGCTAAATTGTCCCTTCGTGTCCAAGGATGTGCGGGTTAGGTGGATTGGCCGTGCTAAATTGTCCCTTAGTGTCCAAAGATGTGCAGGTTAGGTGGATTGGCCGTGCTAAATTGTCCCTTCGTGTCCAAAGATCTGCAGGTTAGGTGGATTGGCCGTGCTAAATTGTCCCTTAGTGTCCAAAGATGTGCAGGTTAGGTGGATTGGCCGTGCTGAATTGTCCCTTCGTGTCCAAAGATCTGCAGGTTAGGTGGATTGGCCGTGTTAAATTGTCCCTTAGTGTCCAAAGATGTGCAGGTTAGGTGGATTGGCCGTGCTAAATTGCCCTTTGTGTCCAAAATTGCCCTTAGTGTTGGGTGGGGTTACTGGGTTACGGGGATAGGGTGGAGGTGTTGACCTTGGGTAGGGTGCTCTTTCAAAGAGCTGGTGCAGACTCGATGGGCCGAATGGCCATCTTCTGCACTGTAAATTCTATAGGGACGGGGTATAGGGGCTGGAGGAGGTTACAGAGATAGGGAGGGGGTGTAGGGGCTGGAGGAGGTTACAGAGATAGGGAGGGGGTGTAGGGGCTGGAGGAGGTTACAGAGATAGGGAGGGGGTGTAGGGGCTGGAGGAGGTTACAGAGATAGGGAGGGGGTGTAGGGGCTGGAGGAGGTTACAGAGATAGGGAGGGGGTGTAGGGGCTGGAGGAGGTTACAGAGATAGGGAGGGGGTGTCGGGGCTGGAGGAGGTTACAGAGATAGGGAGGGGGTGTAGGGGCTGGAGGAGGTTACAGAGATAGGGAGGGGGTGTAGGGGCTGGAGGAGGTTACAGAGATAGGGAGGGTGTGTAGCGTTGGAGGAGGTTACAGAGATAGGGAGGGTGTGTAGGGTCTGGAGGAGGTTACAGAGATAGGGAGGGGGTGTAGGACCTGGAGGAGGTTACAGAGATAGGAAGGGGGTGTAGGGACTGGAGGAGGTTACAGAGATAGGGAGGGGGTGTCGGGGCTGGAGGAGGTTACAGAGATAGGGATGGGGTGTAGTGGACTGGAGGAGGTTACAGAGATAGGGAGGGGGTGTAGGGGCTGGAGGAGGTTACAGAGATAGGGAGGGGGTGTAGGGGCTGGAGGAGGTTACAGAGATAGGGAGGGTGTGTAGGGTTGGAGGAGGTTACAGAGATAGGGAGGGGGTGTAGGGTTGGAGGAGGTTACAGAGATAGGGAGGGGGTGTAGGGGCTGGAGGAGGTTACAGAGATAGGGAGGGGGTGTAGGGGCGGGAGGAGGTTACAGAGATAGGGAGGGGGTGTAGGGGCTGGAGGAGGTTCCAGAGATAGGGAGGGGGTGTAGGGTTGGAGGAGGTTCCAGAGATAGGGAGGGGGTGTAGGGTTGGAGGAGGTGACAGAGATAGGGAGGGGGTGTAGGGGCGGGAGGAGGTTACAGAGATAGGGAGGGGGTGTAGGGGCTGGAGGAGGTTGCAGAGATAGGGAGGGAGTGTAGGGGCTGGAGGAGGTTACAGAGATAGGGAGGGGGTGTAGGGGGCTGGAGGAGGTTCCAGAGATAGGGAGGGGGTGTAGGGTTGGAGGAGGTGACAGAGATAGGGAGGGTGTATAGGGTTGGAGGAGGTTACCGAGATGGGCAGCACGGTAGCACAGAGGCTAGCACAGTTGCTTCAGTGCGCCAGGGTCCCGGGTTCGATTCCTCGCTGGGTCACTGTCTGTGCGGAGTCTGCACATCCTCCCCGTGTCTGCGTGGGTTTCCTCCGGGTGCTCCGGTTTCCTCCCACAGTCCAAAGATGTGCAGGTTAGGTGGATTGGCCGTGTTAAATTGCCCCTTAGTGTCCAAAGATGTGGTTAGGTGAATCGGCCGTGCTAAATTGTCCCTTAGTGTCCAAAGATGTGCAGGTTAGGTGGATTGGCCATGCTAAATTGCCCCTTAGTGTCCAAAGATGTACAGGTTGGGTGGATTGGCTGTGCTAAAGTGTCCCTTGGTGTCCAAAGATGTACAGGTCAGGTGGATTGGCCGTGCTAAATTGTCCCTTAGTGTCCAAAGATGTGCGGGTTAGGTGGATTGGCCGTGCTAAATTGCCCCTTAGTGTCCAAAGATGTACGGGTCAGGTGGATTGGCCGTGCTAAATTGTCCCTTAGTGTCCAAAGATGTGCAGGTTAGGTGGATTGGCCGTGCTAAATTGTCCCTTAGTGTCCAAAGATGTACAGGTCAGGTGGATTGGCCGTGTTAAATTGTCCCTTCGTGTCCAAAGATGTGCGGGTTAGGTGGATCGGCCGTGCTAAATTGTCCCTTATTGTCCAAAGATGTGCAGGTTAGGTGCATTGGCCGTGCTAAATTGTCCTTTAGTGTCCAAAGATGCGCAGGTTAGGTGGATTGGCCATGCTAAATTGCCCCTTAGTGTCCAAAGATGTGCAGGTTAGGTGGATTGGCCGTGCTAAATTGCCCCTTATTGTCCAAAGATGTGCAGGTTAGGTGGATTGGCCATGCTAAATTGCCCCTTAGTGTCCAAAGATGTGCAGGTTAGGTGGATTGGCCGTGCTAAATTGTCCCTTAGTGTCCAAAGATGTGCGGGTTAGGTGGATTGGCCGTGCTAAATTGCCCTTTGTGTCCAAAATTGCCCTTAGTGTTGGGTGGGGTTACTGGGTTACGGGGATAGGGTGGGGGTGTTGACCTTGGGTAGGGTGCTCTTTCCAAGAGCTGGTGCAGACTCGATGGGCCGAATGGCATTCTTCTGCAATGTAAATTCTATAGGGAGGGGGTATAGGGGCTGGAGGGGGTATAGGGGCTGGAGGAGGTTACAGAGATAGGGAGGGGGTGTAGGGTCTGGAGGAGGTTACAGAGATAGGGAGGGGGAGTAGAGGCTGGAGGAGGTTACAGAGATAGGGAGGGGGTGTAGGGGCTGGAGGAGGTTACAGAGATAGGGAGGGGGTGTAGGGACTGGAGGAGGTTACAGAGATAGGGAGGGGGTGTAGGGGCTGGAGGAGGTTACAGAGATAGGGAGGGGGTGTCGGGGCTGGAGGAGGTTACAGAGATAGGGAGTGGGTGTAGGGGCTGGAGGAGGTTACAAAGACAGGGAGGGGGGTGTAGGGGGCTGGAGGAGGTTACAGAGATAGGGAGGGGGTTGTAGGGGCTGGAGGAGGTTACTGAGATAGGGAGGGGGTGTAGGGGCTGGAGAAAGTTACAGAGATAGGGAGGGGGTGTAGGGGCTGGAGGAGGTTACAGAGATAGGGAGGGGGTGTAGGGGCTGGAGGAGGTTACAGAGATAGGGATCTTGGATTTTCCGAGGATTCAGGGCACAGTGATACGGCTGACCTTCACACTGACCATTAAAACCTCATAATTTCCCAGCCACTGAGCTGAAATGTGTCCCCTTATTGAGAGGGCGGACATTGGAATGGTTCCCGCTGCTTTATTTAATTTGTTGGGTTTCCACGGTTACACAGGCCGAGAGTGAAATTAGGCCCACAACCCACACTGAGCCACTCCAGTCCCCAAGTTTCAATCACACAGCCAGAGAGTTCCGGATGGTGACGGCTCCCCTGCTGAATTCCCCCATTGGCTTCGCCAGGCCCAACCATTCCATCTCATGCTGGGGGCCGATATTAAACTGAGGGTCAGTACTGAGGGAGTGCCGCACTGTGGGAGGGTCAGTACTGAGGGAGTGCCGCACTGTGGGAGGGTCAGTACTGAGGGAGTGCCGCACTGTGGGAGGGTCAGTACTGAGGGAGCGCCGCACTGTCAGAGGGTCAGTACTGAGGGAGCTCCGCACTGTGGGAGGGTCAGTACTGAGGGAGATCCGCACTGACAGAGGGTCAGTACTGAGGGAGTGCTGCACAGTCAGAGGGTCAGTACTGAGGGAGCGCCGCACTGTGGGAGGGTCAGTACTGATGAGTGCCGCACTGTCAGAGGGTCAGTACTGAGGGAGCACCGCACTGTCAGAGGGTCAGTACTGAGGGAGATCCGCACTGACAGAGGGTCAGTACTGAGGGAGTGCTGCACAGTCAGAGGGTCAGTACTGAGGGAGCGCCGCACTGTGGGAGGGTCAGTACTGATGAGTGCCGCACTGTCAGAGGGTCAGTACTGAGGGAGCGCCGCACTGTCAGAGGGTCAGTACTGAGGGAGCGCCGCACTGTGGGAGGGTCAGTACTGAGGGAGCGCCGCACTGTGGGAGGGTCAGTACTGAGGGAGCGCCGCACTGTGGGAGGGTCAGTACTGAGGGAGCGCCGCACTGTGGGAGGGTCAGTACTGAGGGAGCGCCGCACTGTGGGAGGGTCAGTACTGAGGGAGCGCCGCACTGTGGGAGGGTCAGTACTGAGGGAGCGCCGCACTGTGGGAGGGTCAGTACTGAGGGAGTGCCACACTGACAGAGGGTCAGTACTGAGGGAGTGCCGCACTGTCAGAGGGTCAGTACTGAGGGAGCGCCGCACTGTCAGAGGGTCAGTACTGAGGGAGTGCCGCACTGTGGGAGGGTGAGTACTGAGGGAGCGCCGCACTGTGGGAGGGTCAGTACTGAGGGAGCACTGCACTGTGGGATGGTCAGTACTGAGGGAGCGCCGCACTGTGGGAGGGTCAGTACTGAGGGAGCGCCGCACTGTCAGAGGGTCAGTACTGAGGGAGCACCGCACTGTGGGAGGGTCAGTACTGAGGGAGCGCCGCACTGTGGGAGGGTCAGTACTGAGGGAGTGCCGCACTGTCAGAGGGTCAGTACTGAGGGATTGCCGCACTGTCAGAGGGTCAGTACTGAGGGAGCGCCGCACTGTGGGAGGGTCAGTATTGAGGGAGCGCCGCAATGTCAGAGGGTCAGAACTGAGGGAGCACCGCACTGTGGGAGGGTCAGTACTGAGGGAGCGCCGCACTGTCAGAGGGTCAGTACTGAGGGAGCGCCGCACTGTGGGAGGGTCAGTACTGAGGGAGCGCTGCACTGTGGGAGGGTCAGTACTGAGGGAGCGCCGCACTGTCGGAGGGTCAGTACTGAGGGAGTGCCGCACTGTGGGAGGGTCAGTACTGAGGGAGCGCTGCACTGTGGGAGGGTCAGTACTGAGGGAGCGCCGCACTGTCGGAGGGTCAGTACTGAGGGAGTGCCGCACTGTGGGAGGGTCAGTACTGAGGGAACGCCGCACTGTGGGAGGGTCAGTACTGAGGGAGCGCTGCACTGTCAGAGGGTCAGTACTGAGGGAGTGCCGCACTGTGAGAGGGTCAGTACTGAGGGAGTGCCGCACTGTCAGAGGGTCAGTACTGAGGGAGTGCCGCACTGTGAGAGGGTCAGTACTGAGGGAGTGCCGCACTGTCAGAGGGTCAGCACTGAGGGAGTGCCGCACTGTGAGAGGGTCAGTACTGAGGGAGTGCCGCACTGTGGGAGGGTCAGTACTGAGGGAGTGCCGCACTGTCAGAGGGTCAGTGCTGAGGGAGCGCCGCACTGTGGGAGGGTCAGTACTGAGGGAGCACGCACTGTGGGAGGGTTAGAATTGGGTTGGTTGGGACTGCCGGAGGTGATGTTGGGGTTTATATAGAGTCAGCGTCGGACTGGAACATTTACCTTTGATGGACGAGGTGAAGCAGAATGCATCATATCTGTCCCGCCGCTTGTCCCTGGGGCCGTAGCTCCTAATTCCCACTGGCAACTCCCGACCTCCGCACGGGCCCCGCGGGGCGTTGACTGGATAGTGGACTGTCCCATCTTCCAACCAGCCCGCGTTGCACCAATCCAAACCTTTCAGCCACTCTGCGAGAAAGACCCATGAGAAGGTCAGCCAATCCCTGCAGGCTCCGCCCTCCTCCTTCCCAATCCCAAATCTCTGCCTTCCGCGGCGAGGAATTCCACATGTTCCCCACCCTCTGAGCAAAGGACTATCTCCTCATCCCACTCCTAAATGACCCACCCCGTATCCGGAGAGTGCGACCCCTTGTACTGGCGCCGCCCCCCGCCAGCGAGAATATCATGCCCGCTCTTGTCCTCCAAGCCCTGTCAGAATTTTGTCTGTTTCAATGCCCCTCTCATTCTTCTAAACTCCAGTGAACACTTGTCTTGTGGGTTTCAACATCCCATTTTAAATGGCAGCCAGGCAACCATTCGCTCTCCCACTATGCTCCTCGACTCCCCCCTCCCGCAGTCCGACCCCAATTTTTGCAGACAGAAAGACCATATACACACATTGCGCCTCTTTCAGCAAAACAGAGCACGTTGCTGCCATTCGCTGGTTCATTCCTCGGGAATCTCCCTTGATCCCAATCAAGAATCCCGCTGCCTGGTTTAAATTCCCTTTTCTTAAATTAAGGGGCAATTTAGCGTGGCCAATCCACCCAAGCTGTGCATCTTTGGCATGCCATGCCGTTCTGCACGCTTCGAGGTTCCTGGGTGCCATCCCGCGCCCCTCGCTCCATGGTGAACATTCTTTGCAACGCTTTTTGAAAAAAAAAATTATTTTTTCATTAAATTTAGCGTACCCAATTCATTTCTTTTTCCAATTAAGGGGCAATTTAGCGTGGCCAGTCCCACCTACCCGGCACATCTTTGGGTTGTGGGGGCGAAACCCACGCAAACACGGGGAGAATGTGCAAACTCCACACGGACAGTGACCCAGAGCCGGGATCGAACCTGGGACCTCGGCGCCGTGAGGCAGCAGTGCTAACCACTGCGCCGCCGTGCCGCCCATCTTTTTTTGAAAAGCTTTTAATCTCAGTTTCAGCCAGCGACATCCCCTGTCTGGCCTCATCGTTCACTCCGCAAGCCAGTCGATCCCTCAGCGTATCATTTAGTGTTGTCCCCTTAGTCACGACGTTCTGCGATCTTCCGGAGCCTCGCTATGCAGGTTGCAATGGTCTTCCCTGGGGCTTTCCCTGTGGAATTGAATTTGAATCCTGACTTAATCACGGGGAGGCTTTGGGCGATGATGCCCCTGCGCTAAATTCACAAAACGAGCTTGCATCGGGCACATTTAACGGCCGGCTGGATGAGTGGGTCCTTCAGAAGCTCGCCCCCTTGTAATGGGTCAGCTGCGATCAAAAGATGTTGCTAAAAGTGACCTGTGGCCTCCCGCCAAATCTTGCTCCCCCGCCCACCACGATTCCCGCTCCCGGGAATCGACGGGTTAGAGAGATCGCTGATCGGCAAGGGTTAGGTGGGTCGGAGACAGACAGGAGGGAGGGTGGATTGACGCTACAACTGGGTCAGCCGTGACCTTGTCGAAGTCCAGAATTAGCCCCCCAAAACCAAAAAGTAGCCCTCCACAAAGTTAAGCTCGACAATTCATTAGATTCCTCAAAATGGGCCCTCGCACAGGGTAACAATTATTTTTGGCCCTTCTCCAGAGCGCCGGGGGTGCCCAGTGATGGACAGGGGCGTTGCTCACTCGCGCTCCTTACCTTGAAAGAGCTGCTGGAATGTGGCGAGTTTGGCATCCTGCTCCTTGCACGCCCGCACGGCCTGGTAATAGTTGAACCGGTAGCGACCCTGGTTGGGTTGGTACGGAAACACAACACCTGGCAAAAAAGGAGGCGGCCATTTTAACCACACCCGCCAATTGGGAGTGGCGGACATTTTAACCACACATAGACTTGGGGAGAGGCGGCCATTTTCACCACAGCCGCCAATTGCGAGGGGCGGCCATTTTGACCATACCCGCCAATTGGGAGAGATGGCCATTTTAACCACACCTGCCATTTAGGAGAGGTGGTCATTTTAACTACACCTGCCAATGGGCGAGACGGCCATTTTAAAAACACCCGCCAATGGGAGAGGTGGCCATTTTAACCACACCTTGACACGTTGGGAGAGGCGGCCATTTTAACTACACTCGCCAATGGGAGAGACAGCCATTTTAAAAACACTCGCCAATGGGAGAGGTGGTCATTTTAACCACACCTTGACTTTGGGAGAGGCGGCCATTTTAACTACACCCGCCAATGGGGGAGGCGGCCATTTTAATTTCCCACAAGACACAGGCCCTTCGGCCCAGTTTGTCCGTGCCGCCCAGTTTCTATCACTTGCGGGAATTTGACCCATATCCCTTTATACCCACCCTGCCCATGTAACTGTCTAACTGTTTAATATAACTCCCTTCTGAAAGGATATCCCGTCCTTTTCCTTGTAGATTTAATTCCCCCCGGGTCACCCAAATATCAATGTCCTTGTGCAGTATCATAAAGGAAGTTCCTCTGGGCTATTTAACCCGGGCAGGCGTCACAAGCCAGCCCAATTCATGCCAGTACCCATGCAAATGAACTTCAGGGGTGGGCCCCGTCTCGGCTGATTGTCCCTCCCTGGCCCCTGGGGACGGCCTCCCAGGCTGGAGTTCCGGGAATCGGGAGTGAATCCCTGCGGCCCGCCCCTTCCCCCCCCACCCGGTCACATGGTGTGCGCGTGGTTGAGAGGCAACATTTGTGGCCAGATAGCTCAGACACCACTTCCCCCCCCGCTAACTAAACCAGCTCCAAGGCACGGTGGGCTTGCAGTTTCCACGACGACGGGCCCAATTCCTTCGGTCGGGCCTTGCTGCAGGGAGGCATCTCCGGGAGAGGGAAGCTAGGGACACACGAGGCAGGAAGGAATGGTGATGATGAGGGGTTGGGGGTTGGGGGGGAGAGGGCGACATGATGAGGGGGGGGGGGGCGTTGGGAAGAGGCTGGTGTGGGGGTGACCGAAAGGCCCGTTTCCGAGGCCTCGGCTGGGTGCGGCCGCCTACCGTCCAGCTTCAGCTCCACGACGGCGCTGTCATCGTCCACGCCGTTGATGATCTCGCACTTGTACTTGCCGGCATCCTCCAGGCTCACGTCCGCGAGCAGCAGGGACACGTCGTACTTGTCCAGCCGGGGAAGGAACGCCCGTCCCGCGAAGCCCCCGTAGCCCCGCTGCCGGTGGCTGTTAGCGATCAGCGCGATGTCCTCCCTGGGCGACTGGCCCAGCTTCACCCACTTCACCCGGTGCCCCCTGGGCACAATGCGGAGGCGGCAAGGCAGGGTGACGTTGGCCCCCCTCTGCGTGTTGATCACTCGCGGTCCTGAATCCTCCAGGTACTTGATGCTACCGAGCATGGCTGCATGGTGAGGGGGATGAGAGAGAGACACAACAGGAGAATTCGCACAGAACACACAAACAGGACAGGTACAGCACGGGGTTAGATACAGAGTAAAGCTCCCTCTACACTGTCCCCATCAAACACTCCCAGGACAGGTACAGCATGGGGTTAGATACAGAGTAAAGCTCCCTGTACACTGTCCCCATCAAACACTCCCAGGACAGGTACAGCACGGGGTTAGATACAGAGTAAAGCTCCCTCTACACTATCCCCATCAAACACTCCCAGGACAGGTACAGCACGGGGTTAGATACAGAGTACAGCTCCCTCTACACTGTCCCCATCAAACTCTCCCAGGACAGGTACAGCACGGGGTTAGATACAGAGTAATGCTCCCTCTACACTGTCCCCATCAAACACTCCCAGGACAGGTACAGCACGGGGTTAGATACAGAGTAAAGCTCCCTCTACACTGTCCCCATCCAACACTCCCAGGACAGGTACAGCACGGGGTTAGATACAGAGTAAAGCTCACTCTACACTGTCCCCATCAAACACTCCCAGGACAGGTATAGCACGGGGTTAGATACAGAGTAAAGCTCCCTTCACACTGTCCCCATCAAACACTCCCAGGACAGGTATAGCACGGGGTTAGATACAGAGTAAAGCTCCCTTCACACTGTCCCCATCAAACACTCCCAGGGCAGATACAGCACGGGGTTAGATACAGGGTAAAGCTCCCTCTACACTGCCCCCATCAAACACTCCCAGGACAGGTACAGCACGGGGTTAGATAGAGCAAAGCTCCCTCTACACTGTCCCCATCAAACACTCCCAGGACAGGGACAGCACAGGGTTAGATACAGAGTAAAGCTCCCTCTACACTGTCCCCATCAAACACTCCCAGGCCAGGTACAGCACGGGGTTAGATACAGAGTAAAGCTCCCTCTGCACTGTCCCCATCAAACACTCCCAGGACAGGTACAGCACGCGGTTAGACACAGAGTAAAACTCCCTCTACACTGTCCCCATCAAACACTCCCAGGACAGGTACAGCACGGGGTTAGATACAGAGAAAAGCTCCCTCTACACTGTCCCCATCAAACACTCCCAGGGCAGGTACAGCACGGGGTTAGATACAGAGTAAAGCTCCCTCTGCACTGTCCCCATCAAACACTCCCAGGACAGGTACAGCACGGGGTTAGATAGAGCAAAGCTCCCTCTACACTGTCCCCATCAAACACTCCCAGGACAGGTACAGCACAGGGTTAGATACAGAGTAAAGCTCCCTCGACACTGTCCCCATCAAACACTCCCAGGACAGGTACAGCACGGGGTCAGATACAGAGTAAAGTTCCCTCTACACTGTCCCCATCAAATGCTCCCAGGACAGGTACAGCACGGGGTCAGATACAGAGTAAAGCTCCCTCTACACTGTCCCCATCAAAAACTCTAAGGCCAGGTACAGCACAGGGTTAGATACAGAGTAAAGCTCCCTCTACACTGTCCCCATCAAACACTCCCAGGACAGATACAGCACGGGATTAGATACGGGGCAGCACGGTAGCATTGTGGATAGCACAATTGCTTCACAGCTCCAGGGTCTCAGGTTCGATTCCGGCTCGGGTCACTGTCTGTGCGGAGTCTGCACATCCTCCCCGTGTGAGCGTGGGTTTCCTCCGGGTGCTCCGGTTTCCTCCCACAGTCCAAATATGTGCAGGTTAGGTGGATTGGCCATGATAAATTGCCCTTCGTGTCCAAAATTGCCCTTAGTGTTGGGTGGTGTTACTGGGTTATGGGGATAGGGTGGAGGTGTGGACCTTAGGTAGGGTGCTCTTTCCAAGAGCCGGTGCAGACTCGATGGGCTGAATGGCCTCCTTCTGCACTGTAAATTCTATGAAATCTATGATACAGAGTAAAGCTCCCCCTACACTGTCCCCATCAAACACTCCCAGGCCAGGTACAGCACGGGGTTAGATACAGAGTAAAGCTCCCTCTGCACTGTCCCCATCAAACACTCCCAGGACAGGTACAGCACGCGGTTAGACACAGAGTAAAACTCCCTCTACACTGTCCCCATCAAACACTCCCAGGACAGGTACAGCACGGGGTTAGATACAGAGAAAAGCTCCCTCTACACTGTCCCCATCAAACACTCCCAGGGCAGGTACAGCACGGGGTTAGATACAGAGTAAAGCTCCCTCTGCACTGTCCCCATCAAACACTCCCAGGACAGGTACAGCACGGGGTTAGATACAGAGTAAAGCTCCCTCTACACTGTCCCCATCAAACACTCCCAGGCCAGGTACAGCACGGGGTTAGATACAGAGTAAAGCTCCCTCTGCACTGTCCCCATCAAACACTCCCAGGCCCGGTACAGCACGGGGTTAGATACAGAGTAAAGCTCCCTCTACACTGTCCCCATCAAACACTCACAGGACAGGTACAGCACAGGGTTAGATACAGAGTAAAGCTCCCTCTACACTGTCCCCATCAAACACTCCCAGGACAGGTACAGCACGGGGTTAGATACAGAGTAAAGCTCCCTCTACACCGTCCCCATCAAACACTCCCAGGACAGGTACAGCACGGGGTTCTATACAGAGTAAAGCTCCCTCTGCACTGTCCCCATCAAACACTCCCAGGCCCGGTACAGCACGGGGTTAGATACAGAGTAAAGCTCCCTCTACACTGTCCCCATCAAACACTCACAGGACAGGTACAGCACAGGGTTAGATACAGAGTAAAGCTCCCTCTACACTGTCCCCATCAAACACTCCCAGGACAGGTACAGCACGGGGTTAGATACAGAGTAAAGCTCCCTCTACACCGTCCCCATCAAACACTCCCAGGACAGGTACAGCACGGGGTTAGATACAGAGTAAACCTCCCTCTACACCGTCCCCACCAAGAGGTCAGGAGGGAGCACGAGGGCAGAGTGTTTGAGGATTACCTTGATCGCCTCGGACCTGGTAGCGGTACTCCTCGTTACTGCGATCGCCCTGCGACCTGTAGTAATACGGACCGGCCCAACCCAGGGCGAGAAGATGTGACACCATCAGAGTTTGGATCGCCGTCATCTTGGGGTTTCACCCTGGGGTCCTCCTGCACGCAACGTGAAACAGGCACTCATTAGGCAACCCTTCCTCGATACCCCGCGAAGGAGCCATTTTGTGGCCAAGTCTATCGTTTACTGATGGTGGGGAGACGCTGAGGCGAGACGAACATCGATGGGCTGGTAATCCAGACCACCCCCCCCCCCCCCCCACCCGGATAATTGCTCTGGGGATGGAGGGGACACAGGTTCGAATCCCCAGCCGGGCCACCGGTGCAATTAAAATTCAACTAATCAAATCTGGAATTGGGAAACGAGTCTGGGTAACGCCGACCGTGACAACGATCGTCGATTGTCCTCAAAAGACGTCTGATTCACTTATGTCCCATTTGGGACAGGAAATCTGCCTCCTTACCCTGGTCTGGCCTACGTATGAATCCCTCCCCCCACCCCCAACCCCACAGCAATGTAGTCAGCTCTTAACAGCCCCTCTAGAAATGGCCGAGCGAGACGCAAGGTGCAAGAGGGCAGTTAAGGATAGGCCCTCTCCCAGCGGCGCCCCACATAGAATCATAGACTCCCCACAGTGCAGAAGGAGGCCATTCAGCCCATCGAGTTTGAACCAACCATCTGAAGAAGAGCCCAAACCAGGCACCAGTCGCCCACCCTATCCCCGAAACATAACCCGCACATCTTTGGTCACTAAGGGGCAATTTAGCACGGCCAATCCCCCTAACCTGCATATCTTTCGACACTAAGGGACAATTTAGCACGGCCGATCCACCTAACCTGCACATCTTTGGACACTAAGGTACAATTTAGCACGGCCAATCCACCTAACCCGCACATCTTTGGACACTAAGGGACAATTTCTCACGGCCAATCCACCTAACTTGCACGTCTTTGGACACTAAGGGTCAATTTAGCACGGCCAATCCACCTAACCTGTACATCTTTGGACACTAAGGGGCAATTTAGCACAGCCAATCCACCTAACCTGCACATCTTTGGACACTAAGGGACAATTTATCACGGCCAATCCACCTAACCTGCACATCTTTGGACACTAAGGACCAATTTATCACGGCCAATCCACCTAACCTGCCTATCTTTGGACACGAAGGGACAGTTAAGCACGGCCAATCCACCTAACCTGTACATCTTTGGCCACTAAGGGACAATTTAGCACGGCCAATCCACCTAACTTGCACATCTTTGGACACAAAGGGGCAATTTAACACGGCCCATCCACCTAACCTGCACATCTTTGGACACTAATGGACAATTTAGCACGGCCAATCCACCTAACCAGCACATCTTTGGCCACTAAGGGACAATTTAGCACGGCCAATCCACCTAACCAGCACATCTTTGGTCACTAAGGGGCAATTTAGCACGGCCAATCCACCTAACCTGCACATCTTTGGACACTAAGGGACAATTTAGCACGGCCAATCCACCTAACCTGCACATCTTTGGTCACTAAGGAACAATTTAACACGGCCAATCCACCTAACCTGCACATCTTTGGACACTAAGGGACAATTTAGTATGGCCAATCCACCTAACCAGCACATCTTTGGACACTAAGGGTCAATTTAGCACGGCCAATCCACCTAACCTGTACATCTTTGGACACTAAGGGGCAATTTAGCACAGCCAATCCACCTAACCTGCACATCTTTGGACACTAAGGGACAATTTATCACGGCCAATCCACCTAACCTGCACATCTTTGGACACTAAGGACCAATTTATCACGGCCAATCCACCTAACCTGCCTATCTTTGGACACGAAGGGACAGTTAAGCACGGCCAATCCACCTAACCTGTACATCTTTGGCCACTAAGGGACAATTTAGCATGGCCAATCCACCTAACTTGCACATCTTTGGACACAAAGGGGCAATTTAACACGGCCCATCCACCTAACCTGCACATCTTTGGACACTAATGGACAATTTAGCACGGCCAATCCACCTAACCAGCACATCTTTGGCCACTAAGGGACAATTTAGCACGGCCAATCCACCTAACCCGCACATCTTTGGACACTAAGGGACAATTTAGCACGGCCAATCCACCTAACCTGCACATCTTTGGTCACTAAGGAACAATTTAACACGGCCAATCCACCTAACCTGCACATCTTTGGACACTAAGGGACAATTTAGTATGGCCAATCCACCTAACCAGCACATCTTTGGACACTAAGGGACAATTTAGCACGGCCAATCCACCTAACCCGCACATCTTTGGACACTAAGGGACAATTTAGCATGGCCAATCCACCCAACCTGCATATCTTTGGACACTAAGGGACAATTTCTCACGGCCAATCCACCTAACCTGCACATCTTTGGACACTAAGGGATAATTTAGCACGGCCAATCCACCTAACCTGCATATCTTTGGACACTAAGGGGCAATTTAGCACGGCCAATCCTCCTAACCTGCACACCTTTGGTCACTAAGGGACAATTTAGCACGGCCAATCCACCTAACCTGCACATCTTTGGACTGTGGGAGGAAACCGGAGCACCCGGAGGAAACCCATGCAGACATGGGGAAAACGTGCAGACTCCGCACAGACAGTGACCCAAAGCTGGGATCGAACCTGGGACCCTTGGCGCCATGAGGCAGCAGTGCTAACCACTGTGCCACGAAGCTACCCCCGTCTCTCTCTCTCTCTCTCTCCCTCGGTCTCTCTCTGTCTCTCTCTTTCTCTCTCTTTCTCTCTCTCTCTCTGTTTCTCTCTGTCTCTGTCTCTCTCTCTCTCTCTATCTTTATTTATATCTCTGTCTCTCCTCTCTCTGTCTCTCCTCTCTCTGTCTCTCTCTCTCTATCTGTCTCTCGCGCTCTGTCTGTCTCGTTCTCTCTCTCTGCCTCTCTCTCTATTTCTGTCTCCATGTGTCTCTTTCTCTCTCTCTCTTTTTCTCTCTCTCTCTCTGTTTCTCTCTGTCTCTGTCTCTCTCTCTATATATATCTCTGTCTCTCCTCTCTCTGTCTCTCTCTCTCTATCTGTCTCTCTCTTGCTCTGTCTGTCTCGCTCTCTCTCTCTGTCTCTCTCTCTCTGTCTCTCCTCTCTCTGTCTCTCGCTCTGTCTGTCTCGCTCTCTCTCTCTGTCTCTCTCTCTCTGTCTCTCCTCTCTCTGTCTCTCTCTCTATCTATCTCTCTCTCTCTATGTCTCTCTCGCTCTGTCTGTCTCGCTCTCTCTCTCTGTCTCTCTCTCTCTGTCTCTCTCTCTCTGTCTCTCTCTCTCTATCTGTCTCTCGCGCTCTGTCTGTCTCGTTCTCTCTCTCTGCCTCTCTCTCTATTTCTGTCTCCATGTGTCTCTTTCTCTCTCTCTCTTTTTCTCTCTCTCTCTCTGTTTCTCTCTGTCTCTGTCTCTCTCTCTATATATATCTCTGTCTCTCCTCTCTCTGTCTCTCTCTCTCTCTATCTGTCTCTCTCTATCTGTCTCTCTCTTGCTCTGTCTGTCTCGCTCTCTCTCTCTGTCTCTCTCTCTCTGTCTCTCCTCTCTCTGTCTCTCGCTCTGTCTGTCTCGCTCTCTCTCTCTGTCTCTCTCTCTCTGTCTCTCCTCTCTCTGTCTCTCTCTCTATCTGTCTCTCTCTCTCTATGTCTCTCTCGCTCTGTCTGTCTCGCTCTCTCTCTCTGTCTCTCTCTCTCTGTCTCTCTCTCTCTGTCTCTCCTCTCTCTGTCTCTCTCTCTGTCTGTCTCTCTCTCTCTGTCTCTCCTCTCTCTGTCTCTGTCTCTATCTGTCTCTCTCTCTATCTGTCTCTCTCTATGTCGCTCTCGCTCTGTCTGTCTCGCTCTCTCTCTCTGCCTCTCTCTATTTCTGCCTCCACGTGTCTCTTTCTCTCTCTCTCTTTTTCTCTCTCTCTCTCTGTTTCTCTCTG
Source organism: Scyliorhinus torazame (assembly GCF_047496885.1). Lineage (NCBI taxonomy): Eukaryota > Metazoa > Chordata > Chondrichthyes > Carcharhiniformes > Scyliorhinidae > Scyliorhinus > Scyliorhinus torazame. Next base: position 31,900,567 of record NC_092732.1, on the reverse strand, counting down.
TCTCTGTCTCTCTCTCTCGCTCTCTCTCTATATATATATATCTCTGTCTCTCCTCTCTCTCTCTCTCTGTCTGTCTCTCTCTGTCTCTCTCTCTGTCTGTCTCTCTGTCTCTCTCTCTCTGTCTCTCTCTCTCTCCTCTCTCTGACTCTCGCTCTGTCTGTCTCGCTCTCTCTCTGTCTCTCCTCTCTCTCTCTCTGTCTCTCTCTGTCTGTCTCTCTCTGTCTCTCTCTCTCTCTGTCTCTCTCTCTCTCTGTCTCTCTCTCTCTCTGTCTCTCTCTCTCTGTCTCTCTGTCTATCCCTCTCTCTCTCTCTCTGTCTCTCTCTGTCTGTCTTTCTCTCTGTCTCTCTCTCTCTGTCTGTCTTTCTCTCTGTCTGTCTGTCTCTCTCTCTCCCTGTCTCTCTCTCTCCCTGTCTCTCTCTCTGTCTAACTCTCTCTCCCTCTCTGTCTCTGTCTCTCTCTGTCTAACTCTCTCTCTGTCTCTGTCTCTCTCCCTGTCTCTCTGTCTCTCTCTCTGTCTCTCTCTCTCTGTCGAACTCTCTCTCTGTCTCTGTCTCTGTCTCTCTCCCTGTCTCTCTGTCTCTGTCTCTCTGTCTCTGTCTCCGTCTCTCTCTCTCTCTCTGTCTCTCTCTGTCTCTCTCTCTGTCTCTCTCTCTCTGTCTCTCTCTCTCTGTCTCTCCCCCTCTCTCTCCGTTTACTCCCCATCGATGACGCTTTGTTGACCCAACAGGTGCCAGATCCCTCGACGGGGGTTGGGGATGGGGGGGGGGGGAAATGTGGCGGTGGTGGGGATAGTGGGGGTGGGGGGGTGGGGATGGTGGGGGTGGGGGTGGGGGGGGGGGATGGTGGCTGTGGGGATGGTGGGGGTGGGGGTGGGGATGGTGGGGGTGGGGGTGGGGGGGGGGGATGGTGGCTGTGGGGATGGTGGGGGTGGGGGTGGGGATGGTGGGGGTGGTAGGGGTGGGGGGGATGGTGGGCGTGGGGGGGTGGGGGGGATGGTGGGGGTGGGGATGGTGGGGGTGGGGGGTGGGGGGGGGCTTGGGGGGGATGGTGGTGGTGGGGAGGGTGGGGGGGGGTGGGGGGGGCTTGGGGGGGATGGTGGTGGTGGGGAGGGTGGGTGGGGATGGTGGGGGTTGGGGGGATGGTGGGGGTTGGGGGGGAATGGTGAGGGTGGGGATGGTGGGGGTGGGGGTTGGGGGGATGGTGGGGGTGGGGATGGTGGGGGTGGGGGTGGGGGGGGATGGTGGGGGTGGGGATGGTGGGGGTTGGTGGGGATGGTGGGGGTTGGGGGGATGGTGGGGGTGGGGATGGTGGGGGTTGGGGGGATGGTGGGGGTGGGGATGGTGGGGGTTGGGGGGGGGGAGAGATGGTGGAATGAGTTTGGCAAAACCCCCTCGAGTCCTGTCTGACAGCACAGAATCCCTACAACACGGGAGGGGGTAATTCGGCCCCTCGAGTCAGCACCGACCCTCCGAGAGAGCCCCCATAGCCCCGTTACCCAGCAATCCCACCTAACCTTTTGGACGCCAAGGGGCAATTTATCACGGCCAATCCGCCTAATCCGTCTTTGGACTTGCGGGAGGAAACCGGAGCGCCCGGAGGAAACCCACGCAGACACGGGGGCGGGGGGGAGAACGTGCAGACTCCGCACAGACAGCGACCCGAGCCGGGAATCGAACCCGGGACCCTGGAGCTGTGCTAACCCCTGTGTTGCCCATAAGGAGAAGGGTAGGGGCAGAGGGTGAGGGGTGAGGGGTGGTGCAAAGGGAGAGGAGTAAGGGGGGGGGGGGTGGGTCATCTCTTTAATCCCCCACCCAGACCCCATCGCCCACCCGCCTCGTTTCCTTACCTGGGATGGTCAACCCTCCTCTCGTCTTCGGAGGGGTGGAGGTAGGAAGAGAGAGGTGCCGAGGGAGGGGGGGGGGGGGGGGGTTTGGGGAGCTGAGACAGCCTGATGGGTGGCCGAGGAGGGGTGAGCAGGTCGATGCCACGGGAAGCCGTTCTAGCGGACGGGTCTTCGGTGACGGGCATTTATGCTGCCTCAGGCTCTGCCCTCTATTGTTGCAAAGTGAACACAGAGCTCAGCTCCACAGACAATCATTCTTTGGGCTGCATTGTGCATGCCTGACTGCTTTTCATTGTCTGCGTCCCTGCGATCTTGTGCTTCCGAAGGCGGGCAATTAATGTCCCGCTTTTAAAGGATGTATTGTCCCCCACGCCAGCTCAAATGTCGCCTGTTTCCTCTCCCTCCGCACTGTCACCCTCTCAATGCTTGCCTTCTCTGCCAAGCACTGGCTGGGCAGGGTGAGGCTGGACAGTGAGTCTGTGCCAATTCCCCTGCATCAAGGTTTATTTTTTAATTGGACACCCTTCTGTCAAACATATTAAGTACTGGCCACGCGGGCAAGAGGGTGATGGGACGGTTCGGGCAATGATGTGACAAGTCAACCGGTCCTACTGTCGCCAGCAGGGAGCTAACCAGCTCCGGGAGAGGGTCACGTCCCCCCCTCCCTCTCCCTCTGTGTCCATGTCTCTCTCTCTCTCTCCCTGTCTCTCTCTCTCGCTCTGTCCCTCTCTATCTCTGTCCCTCTCTCGCTGCCCCTGTCATGCTCTCGGTCTGTCTCTCTCTCTCTCTCGCTGCCCCTGTCTTGCTCTCTGTCCCTCTCTCTCTCTCTGTCCCTCTCTCTCTCTCTCTGTCCCTCTCTCTCTCTCTGTCCCTCTCTCTCTCTCTCTGTCCCTCTCTCTCTCTCTGTCCCTCTCTCTCTATCTCTGGCCCTCTCTCTCTCTCTGTCCCTCTCTCTCTCTCTCTCTCTGTCCCCCTCTCTCTCTCTGTCCCTCTCTCTCTCTCTGTCCTTGTCTCTCTCTCTCTGTCCCTCTCTCTCTCTCTCTGTCCCTCTCTCTCTCTCTGCCCCCCCCCTCTCTCTCTCTCTCTCTGTCCCTCTCTCTCTCTCTCTGGCCCTCTCTCTCTCTCTCTGTCCCTCTCTCTCTCTCTCTGTCCCTCTCTCTCTCTCTCTGTCTCTCTCTCTCTCTCTGTCTCTCGCTCTCTCCCTCTCTCTCTCTCTCTGTCCCTCTCTCTCTCTCTCTCTGTCCCTGTCTCTCTCTCTCTCTGTCCCTCTCTCTCTCTCTCTCTCTCTGTCCCTCTCTCTCTGTCCCTCTCTCTGTCTCTCTGTCCCTCTCTCTCCCTCTCTGTCCCTCTCTCTCTCTCGCTGTCCCTGTCTCTCTCTTACTGGCCCATCGCTGGCTTTGAAAGCAGACCAAGGCAGGACAGCAGCACGGTTCAATTCCCGTACCAGCCTCCCCGAACAGGCGCCGGAATGTGGCGACTAGGGGCTTTTCACAGTAACTTTATTTGAAGCCTACTTGTGACAATAAGCGATTTTCATTTTCATTTTTCTCTCTCTCGCTGTCCCTGTCTCTCTCTCTCTCTCTGTCCCCCTCTCTCTCTGTCCCCCTCTCTCTCTCTCTCTGTTCCACTCTCTCTCTCTGTCCCTCTCTCTCTCTCTCTCTGTCCCTCTCTCTCTATCTCTGTCCCTCTCTCTCTCTCTGCCCCTCTCTCTCTATCTCTTCCCTGTCTCTCTCTCTCTGTCCCTCTCTCTCTCTCTGTCCCTCTCTCTCTCTGTCCCCCTCTCTCTCTCTCTCTCTCTCTCTGTCCCTCTCTCTCTCTCTCTCTGTTCCTCTCTCTCTCTCTGTCCCCATCTCTCTCTCTCTCTGTTCCTCTCTCTCTCTCTGTTCCTCTCTCTCTCTCTGTCCCTCTCTCTCTCTCTGTCCCTCTCTCTCTATCTCTGTCCCTCTCTCTCTCTCTGCCCCTCTCTCTCTCTCTGTCCCTCTCTCACTATCTCTTCCCTGTCTCTCTCTGTCCCTCTCTCTCTCTCTGTCCCGCTCTCTCTCTCTCTGTCCCTCTCTCTCTCGGTCTCTCTCTCCCTCTGTCCCCCTCTCTCTCTCTCTGTTCCTCTCTCTCTCTCTGTCCCCATCTCTCTCTCTCTCTGTTCCTCTCTCTCTCTCTGTCCCTCTCTCTCTATCTCTGTCCCTCTCTCTCTCTCTGCCCCTCTCTCTCTCTGTCCCTCTCTCTCTATCTCTTCCCTGTCTCTCTCTCTCTGTCCCTCTCTCTCTCTATGTCCCTCTCTCTCTCTCTCTGTCCCTCTCTCTCTCTGTCTCTCTCTCCCTCTGTCCCTCTCTCTCTCTCTGTCCCCCCCTCTCTCTCTCTCTCTGTTCCTCTCTCTCTCTCTGTTCGTCTCTCTCTCTCTGTCCCTTCTCTCTCTCTCTGTCCCTCTCTCTCTATCTCTGTCTCTCTCTCTGTCCCTCTCTCTCTCTGTCCCTGTCTCTCTCTCTCTGTCCCTACACCCCCTCCCTATCTCTGTAACCTCCTCCAGCCCCCTACACCCCCTTCCCTATCTCTGTAACCTCCTCCAGCCCCTACACCCCCCTCCCTATCTCTATAACCTCCTCCAGCCCCTACACCCCCTCCCTATCTCTGTAACCTCCTCCAACCCCCTACACCCCCTCCCTATCTCTGTAACCTCCTCCAGCCCCTCCAACCCCTCCCTATCTCTGTAACCTCCTCCAACCCCCTACACCCCCTCCCTATCTCTGTAACCCCCTCCAGCCCCTGCAACCCCCTCCCTATCTCTGTAACCCCCTCCAGCCCCTGCACCCCCTCCCTATCTCTGTAACCTCCCCCAGCCCCTACACCCCCTCCCTATCTCTGTAACCTCCTCCAGCCCCTACACTCCCTCCCTATCTCTGTAACCTCCTCCAGTCCGAAGGGTGGTGCGGGTGCGTGCGGGGCTCCGGCGGGCGCCAGGGAACGCTACGTAGGCGTACTGGGGGTTGGCGTGCAGCAGGTGGACCCTCTCGACCAACAGGTCCGACTTGTGCGCCCGCACGTGCTTCCGAAGCAGGATGGGTCCGGGTGTCGCCAGCCAGGTTGGGAGCGAGGGTCCCGGAGGAGGACTTCCTGGGGAAAACAAGGAGACGTTCGTGAGGTGTCTGGTTTGTGGTCGCACAGAGCAGCGACCGGATGGAGTGGAGGGCGACCGGGAGGACTTCCTGCCAGAGGGAGACTGGGAGATTCCTGGACCGTAGGGCCAGCAGGATAATCTTCCAGACCGTTCCGTTCTCCCTTTCTACCTGTCCGTTTCCCCGGGGGTTGTAACTGGTCGTCCTGCTCGAGGCAATGCCCTTCCTGAGCAGGAATTGACGCAGTTCGTCGCTCATGAAGGAGGACCCCCTATCACTGTGAATGTACGCGGGGAAACCGAACAGTGTAAAGATACCCTGGAGGGCCTTGCTGACGGTGGAGGCGGTCATGTCGGGGCAGGGGATGGCGAATGGGAACCGGGAGTACTCGTCAATCACGTTCAGAAAGTACGTGTTGCGGTCGGTGGAGGGGAGGGGGCCCTTGAAATTCATGCTGAGGCGTTCAAAGGGACGGGAAGCCTTTATCAGGTGCGCCCTCTCTGGCCGGTAGAAGTGTGGTTTGCACTCCGCGCAGATTCGGCAGTCCCTGGTGACTGTCCTGACCTCCTCGATGGAGTAGGGCAGGTTGGCGGGTCCTTGACAAAATGATAGAAATGAGTGACCCCCGGGTGGCAGAGGTCCTCGTGGAGGGCTCGGAGGCGGTCCACTTGTGCGGTGGCACAAGTGCCGCGGGGACAGGGCGTCAGGAGGCTCGTTCAGCTTCCCGGGACGGTACAAGATCTCGTAATTGTAGGTGGAGAGTTCGATCCTCCACCGCAAGATCTTGTCGTTCTTAATCTTGCCCCGCTGTGCGTTATCGAACATGAGAAGCAACCGACCTTTGGTCAGTGACGAGAGTGAATCTCCTGCCGGCCAGGTAATGCCTCCAATGTCGCACAGCTTCTACTATGGCCTGCGCCTCCTTTTCGGACCGAGGAGTGGCGGATTTCTGAAGCGTGGAGGGTTCGGGAGAAGAAGGCCACGGGTCTGCCCGCTTGGTTGAGGGTGGCCGCTAGAGCTACGTCGGACACATCGCTCTCGACCGGGAAAGGGGAGGGACTCGTCGATGGCGCGCATCGTGGCCTTTGCAATGCACGCTTTGATGCGGCTGAAGGCCTGGCGGGCCTCTATCGACAGGGGGGAAGGTTGTGGACTGGATCAGTGGTCGAGCCTTGTTGGCGTAATTGGGGACCCACTGGGCATAAGGAAGCCCAGGCAGCGCTTTAGGGCCTTGGGGCAGTGAGGGAGGGGGAACTCCATGAGGGGGGCGCGTGCGTTCGGGGGTCGGGGCCTATGACTCCATTTCCGCACTACGTAGCCTAGGATGGCTAGACGGTCGGTGCTAAACACGCATTTCTCCTTATTGTAGGTCAGATTAAGGATATTCGCGGTCTGGAGAAATTTGCGGAGGTTGGTGTCGTGGTCCTGCTGGTCATGGCCGCAGATGGTGACGTTGGCAAGATACGGGAACGTTGCGCGGTAAGCCGTACCGGTCAACCATTCGGTCCATCTCGCGCTGGAAGACCGAGACCCCGGTTCGGGACACCGAAGGGAACCCTTAAAAAATGATAGAGCTGCCCATTGCCTCGAAGGCAGCGTACTGGAGGGGGTGTAGGGGCTGGAGGAGGTTACAGAGATAGGGAGGGGGTGTAGGGGGCTGGAGGAGGTTACAGAGATAGGGAGGGGGTGTAGGGGCTGGAGGAGGTTACAGAGATAGGGAGGGGGTGTGTAGCGGCTGGAGGAGGTTACAGAGATAGGGAGGGGGTGTAGGAGCTGGAGGAGGTTACAGAGATAGGGAGGAGGTTGTAGGGGGCTGGAGGAGGTTACAGAGATAGGGAGGGGGTGTAGGGGCTGGAGGAGGTTACAGAGATAGGGATGGTGTGTAGGGGCTGGAGGGGGTTACAGAGATAGGGAGGGGGTGTAGGGGCTGGAGGAGGTTACAGAGATAGGGAGGGGGTGTCGGGGCTGAAGGAGGTTACAGAGATAGCGAGGGGTGTGGGGGCTGTAGGAGGTTACAGAGATAGGGAGGGGGGTGTAGGGGCTGGAGGAGGTTACAGAGATAGGGAGGGGGTGTAGGGGCTGGAGGAGGTTACAGAGATAGGGAGGGAGTGTAGGGACTGGAGGAGGTTACAGAGATAGGGAGGGGGTGGTAGGGGCTGGAGGGGGTTACAGAGATAGGGAGGGGGTGTAGGGGCTGGAGGAGGTTACAGAGATAGGGAGGGAGTGTAGGGGCTGGAGGAGGTTACAGAGATAGGGAGGGGGGAGTGTAGGGGCTGGAGGAGGTGACAGAGAGAGGGAGGGGGTGTAGGGGCTGGAGGAGGTTACAGAGATAGGGAGGGGGGTGTAGGGGCTGGAGGAGGCTACAGAGATAGGGAGGGAATGTAGGGGCTGGAGGAGGTTACAGAGATAGGGAGGGGGGTGTAGGGGCTGGAGGAGGTTACAGAGATAGGGAGGGGGTGTGTAGGGGGCTGGAGGAGGTTACAGAGATAGGGAGGGGGTGTAGGGGCTGGAGGAGGCTACAGAGATAGGGAGGGAATGTAGGGGCTGGAGGAGGTTACAGAGATAGGGAGGGGGGTGTAGGGGCTGGAGGAGGTTACAGAGATAGGGACGGGGTGTAGGGGCTGGAGGTTACAGAGATAGGGAGGGGGTGTAGGGGCTGGAGGAGGTTACAGAGATAGGGAGGGGGTGTAGGGGCTGGAGGAGGTTACAGAGATAGGGAGGGGGTGTAGGGGCTGGAGGAGGTTACAGAGATAGGGAGGGGGTGCAGGTTACAGAGATAGGAGGGGGGTGTAGGGGCTGGAGGAGGTTACAGAGATAGGGAGGGGGTGTCGGGGCTGGAGGAGGTTACAGGGATAGGGAGGGGGGTGTAGGGGCTGGAGGAGGTTACAGAGATAGGGAGGGGGTGTAGGGGCTGGAGGAGGTTACAGAGATAGGGAGGGGGTGTAGGGGCTGGAGGAGGGTTACAGAGATAGGGAGGGGGTGTAGGGGCTGGAGGAGGTTACAGAGATAGGGAGGGGGGTGTAGGGGCTGGAGGAGGTTACAGAGATAGGGAGGCGGTGTAGGGGCTGGAGGAGGTTACAGAGATAGGGAGGGGGGTGTTGGGGGCTGGAGGAGGTTACAGAGATAGGGAGGGGGTGTAGGGGGCTGGAGGAGGTGACAGAGATAGGGAGGGGGTGTAGGGGCTGGAGGAGGTTACAGAGATAGGGAGGGGGTGTAGGGGGACTGGAGGAGGGTTACAGAGATAGGGAGGGAGTGTAGGGGCTGGAGGAGGTTACAGAGATAGGGAGGGGGTGTAGGGGCTGGGGGAGGTTACAGAGATAGGGAGGGGGTGCAGGGGCTGGAGGGGGTTACAGAGATAGGGAGGGGGGTTGCAGGGGCTGGAGGGGGGTTACAGAGATAGGGAGGGGGGTGTAGGGGGTTGGAGGAGGTTACAGAGATAGGGAGGGGGTGGAGGGGCTGGAGGAGGTTACAGAGATAGGGAGGGGGTGTAGGGGGGTTGGAGGAGGTTTACAGAGATAGGGAGGGGGTGTAGGGGCTGGAGGAGGTTATAGAGATAGGGAGGGGGGTGTAGGGGCTGGAGGAGGTTACAGAGATAAGGGAAGGGGGTGTAGGGGGCTGGAGGAGGTTACAGAGATAGGGAGGGGGGGTGTAGGGGTGGGAGGAGGTTACAGA